>NC_092710.1:151296728-151622561 GCF_047496885.1 Scyliorhinus torazame | reverse complement strand
CCCATGCTCCTGTTTTCTCCCCATGCTCCTGTTTTCTCCAAATGCTCCTGTTTTCTCCCCATGCTCCTGTTTTCTCCCCATGCTCCTGTTTTCACCCCATGCTCCTGTTTTCTCCCCATGCTCCTGTTTTCTCCAAATGCTCCTGTTTTCACCCCATGCTCCTGTTTTCTCCCCATGCTCCTGTTTTCTCCAAATGCTCCTGTTTTCACCCCATGCTCCTGTTTTCTCCAAATGCTCCTGTTTTCTCCCCATGCCCCTGTTTCCTCCCCATGCTCCTGTTTTCTCCCCATGCTCCTGTTTTCTCCCCATGCTCCTGTTTTCTCCCCATGCTCCTGTTTTCTCCCCATGCTCCTGTTTTCTCCCCATGCTCCTGTTTTCTCCCCATGCCCCTGTTTCCTCCCCATGCTCCTGTTTTCTCCCCATGCTCCTGTTTTCTCCCCATGCTCCTGTTTTCTCCCCATGCTCCTGTTTTCTCCAAATGCTCCTGTTTTCACCCCATGCTCCTGTTTCTCCCCATGCTCCTGTTTTCTCCCCATGCTCCTGTTCTCTCCCCGTGCTCCTGTTTCCTCCCCATGCTCCTGTTTTCTCCCCATGCTCCTGTTTTCTCCCCATGCTCCTGTTTTCTCCCCATGCTCCTGTTTTCTCCCCATGCTCCTGTTCTCTCCCCGTGCTCCTGTTTCCTCCCCATGCTCCTGTTTTCTCCCCATGCTCCTGTTTTCTCCAAATGCTCCTGTTTTCTCCCCATGCTCCTGTTTTCTCCCCATGCTCCTGTTTTCTCCAAATGCTCCTGTTTTCACCCCATGCTCCTGTTTTCTCCCCATGCTCCTGTTTTCTCCCCATGCCCCTGTTTCCTCCCCATGCTCCTGTTTTCTCCCCATGCTCCTGTTTTCTCCCCATGCTCCTGTTTTCTCCCCATGCTCCTGTTTTCTCCCCATGCCCCTGTTTCCTCCCCATGCTCCTGTTTTCTCCCCATGCTCCTGTTTTCTCCCCATGCTCCTGTTTTCTCCAAATGCTCCTGTTTTCACCCCATGCTCCTGTTTTCTCCCCATGCTCCTGTTTTCTCCCCATGCCCCTGTTTCCTCCCCATGCTCCTGTTTTCTCCCCATGCTCCTGTTTTCTCCCCATGCTCCTGTTTTCTCCCCATGCTCCTGTTTTCTCCAAATGCTCCTGTTTTCACCCCATGCTCCTGTTTTCTCCCCATGCACCTGTTCTCTCCCCGTGCTCCTGTTTCCTCCCCATGCTCCTGTTCTCTCCCCGTGCTCCTGTTTCCTCCCCATGCTCCTGTTTCCTCCCCATGCCCCTGTTTTCTCCCCATGCTCCTGTTTTCTCCCCGTGCTCCTGTTTTCTCCCCATGCTCCTGTTTTCTCCCCATGCTCCTGTTCTCTCCCCATGCTCCTGTTTTCTCCCCGTGCTCCTGTTTCCTCCCCGTGCTCCTGTTTTCACCCCATGCTCCTGTTTCCTCCCGATGCTCCTGTTTCCTCCCGATGCTCCTGTTTCCTCCCCATGCTCCTGTTTCCTCCCCATGCTCCTGTTTTCTCCCCATTCTCCTGTTTCCTCCCGATGCTCCTCTTTCCTCCCGATGCTCCTGTTTCCTCCCCATGCTCCTGTTTCCTCCCCATGCTCCTGTTTTCTCCCCATGCTCCTGTTTTCTTCCCATGCTCCTGTTTTCTCCCCATGCCCCTGTTTTCTCCCCATGCCTCTGTTTTCTCCCCATGCTCCTGTTTTTCTCCCCATGCCCCTGTTTTCTCCCCATGCCTCTGTTTTCTCCCCATGCTCCTGTTTTCTCCCCATGCTCCTGTTTTCTCCCCATGCCTCTGTTTCCTCCCCATGCTCCTGTTTTCTCCCCCATGCCCCTGTTTTCTCCCCATGCTCCTGTTTCCTCCCCATGCTCCTGTTTCCTCCCCATGCTCCTGTTTTCTCCCCATGCTCCTGTTTCTTCCCCATGCTCCTGTTTCCTCCCCATGCTTCTGTTTTCTCTCCATGCTCCTGTTTCCTCCCCATGCTCCTGTTTTCTCCCAATGCTCCTGTTTCCTCCCCATGCTCCTGTTTTCTCCCCATGCTCCTGTTTCCTCCCCATGCTCCTGTTTTCTCCCCGTGCTCCTGTTTTCTCCCCATGCCCCTGTTTTCTCCCCATGCTCCTGTTTTCCCCCCATGCTCCTGTTTTCTCCCCGTGCTCCTGTTTTCTCCCCATGCTCGTTTTCTCCCCATGCTCCTGTTTTCTCCCCATGCCCCTGTTTTCTACCCATGCTCCTGTTTTCCCCCCATGCTCCTGTTTTCTCCCCGTGCTCCTGTTTTCTCCCCATGCTCGTTTTCTCCCCATGCTCCTGTTTTCTCCCCATGCCCCTGTTTTCTCCCCATGCTCCTGTTTTCCCCCCATGCTCCTGTTTTCTCCCCATGCTCCTGTTTCCTCCCCATGCTCCTGTTTTCTCCCCGTGCTCCTGTTTTCTCCCCATGCTCGTTTTCTCCCCATGCTCCTGTTTTCTCCCCATGCCCCTGTTTTCTCCCCATGCTCCTGTTTTCCCCCCATGCTCCTGTTTTCTCCCCGTGCTCCTGTTTTCTCCCCATGCTCGTTTTCTCCCCATGCTCCTGTTTTCTCCCCATGCCCCGGTTTTCTCCCCATGCTCCTGTTTTCCCCCCATGCTCCTGTTTTCTCCCCATGCTCCTGTTTCCTCCCCATGCTCCTGTTTCCTCCCCATGCTCATGTTTTCTCCCCATGCCCCTGTTTTCTCCCCATGCTCCTGTTTTCTCCCCATGCTCCTGTTTTCTCCCCATGCTCCTGTTTTCTCCCCAGGCCCCTGTTTCATCCCCATGCTCCTGTTTTCTCCCCATGCTCCTGTTTTCTCCCCAGGCCCCTGTTTCATCCCCATGCTCCTGTTTTCTCCCCATGCTCCTGTTTTCTCCAAATGCTCCTGTTTTCTCCCCATGCTCCTGTTTTCTCCCCAGGCCCCTGTTTCATCCCCATGCTCCTGTTTTCATCCCATGCTCCTGTTTTCTCCCAATGCTCATTTTCTCCCCATGCCCCTGTTTTCTCCCCATGCTCCTGTTTTCTCCCCATGCTCCTGTTTTCTCCCCATGCCCCTGTTTTCTCCCAATGCCTCTGTTTTCTCCCCATGCTCCTGTTTTTCTCCCCATGCCCCTGTTTTCTCCCCATGCCTCTGTTTTCTCCCCATGCTCCTGTTTTCTCCCCATGCTCCTGTTTTCTCCCCATGCTCCTGTTTTCTCCCCATGCTCCTGTTCTCTCCCCATGCTCCTGTTTTCTCCCCGTGCTCCTGTTTCCTCCCCGTGCTCCTGTTTCCTCCCCATGCTCCTGTTTTCTCCCCATGCTCCTGTTTTCTCCCCATGCTCCTGTTTTCTCCCCATGCTCCTGTTTTCTCCCCAGGCCCCTGTTTCATCCCCATGCTCCTGTTTTCATCCCCATGCTCCTGTTTTCTCCCCAGGCCCCTGTTTCATCCCCATGCTCCTGTTTTCTCCCCATGCTCCTGTTTTCTCCCAATGCTCATTTTCTCCCCATGCTCCTGTTTTCTCCCCATGCTCCTGTTCTCTCCCCGTGCTCCTGTTTTCTCCCCATGCTCCTGTTTTCTCCTCATGCCCCTGTTTTCTCCCCATGCCTCTGTTTTCTCCCCATGCTCCTGTTTTCTCCCCATGCTCCTGTTTTCTCCCCGTGCTCCTGTTTTCTCTCCATGCCCCTGCTCTTCCCATGTTCCTGTTTTCTCCCCATGCTCCTGTTTTCTCCCCATGCTCCTGTTTTCTCCCCATGCTCCTGTTTCTCCCCATGCGCCTGTTTTCTCCCCATGCTCCTGTTTCCTCCCCATGCCCCTGTTTCCTCCCCATGCTCCTGTTTTCTCCCCATGCTCCTGTTTTCTCCACATGCTCCTGTTTTTTCCCCATGCTCGTTTTCTCCCCATGCTCATGTTTTCTCCCCCTGCTCCTGTTTTCTCCCCAATGTCCTGTTTTCTCCCCATGCTCCTGTTTTCTCCCCATGCTCCTGTTTTCTCCCCATGCTCCTGTTTTCTCCCCATGCTCCTGTTTTCTCTGTGCCCCTGCTCTCCCCATGCTCCTGTTTTCTCCCCATGCTCCTGTTTCCTCCCCATGGTCCTGTTTTCTCCCCATGCTCCTGTTTTCTCCCCATGCTCCTGTTTCCTCCCCATGCTCCTGTTTTCTCTGTGCCCCTGCTCTTCCCGGTGCTCTTGCTCTCTCCGTACCCTTGCTCTCCCTGTGCTCCTGCTCTCCCCATGCTCCTGCTCTCCCCATGCACCTGCTCTCCCCGTGTTCCTGCTCTCCCCATGCCCCTGCCCTCCTCATGCCCCTGCTCTCCACATGCCACTGCCCTCCTCATGCCCCTGCTCTCCCCATGCCCCTGCTCGCCCCAAGCTCCTGTTGTTCTCCCCGTGTCCCTGCTCTCCCCAGTGCTCTTGCTCTCTCCGTGCGCCTGCTCTCTCCGTGCCCCTGCTCTCCCCATGCTCCTGTTCTCCCCAGTGCTTCTGCTCTCACTGTGCCCCTGCTCTCCCCAAGCTCCTGTTCTCCCCGTGTCCCTGCTCTCCCCAGAGCTCATGCTCTCTCCGTGCGCCTGCTCTCCCCGTGCCCCTGCTCTCCCCAAGCTCCTGTTCTCCCCGTGTCCCTGCTCTCCCCAGTGCTCTTGCTCTCTCCGTGCGCCGACTCTCTCCGTGCCCCTGCTCTCCCAGTACTCTTGCTCTCTACATACACTTGCTCTCCCCGTTCTCCAGCTCTCCCCAGGCTCCTGTTCTCCCCAGTGCTTCTGCTCTCCCCGTGCCCCTGCTCTCCCCAAGCTCCTGCTGTCCCCGTGCCCCTGCTCTCCCCGTGCACCTGCTCTCCCCAGGCTCCTGTTCTCGCCAGTGCTTCTGCTCTCCCCGTGCCCGTGCTCTCCCCAAGCTCCTGCTGTCCCCGTGCCCCTGCTCTCCCCGTGCTCCTGCTCTCCCCGTGCTCTTGCTCTCTCCATGCCGCTGCTCTCCCCATGCTCCTGCTCTCCCCGTGCGCCTGCTCTCTCCATGCCCCAACCCTCCCCATGCTCTTGCTCTCCCAGTGCCGCTACTCTCCCTGTGCCCCTGCTCTCCCCATGGCCCTGTTTTCTCCCCATGCCCCTGTTTTCTCCCCATGCTCCTGTTTTCTCCCCATGCTCCTGTTTTCTCCCCATGCCCCTGTTTCCTCCCCATGCTTCTGTTTTCTCTCCATGCTCCTGTTTCCTCCCCATGCTCCTGTTTTCTCCCCATGCTCCTGTTTTCTCCCCGTGCTCCTGTTTTCCCCCCATGCTTCTGTTTTCTCCCCATGCCCCTGTTTTCTCCCCATGCTTCTGTTTTCTCTCCATGCTCCTGTTTTCTCCCCATGCCCCTGTTTTCTCCCCATGCTTCTGTTTTCTCCCCATGCTCCTGTTTTCTCTCCATGCTCCTGTTTTCTCCCCATGCCCCTGTTTCCTCCCCATGCTCCTGTTTTCTCCCCCATGCCCCTGTATTCTCCCCATGCTTCTGTTTTCTCTCCATGCTCCTGTTTCCTCTCCATGCTCCTGTTTTCTCCCCATGCCCCTGTTTTCTCCCCATGCTCCTGTTTTCTCCCCATGCTCCTGTTTTCTCCCCATGCCCCTGTTTCCTCCCCATGCTCCTGTATTCTCCCCCATGCCCCTGTTTTCTCCCCATGCTTCTGTTTTCTCTCCATGCTCCTGTTTCCTCCCCATGCTCCTCTTTTCTCCCCATGCTCCTGTTTTCTCCCCATGCTCCTGTTTTCTCCACATGCTCCTGTTTTCTCCCCATGCTCCTGTTTTCTCCCCATGCTCCTGTTTTCTCCCCATGCCCCTGTTTTCTCCCCATGCCCCTGTTTTCTCCCCATGCTCCTGTTTTCTCCCCATGTTCCTGTTTTCTCCCCATGCTCCTGTTTTCTCCCCATGCCCCTGTTTCCTCCCCATGCTCCTGTATTCTCCTCCATGCCCCTGTTTTCTCCCCATGCTTCTGTTTTCTCTCCATGCTCCTGTTTCCTCCCCATGCTCCTGTTTTCTCCCCATGCCCCTGTTTTCTCCCCATGCTCCTCTTTTCTCCCCATGCTCCTGTTTTCTCCCCATGCTCCTGTTTTCTCCCCGTGCTCCTGTTTCCTCCCCATGCTCCTGTTTCCTCCCCATGCTCCTCTTTTCTCCCCATGCTCCTGTTTTCTCCCCATGCTCCTGTTTTCTCCACAAGCTCCTGTTTTCTCCCCATGCTCCTGTTTTCTCCCCATGCTCCTGTTTTCTCCCCGTGCTCCTGTTTTCTCCCCATGCTCGTTTTCTCCCCATGCTCCTGTTTTCTCCCCATGCCCCTGTTTTCTCCCCATGCTCCTGTTTTCTCCCCATGCTCCTGTTTTCTCCACATGCTCCGGTTTTCTCCCCATGATCCTGTTTCCTCCCCGTGCTCCTGTTTTCTCCCCATGCTCCTGTTTTCTCCCCATGCTCCTGTTTTCACCCCATGCTCCTGTTTTCTCCCCATGCTCCTGTTTTCTCCCCATGCTCCTGTTTCCTCCCCATGCTCCTGTTTTCTCCCCATGCTCCTGTTTTCTCCCCATGCTCCTGTTTTCTCCCCATGCTCCTGTTTTCTCCCCATGCTCGTTTTCTCCCCATGTTCCTGTTTCCTCCCCATGCTCCGGTTTTCTCCCCATGCTCCTGTTTTCTCCCCATGCTCCTGTTTTCCCCCCATGCTCCTGTTTCCTCCCCGTGCTCCTGTTTTCTCCCCGTGCTCCTGTTTCCTCCCCGTGCTCCTGTTTTCTCCCCATGCTCCTGTTTTCTCCCCATGCTCCTGTTTCCACCCCATGCTCCTGGTTTCTCCCCATGCTCCTGTTTTCTCCCCATGCTCCTGTTTTCTCCCCATGCTCCTGTTTTCTCCCCATGCTCCTGTTTTCTCCCCATGCTCCTGTTTTCTCCCCGTGCTCCTGTTTCCTCCCCGTGCTCCTGTTTCCTCCCCATGCTCCTGTTTCCTCCCCATGCTCCTGTTTCCTCCACATGCTCCTGTTTTCTCCCCGTGCTCCTGTTTTCACCACATGCTCCTGTTTTCTCCCCATGCTCCTGTTTTCACCCCATGCTCCTGTTCTCTCCCCATGCTCCTGTTTTCTCCCCATGCTCCTGTTTTCTCCCCATGCTCCTGTTTTCTCCCCATGCCCCTGTTTTCTCCCCATGCCTCTGTTTTCTCCCCATGCTCCTGTTTTCTCCCCATGCCCCTGTTTCCTCCCCATGCTCCTGTTCTCTCCCCATGCTCCTGTTTTCTCCCCGTGCTCCTGTTTCCTCCCCGTGCTCCTGTTTCCTCCCCATGCTCCTGTTTTCTCCCCATGCTCCTGTTTTCTCCCCATGCTCCTGTTTTCTCCCCAGGCCCCTGTTTTCTCCCCATGCTCCTGTTTTCTCCAAATGCTCCTGTTTTCATCCCCATGCTCCTGTTTTCTCCCCATGCTCCTGTTTTCTCCCCATGCTCCTGTTTTCTCCCCAGGCCCCTGTTTTCTCCCCATGCTCCTGTTTTCTCCCCATGCTCCTGTTTTCATCCCCATGCTCCTGTTTTCTCCCCATGCTCCTGTTTTCTCCCCATGCTCCTGTTTTCTCCCCATGCTCCTGTTTTCTCCCCATGCTCCTGTTTTCTCCCCATGCTCCTGTTTTCTCCCCATGCTCCTGTTTTCTCCCCATGCCCCTGTTTTCTCCCCATGCTCCTGTTTTTCTCCCCATGCCCCTGTTTTCTCCCCATGCCTCTGTTTTCTCACCATGCTCCTGTTTTCTCCCCATGCTCCTGTTTTCTCCCCATGCTCCTGTTTTCTCCCCCATGCCCCTGTTTTCTCCCCATGCTTCTGTTTTCTCCCCATGCCCCTGTTTTCTCCCCATGCTCCTGTTTTTCTCCCCATGCCCCTATTTCCTCCCCATGCTCCTGTTTTCTCCCCATGCTCCTGTTTTCTCCCCATGCTCCTGTTTTCTCCCCATGCTCCTGTTTTCTCCCCATGCTCCTGTTTTCTCCCCATGCTCCTGTTTTCTCCAAATGCTCCTGTTTTCTCCCCATGCTCCTGTTTCCTCCCCGTGCTCCTGTTTTCTCCAAATGCTCCTGTTTTCTCCCCATGCTCCTGTTTTCTCCAAATGCTCCTGTTTTCACCCCATGCTCCTGTTTTCTCCCCATGCTCCTGTTTTCTCCCCATGCTCCTGTTTTCTCCCCATGCTCCTGTTTTCTCCCCATGCTCCTGTTTTCTCCCCATGCTCCTGTTTTCTCCAAATGCTCCTGTTTTCACCCCATGCTCCTGTTTCCTCCCCATGCTCCTGTTTTCTCCCCATGCTCCTGTTTTCTCCAAATGCTACTGTTTTCTCCCCATGCTCCTGTTCTCTCCCCATGCTCCTGTTTTCTCCCCGTGCCCCTGTTTCCTCCCCGTGCTCCTGTTTTCACCCCATGCTCCTGTTTCCTCCCGATGCTCCTGTTTCCTCCCGATGCTCCTGTTTTCTCCCCATGCTCCTGTTTTCTCCCCATGCTCCTGTTTTCTCCCCATGCTCGTTTTCCCCCCATGCTCCTGTTTTCTCCCCATGCTCCTGTTTTCTCCCCATGCTCCTGTTTTCTCCACATGCTCCTGTTTTCTCCCCATGCTCCTGTTTTCTCCCCATGCCCCTGTTTTCTCCCCATGCCTCTGTTTTCTCCCCATGCTCCTGTTTTTCTCCCCATGCCCCTGTTTTCTCCCCATGCCTCTGTTTTCTCCCCATGCTCCTGTTTTCTCCCCATGCTCCTGTTTTCTCCCAATGCTCCTGTTTCCTCCCCATGCTCCTGTTTTCTCCCCATGCTCCTGTTTCCTCCCCATGCTCCTGTTTTCTCCCCGTGCTCCTGTTTTCTCCCCATGCTCGTTTTCTCCCCATGCTCCTGTTTTCTCCCCATGCCCCTGTTTTCTCCCCATGCTCCTGTTTTCTCCCCATGCCCCTGTTTTCTCCCCATGCTCCTGTTTTCTCCCCATGCTCCTGTTTTCTCCCCATGCTCCTGTTTCCTCCCATGCTCCTGTTTTCTCCCCATGCTCCTGTTTCCTCCCCATGCCCGTTTCCACCCCATGCTCCTGTTTCCTCCCCATGCTCATGTTTTCTCCACATGCTCCTGTTTTCACCCCATGCTCCTGTTTCCTCCCCATGCTCCTGTTTTCTCCCCATGCTCCTGTTTCCTCCCCATGCTCCTGTTTTCTCCCCATGCCCCTGTTTTCTCCCCATGCTCCTGTTTTCTCCCCATGCTCCTGTTTTCTCCCCGTGCTCCTGTTTCCTCCCCGTGCTCCTTTTTCCTCCCCATGCTCCTGTTTTCTCCCCATGCTCCTGTTTTCTCCCCATGCTCCTGTTTTCTCCCCAGGCCCCTGTTTCATCCCCATGCTCCTGTTTCATCCCCATGCTCCTGTTTTCATCCCCATGCTCCTGTTTTCTCCCAATGCTCATTTTCTCCCCATGCCCCTGTTTTCTCACCGTGCTCCTGTTTTCTCCCCATGCTCCTGTTTTCTCCCCATGCCCCTGTTTTCTCCCCATGCCTCTGTTTTCTCCCCATGCTCCTGTTTTTCTCCCCATGCCCCTGTTTTCTCCCCATGCCTCTGTTTTCTCCCCATGCTCCTGTTTTCTCCCCATGCTCCTGTTTTCTCCCCATGCTCCTGTTTTCTCCCCATGCTCCTGTTCTCTCCCCATGCTCCTGTTTTCTCCCCGTGCTCCTGTTTCCTCCCCGTGCTCCTGTTTCCTCCCCATGCTCCTGTTTTCTCCACATGCCTCTGTTTTCTCCCCGTGCTCCTGTTTTCTCTCCATGCCCCTGCTCTTCCCATGTTCCTGTTTTCTCCCCATGCTCCTGTTTTCTCCCCATGCTCCTGTTTTCTCCCCATGCTCCTGTTTCTCCCCATGCGCCTGTTTTCTCCCCATGCTCCTGTTTTCTCCCCATGCCCCTGTTTCCTCCCCATGCCCCTGTTTCCTCCCCATGCTCCTGTTTTCTCCCCATGCTCCTGTTTTCTCCACATGCTCCTGTTTTTTCCCCATGCTCGTTTTCTCCCCCTGCTCATGTTTTCTCCCCCTGCTCCTGTTTTCTCCCCAATGTCCTGTTTTCTCCCCATGCTCCTGTTTTCTCCCCATGCTCCTGTTTTCTCCCCATGCTCCTGTTTTCTCCCCATGCTCCTGTTTTCTCTGTGCCCCTGCTCTCCCCATGCTCCTGTTTTCTCCCCATGCTCCTGTTTCCTCCCCATGGTCCTGTTTTCTCCCCATGCTCCTGTTTTCTCCCCATGCTCCTGTTTCCTCCCCATGCTCCTGTTTTCTCTGTGCCCCTGCTCTTCCCGGTGCTCTTGCTCTCTCCGTACCCTTGCTCTCCCTGTGCTCCTGCTCTCCCCATGCTCCTGCTCTCCCCATGCACCTGCTCTCCCCGTGTTCCTGCTCTCCCCATGCCCCTGCCCTCCTCATGCCCCTGCTCTCCACATGCCACTGCCCTCCTCATGCCCCTGCTCTCCCCATGCCCCTGCTCGCCCCAAGCTCCTGTTGTTCTCCCCGTGTCCCTGCTCTCCCCAGTGCTCTTGCTCTCTCCGTGCGCCTGCTCTCTCCGTGCCCCTGCTCTCCCCATGCTCCTGTTCTCCCCAGTGCTTCTGCTCTCACTGTGCCCCTGCTCTCCCCAAGCTCCTGTTCTCCCCGTGTCCCTGCTCTCCCCAGAGCTCATGCTCTCTCCGTGCGCCTGCTCTCCCCGTGCCCCTGCTCTCCCCAAGCTCCTGTTCTCCCCGTGTCCCTGCTCTCCCCAGTGCTCTTGCTCTCTCCGTGCGCCGACTCTCTCCGTGCCCCTGCTCTCCCAGCACTCTTGCTCTCTCCATACACTTGCTCTCCCCGTTCTCCAGCTCTCCCCAGGCTCCTGTTCTCCCCAGTGCTTCTGCTCTCCCCGTGCCCCTGCTCTCCCCAAGCTCCTGCTGTCCCCGTGCCCCTGCTCTCCCCGTGCACCTGCTCTCCCCAGGCTCCTGTTCTCGCCAGTGCTTCTGCTCTCCCCGTGCCCGTGCTCTCCCCAAGCTCCTGCTGTCCCCGTGCCCCTGCTCTCCCCGTGCTCCTGCTCTCCCCGTGCTCTTGCTCTCTCCATGCCACTGCTCTCCCCATGCTCCTGCTCTCCCCGTGCGCCTGCTCTCTCCATGCCCCAACCCTCCCATGCTCTTGCTCTCCCAGTGCCGCTACTCTCCCTGTGCCCCTGCTCTCCCCATGGCCCTGTTTTCTCCCCATGCCCCTGTTTTCTCCCCATGCTCCTGTTTTCTCCCCATGCTCCTGTTTTCTCCCCATGCCCCTGTTTCCTCCCCATGCTTCTGTTTTCTCTCCATGCTCCTGTTTCCTCCCCATGCTCCTGTTTTCTCCCCATGCTCCTGTTTTCTCCCCGTGCTCCTGTTTTCCCCCCATGCTTCTGTTTTCTCCCCATGCCCCTGTTTTCTCCCCATGCTTCTGTTTTCTCTCCATGCTCCTGTTTTCTCCCCATGCCCCTGTTTTCTCCCCATGCTTCTGTTTTCTCTCCATGCTCCTGTTTCCTCCCCATGCTCCTCTTTTCTCCCCATGCTCCTGTTTTCTCCCCATGCGCCTGTTTTCTCCCCATGCCCCTGTTTCCTCCCCATGCTCCTGTTTTCTCCCCCATGCCCCTGTATTCTCCCCATGCTTCTGTTTTCTCTCCATGCTCCTGTTTCCTCTCCATGCTCCTGTTTTCTCCCCATGCCCCTGTTTTCTCCCCATGCTCCTGTTTTCTCCCCATGCTCCTGTTTTCTCCCCATGCCCCTGTTTCCTCCCCATGCTCCTGTATTCTGCCCCATGCCCCTGTTTTCTCCCCATGCTTCTGTTTTCTCTCCATGCTCCTGTTTCCTCCCCATGCTCCTCTTTTCTCCCCATGCTCCTGTTTTCTCCCCATGCTCCTGTTTTCTCCACATGCTCCTGTTTTCTCCCCATGCTCCTGTTTTCTCCCCATGCTCCTGTTTTCTCCCCATGCCCCTGTTTTCTCCCCATGCCCCTGTTTTCTCCCCATGCTCCTGTTTTCTCCCCATGTTCCTGTTTTCTCCCCATGCTCCTGTTTTCTCCCCATGCCCCTGTTTCCTCCCCATGCTCCTGTATTCTCCCCCATGCCCCTGTTTTCTCCCCATGCTTCTGTTTTCTCTCCATGCTCCTGTTTCCTCCCCATGCTCCTGTTTTCTCCCCATGCCCCTGTTTCCTCCCCATGCTCCTGTATTCTCCCCCATGCCCCTGTTTTCTCCCCATGCTCCTGTTTTCTCCCCATGCCCCTGTTTTCTCCCCATGCTCCTCTTTTCTCCCCATGCTCCTGTTTTCTCCCCATGCTCCTCTTTTCTCCCCATGCTCCTCTTTTCTCCCCATGCTCCTGTTTTCTCCCCATGCTCCTCTTTTCTCCCCATGCTCCTGTTTTCTCCCCATGCTCCTGTTTTCACCCCATGCTCCTGTTTTCTCCCCATGCTCCTGTTTTCTCCCCATGCTCCTGTTTCCTCCCCATGCTCCTGTTTTCTCCCCATGCTCCTGTTTTCTCCCCATGCTCCTGTTTCCTCCCCATGCTCCTGTTTTCTCCCCATGCTCCTGTTTTCTCCCCATGCTCGTTTTCTCCCCATGCTCCTGTTTCCTCCCCATGCTCCTGTTTTCTCCCCATGCTCCTGTTTTCTCCCCATGCTCCTGTTTCCTCCCCATGCTCCTGTTTTCTCCCCATGCTCCTGTTTCCGCCCCATGCTCCTGTTTTCTCCCCATGCTCCTGTTTTCTCCCCATGCTCGTTTTCTCCCCATGCTCCTGTTTCCTCCCCATGCTCCTGTTTCCTCCCCATGCTCCTGTTTTCTCCCCATGCTCGTTTTCTCCCCATGCTCCTGTTTTCTCCCCATGCTCCTGTTTTCTCCCCATGCTCCTGTTTTCTCCACATGCTCCGGTTTTCTCCCCATGCTCCTGTTTCCTCCCATGCTCCTGTTTTCTCCCCATGCTCCTGTTTTCACCCCATGCTCCTGTTTTCTCCCCATGCTCCTGTTTCCTCCCCGTGCTCCTGTTTCCTCCCCATGCTCCTGTTTTCCCCCCATGCTCCTGTTTCCTCCCCGTGCTCCTGTTTTCTCCCCGTGCTCCTGTTTCCTCCCCGTGCTCCTGTTTTCTCCCCATGCTCCTGTTTTCTCCCCATGCTCCTGTTTCCACCCCATGCTCCTGTTTTCTCCCCATGCTCCTGTTTTCTCCCCATGCTCCTGTTTTCTCCCCATGCTCCTGTTTTCTCCCCATGCTCCTGTTTTCCCCCCATGCTCCTGTTTTCTCCCCATGCTCCTGTTTTCTCCCCATGCTCCTGTTTTCCCCCCATGCTCCTGTTTTCTCCCCATGCTCCTGTTTTCTCCCCATGCTCCTGTTTTCTCCCCATGCTCCTGGTTTCTCCCCATGCTCCTGTTTTCACCCCATGCTCCTGTTTTCTCCCCATGCTCCTGTTTTCTCCCCATGCTCCTGTTTTCCCCCCATGCTCCTGTTTTCTCCCCATGCTCCTGTTTTCTCCCCATGCTCCTGTTTCCATCCCATGCTCCTGGTTTCTCCCCATGCTCCTGGTTTCTCCCCATGCTCCTGTTTTCTCCCCATGCCCGTTTCCTCCCCATGCTCCTGTTTTCTCCACATGATCCTGTTTTCTCCACATGCTCCTGTTTCTCCCCATGCTCCTGTTTTCTCCCCATGCTCCTGTTCTCTCCCCATGCTCCTGTTTTCTCCCCATGCTCCTGTTCTCTCCCCATGCTCCTGTTTTCTCCCCATGCTCCTGTTTTCTCCCCATGCTCCTGTTCTCTCCCCATGCTCCTGTTTTCTCCCCATGCTCCTGTTTTCTCCCCATGCTCCTGTTTTCTCCCCATGCTCCTGTTTTCTCCACATGCTCCTGTTTTCTCCCCATGCTCCTGTTTACTCCCCATGCTCCTGTTTTCTCCCCATGCTCCTGTTTCTCCCCGTGCTCCTGTTTCCTCCCCATGCTCCTGTTTTCTCCCCATGCTCCTGTTTTCTCCCCATGCTCCTGTTTTCTCCCCATGCTCCTGTTTCTCCCCGTGCTCCTGTTTCCTCCCCATGCTCCTGATTTCTCCCCGTGCTCCTGTTTTCTCCCCATGCCCCTGTTTTCTCCCCATGCTCCTGTTTTCTCCCCATGCTCCTGTTTTCTCCCCATGCCCCTGTTTTCTCCCCATGCTCCTGTTTTCTCCCCATGCTCCTGTTTTCTCCCCATGCCCCTGTTTCCTCCCCATGCTCCTGTTTTCTCCCCCATGCCCCTGTTTTCTCCCCATGCTTCTGTTTTCGCCCCATGCTCCTGTTTCCTCCCCATGCTCCTGTTTTCTCCCCATGCTCCTGTTTTCTCCCCATGCTCCTGTTTCCTCCCCATGCTCCTGTTTTCTCCCCATGCCCCTGTTTCCTCCCCATGCTCCTGTTTTCTCCCCCATGCCCCTGTTTTCTCCCCATGCTTCTGTTTTCTCCCCATGCTCCTGTTTCCTCCCCATGCTCCTGTTTTCTCCCCATGCTCCTGTTTCCTCCCCATGCTCCTGTTTTCTCCCCATGCTCCTGTTTTCTCCCCGTGCTCCTGTTTTCTCCCCATGCCCCTGTTTTCTCCCCATGCTCCTGTTTTCTCCCCATGCTCCTGTTTTCTCCCCATGCTCCTGTTTTCTCCCCATGCTCCTGTTTTCTCACCGTGCTCCTGTTTTCTCCCCATGCTCCTGTTTTCTCCCCATGCTCCTGTTTTCTCCCCAGGCCCCTGTTTCATCCCATGCTCCTGTTTTCATCCCATGCTCCTGTTTTCTCCCAATGCTCGTTTTCTCCCCATGCTCCTGTTTTCTCCCCATGCTCCTGTTTTCTCCCCATGCCCCTGTTTTCTCCCCATGCCTCTGTTTTCTCCCCATGCCCCTGTTTTCTCCCCATGCCTCTGTTTTCTCCCCATGTTCCTGTTTTCTCCCCATGCCCCTGTTTTCTCCCCATGCCTCTGTTTTCTCCCCATGCCCCTGTTTTCTCCCCATGCCTCTGTTTTCTCCCCATGCTCCTGTTTTCTCCCATTGCCCCTGTTTTCTCCCCATGCCTCTGTTTTCTCCCCATGCTCCTGTTTTCTCCCCATGCTCCTGTTTTCTCCCCATGCTCCTGTTTTCTCCCCATGCCCCTGTTTTCTCCCCATGCCTCTGTTTTCTCCCCATGCTCCTGTTTTCTCCCCATGCCCCTGTTTTCTCCCCATGCCTCTGTTTTCTCCCCATGCCCCTGTTTTCTCCCCATGCCTCTGTTTTTTGCCCATGCTCCTGTTTTCTCCCCATGCTCCTGTTTTCTCCCCATGCTCCTGTTCTCTCCCCATGCCTCTGTTTTCTGCCCATGCTCCTGTTTTCTCCCCATGCTCCTGTTTTCTCCCCATGCTCCTGTTTTCTCCCCAGGCCCCTGTTTCATCCCATGCTCCTGTTTTCATCCCATGCTCCTGTTTTCTCCCAATGCTCGTTTTCTCCCCATTCCCCTGTTTTCTCCACATGCTCCTGTTTTCTCCCCATGCTCCTGTTTTCTCCCCATGCCCCTGTTTTCTCCCCATGCCTCTGTTTTCTCCCCATGCCCCTGTTTTCTCCCCATGCCTCTGTTTTCTCCCCATGCTCCTGTTTTCTCCCCATGCTCCTGTTTTCTCCCCATGCTCCTGTTTTCTCCCCATGCTCCTGTTTTCTCCCCATGCTCCTGTTTCTCCCCATGCTCCTGTTTCCTCCCCATGCTCCTGTTTTCTCCCCATGCTCCTGTTTTCTCTCCATGCTCCTGTTTTCTCCCCATGCTCCTGTTTTCTCCCCATGCTCCTGTTTTCTCCCCATGCTCCTGTTTTCTCCCCATGCTCCTGTTTTCTCACCGTGCTCCTGTTTTCTCCCCGTGCTCCTGCTTTCTCCCCATGCTCCTGTTTTCTCCCCATGCTCCTGTTTTCTCCCCATGCTCCTGTTTTCTCCCCGTGCTCCTGTTTTCTCTCCATGCTCCTGTTTTCTCCCCATGCTCCTGTTTTCTCCCCATGCTCCTGTTTTCTCCCCATGCTCCTGTTTCTCCCCATGCTCCTGTTTCCTCCCCATGCTCCTGTTTTCTCCCCATGCTCCTGTTTTCTCCCCATGCTCCTGTTTTCTCCCCATGCTCCTGTTTTCTCACCGTGCTCCTGTTTTCTCCCCATGCCCCTGTTTTCTCCCCATGCCTCTGTTTTCTCCCCATGCCCCTGTTTTCTCCCCATGCCTCTGTTTTCTCCCCATGCTCTTGTTTTCTCCCCATGCTCCTGTTTTCTCCCCATGCCTCTGTTTTCTCCCCATGCTCCTGTTTTCTCCCCATGCTCCTGTTTTCTCCCCGTGCTCCTGTTTTCTCTCCATGCCCCTGCTCTTCCCATGTTCCTGTTTTCTCCCCATGCTCCTGTTTTCTCCCCATGCTCCTGTTTCTCCCCATGCTCCTGTTTCCTCCCCATGCTCCTGTTTTCTCCCCATGCTCCTGTTTTCTCCCCATGCTCCTGTTTCTCCCCATGCTCCTGTTTCCTCCCCATGCTCCTGTTTTCACCCCATGCCCATGTTTTCTCCCCATGCTCCTGTTTTCTCCCCATGCTCCTGTTTTCTCCCCATGCTCCTGTTTTCTCTGTGCCCCTGCTCTCCCCATGCTCCTGTTTTCTCCCCATGCTCCTGTTTTCTCCCCATGCTCCTGTTTTCTCTGTGCCCCTGCTCTCCCCTTGCTCCAGTTTTCTCCCCATGCTCCTGTTTTCCCCGTGCTCCTGTTTTCTCCCCATGCTTGTTTTCTCCCCATGCTCCTGTTTTCTCCCCATGCTCCTGTTTTCTCCCCATGCTCCTGTTCTCTCCCCATGCCTCTGTTTTCTGCCCATGCTCCTGTTTTCTCCCCATGCTCCTGTTTTCTCCCCATGCTCCTGTTTTCTCCCCAGGCCCCTGTTTCATCCCATGCTCCTGTTTTCTCCCAATGCTCGTTTTCTCCCCATGCTCCTGTTTTCTCCCCATGCTCCTGTTTTCTCACCGTGCTCCTGTTTTCTCCCCATGCTCCTGTTTTCTCCCCATGCCTCTGTTTTCTCCCCATGCTCCTGTTTTCTCCCCATGCTCCTGTTTTCTCCCCATGCTCCTGTTTTCTCCCCATGCTCCTGTTTTCTCCCCGTGCTCCTGTTTTCTCCCCATGCTCCTGTTTTCTCCCCATGCTCCTGTTTTCCCCGTGCTCCTGTTTTCTCCCCATGTTCTTATTTTCTCCCCATGCTCCTGTTTCTCCCCATGCTCCTGTTTTCTCCCCATGCTCCTGTTTTCTCCTCATGCTCCTGTTTTCTCCCCATGCTCATGTTTTCTCCCCATGCTCCTGTTTTCTCCCCATGCTCCTGTTCTCTCCCCATGCCTCTGTTTTCTGCCCCTGCTCCTGTTTTCTCCCCATGCTCCTGTTTTCTCCCCATGCTCCTGTTTTCTCCCCATGCTCCTGTTTCTCCCCATGCTCCTGTTTTCTCCCCATGCTCCTGTTTTCTCCCCATGCTCCTGTTTTCTCCCCATGCTCCTGTTTTCTCCCCATGCTCCTGTTTTCCCCGTGCTCCTGTTTCCTCCCCATGCTCCTGTTTTCTCCCCATGCTCCTGTTCTCTCCCCATGCCTCTGTTTTCTACCCATGCTCCTGTTTTCTCCCCATGCTCCTGTTTTCTCCCCATGCTCCTGTTTTCCCCGTGCTCCTGTTTCCTCCCCATGCTCCTGTTTTCCCCGTGCTCCTGTTTCCTCCCCATGCTCCTGTTTTCTCACCGTGCTCCTGTTTTCTCCCCATGCTCCTGTTTTCTCCCCATGCCCCTGTTTTCTCCCCATGCCTCTGTTTTCTCCCCATGCCCCTGTTTTCTCCCCATGCCTCTGTTTTCTCCCCATGCTCCTGTTTTCTCCCCATGCCCCTGATTTCTCCCCATGCCTCTGATTTCTCCCCATGCCCCTGTTTTCTCCCCATGCTCCTGTTCTCTCCCCATGCCTCTGTTTTCTGCCCATGCTCCTGTTTTCTCCCCATGCTCCTGTTTTCTCCCCATGCTCCTGTTTTTCCCCAGGCCCCTGTTTTCTCCCAATGCTCGTTTTCTCCCCATGCTCCTGTTTTCTTCCCATGCCCCTGTTTTCTCCCCATGCTCCTGTTTTCTCCCAATGCTCGTTTTCTCCCCATGCTCCTGTTTTCTTCCCATGCCCCTGTTTTCTCCCCATGCTCCTGTTTTCTCCCCATGCTCCTGTTTTCTCACCGTGCTCCTGTTTTCTCCCCATGCTCTTGTTTTCTCCCCATGCTCCTGTTTTCTCCCCATGCCTCTGTTTTCTCCCCATGCTCCTGTTTTCTCCCCATGCTCCTGTTTTCTCCCCGTGCTCCTGTTTTCTCTCCATGCCCCTGCTCTTCCCATGTTCCTGTTTTCTCCCCATGCTCCTGTTTTCTCCCCATGCTCCTGTTTCTCCCCATGCTCCTGTTTCCTCCCCATGCTCCTGTTTTCTCCCCATGCTCCTGTTTTCTCCCCATGCTCCTGTTTCTCCCCATGCTCCTGTTTCCTCCCCATGCTCCTGTTTTCACCCCATGCCCATGTTTTCTCCCCATGCTCCTGTTTTCTCCCCATGCTCCTGTTTTCTCCCCATGCTCCTGTTTTCTCTGTGCCCCTGCTCTCCCCATGCTCCTGTTTTCTCCCCATGCTCCTGTTTTCTCCCCATGCTCCTGTTTTCTCTGTGCCCCTGCTCTCCCCTTGCTCCAGTTTTCTCCCCATGCTCCTGTTTTCCCCGTGCTCCTGTTTTCTCCCCATGCTTGTTTTCTCCCCATGCTCCTGTTTTCTCCCCATGCTCCTGTTTTCTCCCCATGCTCCTGTTCTCTCCCCATGCCTCTGTTTTCTGCCCATGCTCCTGTTTTCTCCCCATGCTCCTGTTTTCTCCCCATGCTCCTGTTTTCTCCCCAGGCCCCTGTTTCATCCCATGCTCCTGTTTTCTCCCAATGCTCGTTTTCTCCCCATGCTCCTGTTTTCTCCCCATGCTCCTGTTTTCTCACCGTGCTCCTGTTTTCTCCCCATGCTCCTGTTTTCTCCCCATGCCTCTGTTTTCTCCCCATGCTCCTGTTTTCTCCCCATGCTCCTGTTTTCTCCCCATGCTCCTGTTTTCTCCCCATGCTCCTGTTTTCTCCCCGTGCTCCTGTTTTCTCCCCATGCTCCTGTTTTCTCCCCATGCTCCTGTTTTCCCCGTGCTCCTGTTTTCTCCCCATGTTCTTATTTTCTCCCCATGCTCCTGTTTCTCCCCATGCTCCTGTTTTCTCCCCATGCTCCTGTTTTCTCCCCATGCTCCTGTTTTCTCCCCATGCTCATGTTTTCTCCCCATGCTCCTGTTTTCTCCCCATGCTCCTGTTCTCTCCCCATGCCTCTGATTTCTCCCCATGCCCCTGTTTTCTCCCCATGCTCCTGTTCTCTCCCCATGCCTCTGTTTTCTGCCCATGCTCCTGTTTTCTCCCCATGCTCCTGTTTTCTCCCCATGCTCCTGTTTTCTCCCCGTGCTCCTGTTTTCTCCCCATGCTCCTGTTTTCTCTCCATGCCCCTGCTCTTCCCATGTTCCTGTTTTCTCCCCATGCTCCTGTTTTCTGCCCATGCTCCTGTTTTCTCCCCATGCTCCTGTTTTCTCTGTGCCCCTGCTCTCCCCATGCTCCTGTTTTCTCCCCATGCTCCTGTTTTCCCCGTGCTCCTGTTTCCTCCCCATGCTCCTGTTTTCTCCCCATGCTCCTGTTTTCTCCCCATGCTCCTGTTCTCTCCCCAGGCCTCTGTTTTCTGCCCATGCTCCTGTTTTCTCCCCATGCTCCTGTTTTCTCCCCATGCTCCTGTTTTCTCCCCAGGCCCCTGTTTCATCCCATGCTCCTGTTTTCATCCCATGCTCCTGTTTTCTCCCAGTGCTCGTTTTCTCCCCATGCTCCTGTTTTCTCCCCATGCTCCTGTTTTCTCACCGTGCTCCTGTTTTCTCCCCATGCTCCTGTTTTCTCCCCATGCTCCTGTTTTCTCCCCAGGCCCCTGTTTCATCCCATGCTCCTGTTTTCATCCCATGCTCCTGTTTTCTCCCAATGCTCGTTTTCTCCCCATGCTCCTGTTTTCTCCCCATGCCCCTGTTTTCTCCCCATGCCTCTGTTTTCTCCCCATGCCCCTGTTTTCTCCCCATGCCTCTGTTTTCTCCCCATGCTCCTGTTTTCTCCCCATGCCCCTGTTTTCTCCCCATGCCTCTGTTTTCTCCCCATGCTCCTGTTTCTCCCCATGCTCCTGTTTCCTCCCCATGCTCCTGTTTTCTCCCCATGCCCCTGTTTTCTCCCCATGCTCCTGTTTTCTCCCCATGCTCCTGTTTTCTCCCCATGCTCCTGTTTTCTCCCCATGCTCCTGTTTTTCTGTGCCCCTGCTCTCCCCATGCTCCTGTTTTCTCCCCGTGCTCCTGTTTTCTGTCCATGCTCGTTTTCTCCCCATGCTCCTGTTTTCTCGCCATGCTCCTGTTTTCTCCCCATGCTCCTGTTTTCTCTGTGCCCCTGCTCTCCCCATGCTCCAGTTTTCTCCCCATGCTCCTGTTTTCCCCGTGCTCCTGTTTTCTCCCCATGCTTGTTTTCTCCCCATGCTCCTGTTTTCTCCCCATGCTCCTGTTTTCTCCCCATGCTCCTGTTCTCTCCCCATGCCTCTGTTTTCTGCCCATGCTCCTGTTTTCTCCCCATGCTCCTGTTTTCTCCCCATGCTCCTGTTTTCTCCCCAGGCCCCTGTTTCATCCCATGCTCCTGTTTTCTCCCAATGCTCGTTTTCTCCCCATGCTCCTGTTTTCTCACCGTGCTCCTGTTTTCTCCCCATGCTCCTGTTTTCTCCCCATGCCTCTGTTTTCTCCCCATGCCCCTGTTTTCTCCCCATGCCTCTGTTTTCTCCCCATGCTCCTGTTTTCTCCCCATGCTCCTGTTTTCTCCCCATGCTCCTGTTTTCTCCCCATGCTCCTGTTTTCTCCCCATGCTCCTGTTTTCTCCCCATGCTCCTGTTTTCCCCGTGCTCCTGTTTTCTCCCCATGTTCTTATTTTCTCCCCATGCTCCTGTTTCTCCCCATGCTCCTGTTTTCTCCCCATGCTCCTGTTTTCTCCACATGCTCCTGTTTTCTCCCCATGCTCCTGTTCTCTCCCCATGCCTCTGTTTTCTGCCCATGCTCCTGTTTTCTCCCCATGCTCCTGTTTTCTCACCGTGCTCCTGTTTTCTCCCCATGCTCCTGTTTTCTCCCCATGCTCCTGTTTTCTCCCCAGGCCCCTGTTTCATCCCATGCTCCTGTTTTCATCCCATGCTCCTGTTTTCTCCCAATGCTCGTTTTCTCCCCATGCTCCTGTTTTCTCCCCATGCCCCTGTTTTCTCCCCATGCCTCTGTTTTCTCCCCATGCCCCTGTTTTCTCCCCATGCCTCTGTTTTCTCCCCATGCTCCTGTTTTCTCCCCATGCCCCTGTTTTCTCCCCATGCCTCTGTTTTCTCCCCATGCTCCTGTTTCTCCCCATGCTCCTGTTTCCTCCCCATGCTCCTGTTTTCTCCCCATGCCCCTGTTTTCTCCCCATGCTCCTGTTTTCTCCCCATGCTCCTGTTTTCTCCCCATGCTCCTGTTTTCTCCCCATGCTCCTGTTTTCTCTGTGCCCCTGCTCTCCCCATGCTCCTGTTTTCTCCCCGTGCTCCTGTTTTCTGTCCATGCTCGTTTTCTCCCCATGCTCCTGTTTTCTCCCCATGCTCCTGTTTTCTCCCCATGCTCCTGTTTTCTCTGTGCCCCTGCTCTCCCCATGCTCCAGTTTTCTCCCCATGCTCCTGTTTTCCCCGTGCTCCTGTTTTCTCCCCATGCTTGTTTTCTCCCCATGCTCCTGTTTTCTCCCCATGCTCCTGTTTTCTCCCCATGCTCCTGTTCTCTCCCCATGCCTCTGTTTTCTGCCCATGCTCCTGTTTTCTCCCCATGCTCCTGTTTTCTCCCCATGCTCCTGTTTTCTCCCCAGGCCCCTGTTTCATCCCATGCTCCTGTTTTCTCCCAATGCTCGTTTTCTCCCCATGCTCCTGTTTTCTCACCGTGCTCCTGTTTTCTCCCCATGCTCCTGTTTTCTCCCCATGCCTCTGTTTTCTCCCCATGCCCCTGTTTTCTCCCCATGCCTCTGTTTTCTCCCCATGCTCCTGTTTTCTCCCCATGCTCCTGTTTTCTCCCCATGCTCCTGTTTTCTCCCCATGCTCCTGTTTTCTCCCCGTGCTCCTGTTTTCTCCCCATGCTCCTGTTTTCTCCCCATGCTCCTGTTTTCCCCGTGCTCCTGTTTTCTCCCCATGTTCTTATTTTCTCCCCATGCTCCTGTTTCTCCCCATGCTCCTGTTTTCTCCCCATGCTCCTGTTTTCTCCACATGCTCCTGTTTTCTCCCCATGCTCCTGTTCTCTCCCCATGCCTCTGTTTTCTGCCCATGCTCCTGTTTTCTCCCCATGCTCCTGTTTTCTCCCCATGCTCCTGTTTTCTCCCCATGCTCCTGTTTCTCCCCATGCTCCTGTTTTCTCCCCATGCTCCTGTTTTCTCCCCATGCTCCTGTTTTCTCCCCATGCTCCTGTTTTCTCCCCATGCTCCTGTTTTCTCCCCATGCTCCTGTTTTCTCTGTGCCCCTGCTCTCCCAATGCTCCTGTTTTCTCCCCATGCTCCTGTTTTCCCCGTGCTCCTGTTTCCTCCCCATGCTCCTGTTTTCTCCCCATGCTCCTGTTTTCCCCCCATGCTCCTGTTTTCTCCCCATGCCCCTGTTTTCTCCCCATGCTCCTGTTCTCTCCCCATGCCTCTGTTTTCTGCCCATGCTCCTGTTTTCTCCCCATGCTCCTGTTTTCTCACCGTGCTCCTGTTTTCTCCCCATGCTCCTGTTTTCTCCCCATGCCCCTGTTTTCTCCCCATGCCTCTGTTTTCTCCCCATGCTCCTGTTTTCTCCCCATGCCCCTGTTTTCTCCCCATGCCTCGGTTTTCTCCCCATGCCCCTGTTTTCTCCCCATGCTCCTGTTCTCTCCCCATGCCTCTGTTTTCTGCCCATGCTCCTGTTTTCTCCCCATGCTCCTGTTTTCTCCCCAGGCCCCTGTTTTCTCCCAATGCTCGTTTTCTCCCCATGCTCCTGTTTTCTCCCCATGCTCCTGTTTTCTCCCAATGCTCGTTTTCTCCCCATGCTCCTGTTTTCTTCCCATGCCCCTGTTTTCTCCCCATGCTCCTGTTTTCTCCCCATGCTCCTGTTTTCTCACCGTGCTCCTGTTTTCTCCCCATGCTCCTGTTTTCTCCCCATGCCCCTGTTTTCTCCCCATGCCTCTGTTTTCTCCCCATGCCCCTGTTTTCTCCCCATGCCTCTGTTTTCTCCCCATGCTCCTGTTTTCTCCCCATGCTCCTGTTTTCACCCCATGCTCCTGTTTTCTCCCCGTGCTCCTGTTTTCTCCCCATGCTCCTGTTTTCTCACCGTGCTCCTGTTTTCTCCCCATGCTCCTGTTTTCTCCCCATGCCCCTGTTTTCTCCCCATGCCCCTGTTTTCTCCCCATGCTCGTTTTCTCCCCATGCTCCTGTTTTCTCCCCATGCTCCTGTTTTCTCCCCGTGCTCCTGTTTTCTCCCCATGCTCCTGTTTTCTCCCCGTGCTCCTGTTTTCTCTCCATGCCCCTGCTCTTCCCATGTTCCTGTTTTCTCCCCATGCTCCTGTTTTCTCTCCATGTTCCTGTTTTCTCCCCATGCTCCTGTTTTCTCCCCATGCTCCTGTTTTCCCCGTGCTCCTGTTTTCTCCCCATGCTCCTGTTTTCTCTGTGCCCCTGCTCTCCCCATGCTCCAGTTTTCTCCCCATGCTCCTGTTTTCCCCGTGCTCCAGTTTTCTCCCCATGCTCCTGTTTTCCCCGTGCTCCTGTTTTCTCCCCATGCTCCTGTTTTCTCTGTGCCCCTGCTCTCCCCATGCTCCTGTTTTCTCCCCGTGCTCCTGTTTTCTCCCCATGCTCCTGTTTTCTCTGTGCCCCTGCTCTCCACATGCTACTGTTTTCTCCCCATGCTCCTGTTTTCTCCCCGTGCTCCTGTTTTCTCTCCATGCCCCTGCTCTTCCCATGTTCCTGTTTTCTCCCCATGCTCCTGTTTTCTCCCCATGCTCCTGTTTTCTCCCCATGCTCCTGTTTTCTCCCCATGCTCCTGTTTCTCCCCATGCTCCTGTTTCCTCCCCATGCTCCTGTTTTCTCCCCATGCCCCTGTTTTCTCCCCATGCTCCTGTTTTCTCCCCATGCTCCTGTTTTCTCCCCGTGCTCCTGTTTTCTCCCCATGCTCCTGTTTTCTCCCCATGCTCCTGTTTTCTCCCCATGCTCCTGTTTTCTCCCCATGCTCCTGTTTTCTCTGTGCCCCTGCTCTCCCCATGCTCCAGTTTTCTCCCCATGCTCCTGTTTTCCCCGTGCTCCTGTTTTCTCCCCATGCTCCTGTTTTCCCCGTGCTCCTGTTTTCTCCCCATGCTCCTGTTTTCTCTGTGCCCCTGCTCTCCCCATGCTCCAGTTTTCTCCCCATGCTCCTGTTTTCCCCGTGCTCCAGTTTTCTCCCCATGCTCCTGTTTTCCCCGTGCTCCTGTTTTCTCCCCATGCTCCTGTTTTCTCTGTGCCCCTGCTCTCCCCATGCTCCTGTTTTCTCCCCATGCTCCTGTTTTCTCCCCATGCTCCTGTTTTCTCCCCATGTTCTTATTTTCTCCCAATGCTCCTGTTTTCTCCCCATGCTCCTGTTTTCTCCCCATGCTCCTGTTTTCTCTGTGCCCCTGCTCTCCCCATGCTCCAGTTTTCTCCCCATGCTCCTGTTTTCCCCGTGCTCCTGTTTTCTCCCCATGCTCCAGTTTTCTCCCCATGCTCCTGTTTTCTCCCCATGTTCTTATTTTCTCCCCATGCTCCTGTTTTCCCCGTGCTCCTGTTTTCTCCCCATGCTTGTTTTCTCCCCATGCTCCTGTTTTCTCCACATGCTCCTGTTTTCTCCCCATGCTCCTGTTTTCTCCCCATGCTTGTTTTCTCCCCATGCTCCTGTTTTCATCCCATGCTCCTGTTTTCTCCCAATGCTCGTTTTCTCCCCATGCCCCTGTTTTCTCCCCATGCTCCTGTTTTCTCACCGTGCTCCTGTTTTCTCCCCATGCTCCTGTTTTCTCCCCATGCCACTGTTTTCTCCCCATGCCCCTGTTTTCTACCCATGCTCCTGTTTTCTCCCCATGCTCCTGTTTTCTCCCCATGCCTCTGTTTTCTCCCCATGCTCCTGTTTTCTCCCCATGCTCCTGTTTTCTCCCCGTGCTCCTGTTTTCTCTCCATGCCCCTGCTCTTCCCATGTTCCTGTTTTCTCCCCATGCTCCTGTTTTCTCCCCATGCTCCTGTTTTCTCCCCATGCCTCTGTTTTCTCCCCATGCTCCTGTTTTCTCCACATGCTCCTGTTTTCTCCCCATGCTCCTGTTTTCTCCCCATGCCTCTGTTTTCTCCCCATGCTCCTGTTTTCTCCCCATGCTCCTGTTTTCTCCCCGTGCTCCTGTTTTCTCTCCATTCCCCTGCTCTTCCCATGTTCCTGTTTTCTCCCCATGCTCCTGTTTTCTCCCCATGCTCCTGTTTTCTCCCCATGCTCCTGTTTTCTCTCCATGCCCCTGCTCTTACCATGTTCCTGTTTTCTCCCCATGCTCCTGTTTTCTCCCCATGCTCCTGTTTTCTCCCCATGCTCCTGTTTTCTCCCCATGCTCCTGTTTCTCCCCATGCTCCTGTTTCCTCCCCATGCTCCTGTTTTCTCCCCATGCCCCTGTTTTCTCCCCATGCTCCTGTTTTCTCCCCATGCTCCTGTTTTCTCCCCATGCTCCTGTTTTCTCCCCATGCTCCTGTTTTCTCTGTGCCCCTGCTCTCCCCATGCTCTTGTTTCATCCCCGTGCTCCTGTTTTCTCCCCATGCTCCTGTTTTCTCTGTGCCCCTGCTCTCCCCATGCTCCAGTTTTCTCCCCATGCTCCTGTTTCTCCCCATGCTCCTGTTTCCTCCCCATGCTCCTGTTTTCTCCCCATGCCCCTGTTTTCTCCCCATGCTCCTGTTTTCTCCCCATGCTCCTGTTTTCTCCCCATGCTCCTGTTTTCTCCCCATGCTCCTGTTTTCTCCCCATGCTCCTGTTTTCTCTCCATGCCCCTGTTTTCTCCCCATGCTCCTGTTTTCTCCCCATGCTCCTGTTTTCTCCCCATGCTCCTGTTTTCTCCCCATGCCCCTGTTTTCTCCCCATGCTCCTGTTTTCTCCCCATGCTCCTGTTTTCTCCCCATGCTCCTGTTTTCTCTGTGCCCCTGCTCGCCCCATGCTCCTGTTTTCTCCCCGTGCTCCTGTTTTCTCCCCATGCTCCTGTTTTCTCCCCAGGCCCCTGTTTCATCCCATGCTCCTGTTTTCTCCCCATGCTCCTGTTTTCTCCCCATGCTCCTGTTTTCTCCCCATGCCCCTGTTTTCTCCCCATGCTCCTGTTTTCTCCCCATGCTCCTGTTTTCTCCCCATGCTCCTGTTTTCTCTGTGCCCCTGCTCTCCCCATGCTCCTGTTTTCTCCCCGTGCTCCTGTTTTCTCCCCATGCTCCTGTTTTCTCCCCGTGCTCCTGTTTTCTCCCCATGCTCCTGTTTTCTCCCAATGCTCGTTTTCTCCCCATGCTCCTGTTTTCTCCCCATGCTCCTGTTTTCTCCCCGTGCTCCTGTTTTCTCCCCATGCTCCTGTTTTCTCCCCATGCCCCTGTTTTCTCCCCATGCCTCTGTTTTCTCCCCATGACCCTGTTTTCTCCCCATGCCTCTGTTTTCTCCCCATGCTCCTGTTTTCTCCCCATGCACCTGTTTTCTCCCCATGCTCCTGTTTTCTCCCCATGCTCCTGTTTTCTCCCCGTGCTCCTGTTTTCTCCCCATGCCCCTGCTCTTCCCATGTTCCTGTTTTCTCCCCATGCTCCTGTTTTCTCTCCATGCTCCTGTTTTCTCCCCATGCTCCTGTTTTCTCCCCATGCTCCTGTTTTCTCCCCATGCTCCTGTTTCTCCCCATGCTCCTGTTTCCTCCCCATGCTCCTGTTTTCTCCCCATGCCCCTGTTTTCTCCCCATGCTCCTGTTTTCTCCCCATGCTCCTGTTTTCTCCCCATGCTCCTGTTTTCTCCCCATGCTCCTGTTTTCTCTGTGCCCCTGCTCTCCCCATGCTCCAGTTTTCTCCCCATGCTCCTGTTTTCCCCGCGCTCCTGTTTTCTCCCCATGTTCTGATTTTCTCCCCATGCTCCAGTTTTCTCCCCATGCTCCTGTTTTCTCCCCGTGCTCCTGTTTTCTCCCCATGCTTGTTTTCTCCCCATGCTCCTGTTTTCTCCCCATGCTCCTGTTTTCTCCCCGTGCTCCTGTTTCCTCCCCGTGCTCCTGTTTCCTCCCCATGCTCCTGTTTTCTCCCCATGCTCCTGTTTTCTCCCCATGCTCCTGTTCTCTCCCCATGCCTCTGTTTTCTGCCCATGCTCCTGTTTTCTCCCCATGCTCCTGTTTTCTCCCCATGCTCCTGTTTTCTCCCCATGCTCCTGTTTTCTCCCCATGCTCCTGTTTTCTCTCCATGCTCGTTTTCTCCCCATGCTCCTGTTTTCTCCCCATGCTCCTGTTTTCTCCCCATGCTCCTGTTTTCTCCCCATGCTCCTGTTTTCTCTGTGCCCCTGCTCTCCCCATGCTCCTATTTTCTCCCCATGCTCCTGTTTTCCCCGTGCTCCTGTTTTCTCCCCATGCTTGTTTTCTCCCCATGCTCCTGTTTTCTCCCCATGCTCCTGTTTTCTCCCCATGTTCTTATTTTCTCCCCATGCTCCTGTTTTCTCCCCGTGCTCCTGTTTCCTCCCCGTGCTCCTGTTTCCTCCCCATGCTCCTGTTTTCTCCCCATGCTCCTGTTTTCTCCCCATGCTCCTGTTCTCTACCCATGCCTCTGTTTTCTGCCCATGCTCCTGTTTTCTCCCCATGCTCCTGTTTTCTCCCCATGCTCCTGTTTTCTCCCCAGGCCCCTGTTTCATCCCATGCTCCTGTTTTCATCCCATGCTCCTGTTTCTCCCAATGCTCGTTTTCTCCCCATGCTCCTGTTTTCTCCCCGTGCTCCTGTTTTCTCCCCAAGCCCCTGTTTTCTCCCCATGCTCCTGTTTTCTCCCCATGCTCCTGTTTTCTCCCCATGCTCCTGTTTTCTCCCCGTGCTCCTGTTTTCTCCCCATGCTCCTGTTTTCTCCCCATGCTCCTGTTTTCTCCCCGTGCTCCTGTTTTCTCCCCATGCTCCTGTTTTCTCCCCATGCTCCTGTTTTCTCCCCATGCTCCTGTTTTCTCCCCATGCTCCTGTTTCCTCCCCGTGCTCCTGTTTTCTCCCCATGCTCCTGTTTTCTCCCCATGCCCCTGTTTTCTCCCCATGCCTCTGTTTTCTCCCCATGCTCCTGTTTTCTCCCCGTGCTCCTGTTTTCTCCCCATGCTCCTGTTTTCTCCCCATGCCCCTGTTTTCTCCCCATGCCTCTCTTTCCTCCCCATGCTCCTGTTTTCTCCCCATGCTCCTGTTTTCTCTCCATGCTCCTGTTTTCTCCCCATGCTCCTGTTTTCTCTCCATGCTCCTGTTTTCTCCCCATGCTCCTGTTTTCTCCCCATGCTCCTGTTTTCTCCCCATGCTCCTGTTTCTCCCCATGCTCCTGTTTCCTCCCCATGCTCCTGTTCTCTCCCCATGCCTCTGTTTTCTGCCCATGCTCCTGTTTTCTCCCCATGCTCCTGTTTTCTCTGTGCCCCTGCTCTCCCCATGATCCTGTTTTCTCCCCATGCTCCTGTTTTCCCCGTGCTCCTGTTTTCTCCCCATGCTCTTGTTTTCTCCCCATGCTCCTGTTCTCTCCCCATGCCTCTGTTTTCTGCCCATGCTCCTGTTTTCTCCCCATGCTCCTGTTTTCTCCCCATGCTCCTGTTTTCTCCCCAGGCCCCTGTTTCATCCCATGCTCCTGTTTTCATCCCATGCTCCTGTTTCTCCCAATGCTCGTTTTCTCCCCATGCTCCTGTTTTCTCCCCGTGCTCCTGTTTTCTCCCCAAGCCCCTGTTTTCTCCCCATGCTCCTGTTTTCTCCCCATGCTCCTGTTTTCTCCCCATGCTCCTGTTTTCTCCCCGTGCTCCTGTTTTCTCCCCATGCTCCTGTTTTCTCCCCATGCTCCTGTTTTCTCCCCGTGCTCCTGTTTTCTCCCCATGCTCCTGTTTTCTCCCCATGCTCCTGTTTTCTCCCCATGCTCCTGTTTTCTCCCCATGCTCCTGTTTCCTCCCCGTGCTCCTGTTTTCTCCCCATGCTCCTGTTTTCTCCCCATGCCCCTGTTTTCTCCCCATGCCTCTGTTTTCTCCCCATGCTCCTGTTTTCTCCCCGTGCTCCTGTTTTCTCCCCATGCTCCTGTTTTCTCCCCATGCCCCTGTTTTCTCCCCATGCCTCTCTTTCCTCCCCATGCTCCTGTTTTCTCCCCATGCTCCTGTTTTCTCTCCATGCTCCTGTTTTCTCCCCATGCTCCTGTTTTCTCTCCATGCTCCTGTTTTCTCCCCATGCTCCTGTTTTCTCCCCATGCTCCTGTTTTCTCCCCATGCTCCTGTTTCTCCCCATGCTCCTGTTTCCTCCCCATGCTCCTGTTCTCTCCCCATGCCTCTGTTTTCTGCCCATGCTCCTGTTTTCTCCCCATGCTCCTGTTTTCTCTGTGCCCCTGCTCTCCCCATGATCCTGTTTTCTCCCCATGCTCCTGTTTTCCCCGTGCTCCTGTTTTCTCCCCATGCTCTTGTTTTCTCCCCATGCTTGTTTTCTCCCCATGCTCCTGTTTTCTCCCCATGTTCTTATTTTCTCCCCATGCTCCTGTTTTCTCCCCATGCTCGTTTTCTCCCCTTGCTTGTTTTCTCCCCATGCTCCTGTTTTCTCCCCATGCTCCTGTTTTCTCCCCATGCTCCTGTTTCCTCCCCGTGCTCCTGTTTCCTCCCCATGCTCCTGTTTCTCCCCATGCTCCTGTTTCCTCCCCGTGCTCCTGTTTCCTCCCCAAGCTCCTGTTTTCTCCCGATGCTCCTGTTATCTCCCCATGCTCCTGTTTCCTCCCCGTGCTCCTGTTTCCTCCCCATGCTCCTGTTCTCTCCCCATGCTCCTGTTTTCTCCCCATGCTCCTGTTCTCTCCCCATGCCTCTGTTTTCTGCCCATGCTCCTGTTTTCTCCCCATGCTCCTGTTTTCTCCCCATGCTCCTGTTTTCTCCCCAGGCCCCTGTTTCATCCCCATGCTCCTGTTTTCATCCCATGCTCCTGTTTTCTCCCAATGCTCGTTTTCTCCCCATGCTCCTGTTTTCTCACCGTGCTCCTGTTTTCTCCCCATGCTCCTGTTTTCTCCCCATGCCTCTGTTTTCTCCCCATGCTCCTGTTTTCTCCCCATGCCCCTGTTTTCTCCCCATGCCTCTGTTTCCTCCCCATGCTCCTGTTTTCTCCCCATGCTCCTGTTTTCTCCCCATGCCTCTGTTTTCTCCCCATGCTCCTGTTTTCTCCCCATGCTCCTGTTTTCTCCCCATGCTCCTGTTTTCTCCCCATGCTCCTGTTTTCTCTGTGCCCCTGCTCTCCCCATGCTCCAGTTTTCTCCCCGTGCTCCTGTTTTCCCCGTGCTCCTGTTTTCTCCCCATGTTCTTATTTTCTCCCCATGCTCCTGTTTTCCCCGTGCTCCTGTTTTCTCCCCATGCTTGTTTTCTCCCCATGCTCCTGTTTTCTCCCCATGCTTGTTTTCTCCCCATGCTCCTGTTTTCTCCCCATGCCTCTGTTTTCTCCCCATGCTCCTGTTTTCTCCCCATGCTCCTGTTTTCTCCCCATGCCTCTGTTCTCTCCCCATGCCTCTGTTTTCTGCCCATGCTCCTGTTTTCTCCCCATGCTCCTGTTTTCTCCCCATGCTCCTGTTTTCTCCCCGTGCTCCTGTTTTCTCTCCATGCTCCTGTTTTCTCCCCATGCTCCTGTTTTCTCCCCATGCTCCTGTTTTCTCCCCATGCTCCTGTTTTCTCCCCATGCTCCTGTTTTCTCCCCATGCTCCTATTTTCTCCCCATGCTCCTGTTTTCCCCGTGCTCCTGTTTTCTCCCCATGTTCTTACTTTCTCCCCATGCTCCTGTTTTCCCCGTGCTCCTGTTTTCTCCCCATGCTCCTGTTTTCTCCCCATGCTTGTTTTCTCCCCATGCTCCTGTTTTCTCCCCATGTTCTTATTTTCTCCCCATGCTCCTGTTTTCTCCCCATGCTCGTTTTCTCCCCTTGCTTGTTTTCTCCCCATGCTCCTGTTTTCTCCCCATGCTCCTGTTTTCTCCCCGTGCTCCTGTTTCCTCCCCGTGCTCCTGTTTCCTCCCCATGCTCCTGTTTTCTCCCCATGCTCCTGTTTTCTCCCCATGCTCCTGTTCTCTCCCCATGCCTCTGTTTTCTGCCCATGCTCCTGTTTTCTCCCCATGCTCCTGTTTTCTCCCCATGCTCCTGTTTTCTCCCCAGGCCCCTGTTTCATCCCCATGCTCCTGTTTTCATCCCCATGTTCCTGTTTTCTCCCCATGCTCCTGTTTTCTCCCAATGCTCGTTTTCTCCCCATGCTCCTGTTTTCTCCCCATGCTCCTGTTTTCTCCCCATGCTCCTGTTTTCTCCCAATGCTCGTTTTCTCCCCATGCTCCTGTTTTCTCCCCATGCTCCTGTTTTCTCCCCATGCTCCTGTTTTCTCCCCATGCTCCTGTTTTCTCCCCGTGCTCCTGTTTTCTCCCCGTGCTCCTGATTTCTCCCCATGCTCCTGTTTCCTCCCCATGCTCCTGTTTTCTCCCCGTGCTCCTGTTTTCTCCCCGTGCTCCTGTTTTCTCCCCATGCTCCTGTTTTCTCCCCATGCCTCTGTTTTCTCCCCATGCTCCTGTTTTCTCCCCATGCTCCTGTTTTCTCCCCGTGCTCCTGTTTTCTCTCCATGCTCCTGTTATCTCCCCATGCTCCTGTTTTCTCCCCATGCTCCTGTTTTCTCCCCATGCTCCTGTTTCTCCCCATGCTCCTGTTTCCTCCCCATGCTCCTGTTTTCTCCCCAGGCCCCTGTTTCATCCCCATGCTCCTGTTTTCATCCCATGCTCCTGTTTTCTCCCAATGCTCGTTTTCTCCCCATGCTCCTGTTTTCTCACCGTGCTCCTGTTTTCTCCCCATGCTCCTGTTTTCTCCCCATGCCTCTGTTTTCTCCCCATGCTCCTGTTTTCTCCCCATGCCCCTGTTTTCTCCCCATGCCTCTGTTTCCTCCCCATGCTCCTGTTTTCTCCCCATGCTCCTGTTTTCTCCCCATGCCTCTGTTTTCTCCCCATGCTCCTGTTTTCTCCCCATGCTCCTGTTTTCTCCCCATGCTCCTGTTTTCTCCCCATGCTCCTGTTTTCTCTGTGCCCCTGCTCTCCCCATGCTCCAGTTTTCTCCCCGTGCTCCTGTTTTCCCCGTGCTCCTGTTTTCTCCCCATGTTCTTATTTTCTCCCCATGCTCCTGTTTTCCCCGTGCTCCTGTTTTCTCCCCATGCTTGTTTTCTCCCCATGCTCCTGTTTTCTCCCCATGCTTGTTTTCTCCCCATGCTCCTGTTTTCTCCCCATGCCTCTGTTTTCTCCCCATGCTCCTGTTTTCTCCCCATGCTCCTGTTTTCTCCCCATGCTCCTGTTCTCTCCCCATGCCTCTGTTTTCTGCCCATGCTCCTGTTTTCTCCCCATGCTCCTGTTTTCTCCCCATGCTCCTGTTTTCTCCCCGTGCTCCTGTTTTCTCTCCATGCTCCTGTTTTCTCCCCATGCTCCTGTTTTCTCCCCATGCTCCTGTTTTCTCCCCATGCTCCTGTTTTCTCCCCATGCTCCTATTTTCTCCCCATGCTCCTGTTTTCCCCGTGCTCCTGTTTTCTCCCCATGTTCTTACTTTCTCCCCATGCTCCTGTTTTCCCCGTGCTCCTGTTTTCTCCCCATGCTCCTGTTTTCTCCCCATGCTTGTTTTCTCCCCATGCTCCTGTTTTCTCCCCATGTTCTTATTTTCTCCCCATGCTCCTGTTTTCTCCCCATGCTCGTTTTCTCCCCTTGCTTGTTTTCTCCCCATGCTCCTGTTTTCTCCCCATGCTCCTGTTTCCTCCCCGTGCTCCTGTTTCCTCCCCATGCTCCTGTTTTCTCCCCATGCTCCTGTTTTCTCCCCATGCTCCTGTTCTCTCCCCATGCCTCTGTTTTCTGCCCATGCTCCTGTTTTCTCCCCATGCTCCTGTTTTCTCCCCATGCTCCTGTTTTCTCCCCAGGCCCCTGTTTCATCCCCATGCTCCTGTTTTCATCCCCATGTTCCTGTTTTCTCCCCATGCTCCTGTTTTCTCCCAATGCTCGTTTTCTCCCCATGCTCCTGTTTTCTCCCCATGCTCCTGTTTTCTCCCCATGCTCCTGTTTTCTCCCAATGCTCGTTTTCTCCCCATGCTCCTGTTTTCTCCCCATGCTCCTGTTTTCTCCCCATGCTCCTGTTTTCTCCCCATGCTCCTGTTTCTCCCCATGCTCCTGTTTTCTCCCCATGCTCCTGATTTCTCCCCATGCTCCTGTTTCCTCCCCATGCTCCTGTTTTCTCCCCGTGCTCCTGTTTTCTCCCCATGCTCCTGTTTTCTCCCCATGCTCCTGTTTTCTCCCCATGCCTCTGTTTTCTCCCCATGCTCCTGTTTTCTCCCCATGCTCCTGTTTTCTCCCCGTGCTCCTGTTTTCTCTCCATGCTCCTGTTTTCTCCCCATGCTCCTGTTTTCTCCCCATGCTCCTGTTTTCTCCCCATGCTCCTGTTTCTCCCCATGCTCCTGTTTCCTCCCCATGCTCCTGTTTTCTCCCCATGCTTGTTTTCTCCCCATGCTCCTGTTTTCTCCCCATGTTCTTATTTTCTCCCCATGCTCCTGTTTTCTCCCCATGCTCGTTTTCTCCCCTTGCTTGTTTTCTCCCCATGCTCCTGTTTTCTCCCCATGCTCCTGTTTTCTCCCCGTGCTCCTGTTTCCTCCCCGTGCTCCTGTTTCCTCCCCATGCTCCTGTTTTCTCCCCATGCTCCTGTTTTCTCCCCATGCTCCTGTTCTCTCCCCATGCCTCTGTTTTCTGCCCATGCTCCTGTTTTCTCCCCATGCTCCTGTTTTCTCCCCATGCTCCTGTTTTCTCCCCAGGCCCCTGTTTCATCCCCATGCTCCTGTTTTCATCCCCATGTTCCTGTTTTCTCCCCATGCTCCTGTTTTCTCCCAATGCTCGTTTTCTCCCCATGCTCCTGTTTTCTCCCCATGCTCCTGTTTTCTCCCCATGCTCCTGTTTTCTCCCAATGCTCGTTTTCTCCCCATGCTCCTGTTTTCTCCCCATGCTCCTGTTTTCTCCCCATGCTCCTGTTTTCTCCCCATGCTCCTGTTTTCTCCCCATGCTCCTGTTTTCTCCCCGTGCTCCTGTTTTCTCCCCATGCTCCTGATTTCTCCCCATGCTCCTGTTTGCTCCCCATGCTCCTGTTTTCTCCCCGTGCTCCTGTTTTCTCCCCATGCTCCTGTTTTCTCCCCATGCTCCTGTTTTCTCCCCATGCCTCTGTTTTCTCCCCATGCTCCTGTTTTCTCCCCATGCTCCTGTTTTCTCCCCGTGCTCCTGTTTTCTCTCCATGCTCCTGTTTTCTCCCCATGCTCCTGTTTTCTCCCCATGCTTCTGTTTTCTCCCCATGCTCCTGTTTCTCCCCATGCTCCTGTTTCCTCCCCATGCTCCTGTTTTCTCCCCAGGCCCCTGTTTCATCCCCATGCTCCTGTTTTCATCCCATGCTCCTGTTTTCTCCCAATGCTCGTTTTCTCCCCATGCTCCTGTTTTCTCACCGTGCTCCTGTTTTCTCCCCATGCTCCTGTTTTCTCCCCATGCCTCTGTTTTCTCCCCATGCTCCTGTTTTCTCCCCATGCCCCTGTTTTCTCCCCATGCCTCTGTTTCCTCCCCATGCTCCTGTTTTCTCCCCATGCTCCTGTTTTCTCCCCATGCCTCTGTTTTCTCCCCATGCTCCTGTTTTCTCCCCATGCTCCTGTTTTCTCCCCATGCTCCTGTTTTCTCCCCATGCTCCTGTTTTCTCTGTGCCCCTGCTCTCCCCATGCTCCAGTTTTCTCCCCGTGCTCCTGTTTTCCCCGTGCTCCTGTTTTCTCCCCATGTTCTTATTTTCTCCCCATGCTCCTGTTTTCCCCGTGCTCCTGTTTTCTCCCCATGCTTGTTTTCTCCCCATGCTCCTGTTTTCTCCCCATGCTTGTTTTCTCCCCATGCTCCTGTTTTCTCCCCATGCCTCTGTTTTCTCCCCATGCTCCTGTTTTCTCCCCATGCTCCTGTTTTCTCCCCATGCTCCTGTTCTCTCCCCATGCCTCTGTTTTCTGCCCATGCTCCTGTTTTCTCCCCATGCTCCTGTTTTCTCCCCATGCTCCTGTTTTCTCCCCGTGCTCCTGTTTTCTCTCCATGCTCCTGTTTTCTCCCCATGCTCCTGTTTTCTCCCCATGCTCCTGTTTTCTCCCCATGCTCCTGTTTTCTCCCCATGCTCCTGTTTTCTCCCCATGCTCCTATTTTCTCCCCATGCTCCTGTTTTCCCCGTGCTCCTGTTTTCTCCCCATGTTCTTACTTTCTCCCCATGCTCCTGTTTTCCCCGTGCTCCTGTTTTCTCCCCATGCTCCTGTTTTCTCCCCATGCTTGTTTTCTCCCCATGCTCCTGTTTTCTCCCCATGTTCTTATTTTCTCCCCATGCTCCTGTTTTCTCCCCATGCTCGTTTTCTCCCCTTGCTTGTTTTCTCCACATGCTCCTGTTTTCTCCCCATGCTCCTGTTTTCTCCCCGTGCTCCTGTTTCCTCCCCGTGCTCCTGTTTCCTCCCCATGCTCCTGTTTTCTCCCCATGCTCCTGTTTTCTCCCCATGCTCCTGTTCTCTCCCCATGCCTCTGTTTTCTGCCCATGCTCCTGTTTTCTCCCCATGCTCCTGTTTTCTCCCCATGCTCCTGTTTTCTCCCCAGGCCCCTGTTTCATCCCCATGCTCCTGTTTTCATCCCCATGTTCCTGTTTTCTCCCCATGCTCCTGTTTTCTCCCAATGCTCGTTTTCTCCCCATGCTCCTGTTTTCTCCCCATGCTCCTGTTTTCTCCCCATGCTCCTGTTTTCTCCCAATGCTCGTTTTCTCCCCATGCTCCTGTTTTCTCCCCATGCTCCTGTTTTCTCCCCATGCTCCTGTTTTCTCCCCATGCTCCTGTTTTCTCCCCGTGCTCCTGTTTTCTCCCCATGCTCCTGATTTCTCCCCATGCTCCTGTTTCCTCCCCATGCTCCTGTTTTCTCCCCGTGCTCCTGTTTTCTCCCCATGCTCCTGTTTTCTCCCCATGCTCCTGTTTTCTCCCCATGCCTCTGTTTTCTCCCCATGCTCCTGTTTTCTCCCCATGCTCCTGTTTTCTCCCCGTGCTCCTGTTTTCTCTCCATGCTCCTGTTTTCTCCCCATGCTCCTGTTTTCTCCCCATGCTCCTGTTTTCTCCCCATGCTCCTGTTTCTCCCCATGCTCCTGTTTCCTCCCCATGCTCCTGTTTTCTCCCCATGCTCCTGTTTTCTCCCCATGCTCCTGTTTTCTCCCCATGCTCCTGTTTTCTCCCCTTGCTCCTGTTTTCTCTGTGCCCCTGCTCTCCCCATGCTCCTGTTTCCTCCCCATGCTCCTGTTTTCTCCCCATGCTCCTGTTTTCTCCCCATGCTCCTGTTTTCTCCCCATGCTCCTGTTTTCTCCCCATGCTCCTGTTTCTCCCAATCCCCTGTTTCCTCCCCATGCTCCTGTTTCTCCCCATGCTCCTGTTTCCTCCCCATGCTCCTGTTTTCTCACCGTGCTCCTGTTTTCTCCCCGTGCTCCTGTTTTCTCCCCATGCTCGTTTTCTCCCCATGCTCCTGTTTTCTCCCCATGCTCCTGTTTTCTCCCCATGCTCCTGTTTCTCCCCATGCTCCTGTTTTCTCCCCATGCTCCTGTTTTCTCCCCATGCTCCTGTTTTCTCCCCTTGCTCCTGTTTTCTCTGTGCCCCTGCTCACCCCATGCTCCTGTTTTCTCCCCATGTTCCTGTTTTCTCCCCGTGCTCCTGTTTTCTCCCCATGCTCCTGTTTTCTCTGTGCCCCTGCTCTCCCCATGCTCCTGTTTTCTCCCCATGCTCCTGTTTTCTCTGTGCCCCTGCTCTCCCCATGCTCCTGTTTTCTCCCCATGCTCCTGTTTTCTCCCCATGCTCCTGTTTTCTCCCCATGCTCCTGTTTTCTCTGTGCCCCTGCTCTCCCCATGCTCCAGTTTTCTCCCCATGCTCCTGTTTTCCCCGTGCTCCTGTTTTCTCCCCATGCTCCTGTTTTCTCCCCATGCTCCTGTTTCTCCCCATGCTCCTGTTTCCTCCCCATGCTCCTGTTTTCTCCCCATGCTTGTTTTCTCCCCATGCTCCTGTTTTCTCCCCATGTTCTTATTTTCTCCCCATGCTCCTGTTTTCTCCCCATGCTCGTTTTCTCCCCTTGCTTGTTTTCTCCCCATGCTCCTGTTTTCTCCCCATGCTCCTGTTTTCTCCCCGTGCTCCTGTTTCCTCCCCGTGCTCCTGTTTCCTCCCCATGCTCCTGTTTTCTCCCCATGCTCCTGTTTTCTCCCCATGCTCCTGTTCTCTCCCCATGCCTCTGTTTTCTGCCCATGCTCCTGTTTTCTCCCCATGCTCCTGTTTTCTCCCCATGCTCCTGTTTTCTCCCCAGGCCCCTGTTTCATCCCCATGCTCCTGTTTTCATCCCCATGTTCCTGTTTTCTCCCCATGCTCCTGTTTTCTCCCAATGCTCGTTTTCTCCCCATGCTCCTGTTTTCTCCCCATGCTCCTGTTTTCTCCCCAGGCCCCTGTTTCATCCCCATGCTCCTGTTTTCATCCCCATGTTCCTGTTTTCTCCCCATGCTCCTGTTTTCTCCCAATGCTCGTTTTCTCCCCATGCTCCTGTTTTCTCCCCATGCTCCTGTTTTCTCCCCATGCTCCTGTTTTCTCCCAATGCTCGTTTTCTCCCCATGCTCCTGTTTTCTCCCCATGCTCCTGTTTTCTCCCCATGCTCCTGTTTTCTCCCCATGCTCCTGTTTTCTCCCCGTGCTCCTGTTTTCTCCCCATGCTCCTGATTTCTCCCCATGCTCCTGTTTCCTCCCCATGCTCCTGTTTTCTCCCCGTGCTCCTGTTTTCTCCCCATGCTCCTGTTTTCTCCCCATGCTCCTGTTTTCTCCCCATGCCTCTGTTTTCTCCCCATGCTCCTGTTTTCTCCCCATGCTCCTGTTTTCTCCCCGTGCTCCTGTTTTCTCTCCATGCTCCTGTTTTCTCCCCATGCTCCTGTTTTCTCCCCATGCTCCTGTTTCTCCCCATGCTCCTGTTTCCTCCCCATGCTCCTGTTTTCTCCCCATGCTTGTTTTCTCCCCATGCTCCTGTTTTCTCCCCATGTTCTTATTTTCTCCCCATGCTCCTGTTTTCTCCCCATGCTCGTTTTCTCCCCTTGCTTGTTTTCTCCCCATGCTCCTGTTTTCTCCCCATGCTCCTGTTTTCTCCCCGTGCTCCTGTTTCCTCCCCGTGCTCCTGTTTCCTCCCCATGCTCCTGTTTTCTCCCCATGCTCCTGTTTTCTCCCCATGCTCCTGTTCTCTCCCCATGCCTCTGTTTTCTGCCCATGCTCCTGTTTTCTCCCCATGCTCCTGTTTTCTCCCCATGCTCCTGTTTTCTCCCCAGGCCCCTGTTTCATCCCCATGCTCCTGTTTTCATCCCCATGTTCCTGTTTTCTCCCCATGCTCCTGTTTTCTCCCAATGCTCGTTTTCTCCCCATGCTCCTGTTTTCTCCCCATGCTCCTGTTTTCTCCCCATGCTCCTGTTTTCTCCCAATGCTCGTTTTCTCCCCATGCTCCTGTTTTCTCCCCATGCTCCTGTTTTCTCCCCATGCTCCTGTTTTCTCCCCATGCTCCTGTTTTCTCCCCATGCTCCTGTTTTCTCCCCGTGCTCCTGTTTTCTCCCCATGCTCCTGATTTCTCCCCATGCTCCTGTTTGCTCCCCATGCTCCTGTTTTCTCCCCGTGCTCCTGTTTTCTCCCCATGCTCCTGTTTTCTCCCCATGCTCCTGTTTTCTCCCCATGCCTCTGTTTTCTCCCCATGCTCCTGTTTTCTCCCCATGCTCCTGTTTTCTCCCCGTGCTCCTGTTTTCTCTCCATGCTCCTGTTTTCTCCCCATGCTCCTGTTTTCTCCCCATGCTTCTGTTTTCTCCCCATGCTCCTGTTTCTCCCCATGCTCCTGTTTCCTCCCCATGCTCCTGTTTTCTCCCCAGGCCCCTGTTTCATCCCCATGCTCCTGTTTTCATCCCATGCTCCTGTTTTCTCCCAATGCTCGTTTTCTCCCCATGCTCCTGTTTTCTCACCGTGCTCCTGTTTTCTCCCCATGCTCCTGTTTTCTCCCCATGCCTCTGTTTTCTCCCCATGCTCCTGTTTTCTCCCCATGCCCCTGTTTTCTCCCCATGCCTCTGTTTCCTCCCCATGCTCCTGTTTTCTCCCCATGCTCCTGTTTTCTCCCCATGCCTCTGTTTTCTCCCCATGCTCCTGTTTTCTCCCCATGCTCCTGTTTTCTCCCCATGCTCCTGTTTTCTCCCCATGCTCCTGTTTTCTCTGTGCCCCTGCTCTCCCCATGCTCCAGTTTTCTCCCCGTGCTCCTGTTTTCCCCGTGCTCCTGTTTTCTCCCCATGTTCTTATTTTCTCCCCATGCTCCTGTTTTCCCCGTGCTCCTGTTTTCTCCCCATGCTTGTTTTCTCCCCATGCTCCTGTTTTCTCCCCATGCTTGTTTTCTCCCCATGCTCCTGTTTTCTCCCCATGCCTCTGTTTTCTCCCCATGCTCCTGTTTTCTCCCCATGCTCCTGTTTTCTCCCCATGCTCCTGTTCTCTGCCCATGCCTCTGTTTTCTGCCCATGCTCCTGTTTTCTCCCCATGCTCCTGTTTTCTCCCCATGCTCCTGTTTTCTCCCCGTGCTCCTGTTTTCTCTCCATGCTCCTGTTTTCTCCCCATGCTCCTGTTTTCTCCCCATGCTCCTGTTTTCTCCCCATGCTCCTGTTTTCTCCCCATGCTCCTGTTTTCTCCCCATGCTCCTATTTTCTCCCCATGCTCCTGTTTTCCCCGTGCTCCTGTTTTCTCCCCATGTTCTTACTTTCTCCCCATGCTCCTGTTTTCCCCGTGCTCCTGTTTTCTCCCCATGCTCCTGTTTTCTCCCCATGCTTGTTTTCTCCCCATGCTCCTGTTTTCTCCCCATGTTCTTATTTTCTCCCCATGCTCCTGTTTTCTCCCCATGCTCGTTTTCTCCCCTTGCTTGTTTTCTCCCCATGCTCCTGTTTTCTCCCCATGCTCCTGTTTTCTCCCCGTGCTCCTGTTTCCTCCCCGTGCTCCTGTTTCCTCCCCATGCTCCTGTTTTCTCCCCATGCTCCTGTTTTCTCCCCATGCTCCTGTTCTCTCCCCATGCCTCTGTTTTCTGCCCATGCTCCTGTTTTCTCCCCATGCTCCTGTTTTCTCCCCATGCTCCTGTTTTCTCCCCAGGCCCCTGTTTCATCCCCATGCTCCTGTTTTCATCCCCATGTTCCTGTTTTCTCCCCATGCTCCTGTTTTCTCCCAATGCTCGTTTTCTCCCCATGCTCCTGTTTTCTCCCCATGCTCCTGTTTTCTCCCCATGCTCCTGTTTTCTCCCAATGCTCGTTTTCTCCCCATGCTCCTGTTTTCTCCCCATGCTCCTGTTTTCTCCCCATGCTCCTGTTTTCTCCCCATGCTCCTGTTTTCTCCCCGTGCTCCTGTTTTCTCCCCATGCTCCTGATTTCTCCCCATGCTCCTGTTTCCTCCCCATGCTCCTGTTTTCTCCCCGTGCTCCTGTTTTCTCCCCATGCTCCTGTTTTCTCCCCATGCTCCTGTTTTCTCCCCATGCCTCTGTTTTCTCCCCATGCTCCTGTTTTCTCCCCATGCTCCTGTTTTCTCCCCGTGCTCCTGTTTTCTCTCCATGCTCCTGTTTTCTCCCCATGCTCCTGTTTTCTCCCCATGCTCCTGTTTTCTCCCCATGCTCCTGTTTCTCCCCATGCTCCTGTTTCCTCCCCATGCTCCTGTTTTCTCCCCATGCTCCTGTTTTCTCCCCATGCTCCTGTTTTCTCCCCATGCTCCTGTTTTCTCCCCTTGCTCCTGTTTTCTCTGTGCCCCTGCTCTCCCCATGCTCCTGTTTCCTCCCCATGCTCCTGTTTTCTCCCCATGCTCCTGTTTTCTCCCCATGCTCCTGTTTTCTCCCCATGCTCCTGTTTCTCCCCATGCTCCTGTTTCCTCCCCATGCTCCTGTTTCTCCCCATGCTCCTGTTTCCTCCCCATGCTCCTGTTTTCTCACCGTGCTCCTGTTTTCTCCCCGTGCTCCTGTTTTCTCCCCATGCTCCTGTTTTCTCCCCATGCTCCTGTTTTCTCCCCATGCTCCTGTTTCTCCCCATGCTCCTGTTTTCTCCCCATGCTCCTGTTTTCTCCCCATGCTCCTGTTTTCTCCCCTTGCTCCTGTTTTCTCTGTGCCCCTGCTCACCCCATGCTCCTGTTTTCTCCCCATGTTCCTGTTTTCTCCCCGTGCTCCTGTTTTCTCCCCATGCTCCTGTTTTCTCTGTGCCCCTGCTCTCCCCATGCTCCTGTTTTCTCCCCATGCTCCTGTTTTCTCTGTGCCCCTGCTCTCCCCATGCTCCTGTTTTCTCCCCATGCTCCTGTTTTCTCCCCATGCTCCTGTTTTCTCCCCATGCTCCTGTTTTCTCTGTGCCCCTGCTCTCCCCATGCTCCAGTTTTCTCCCCATGCTCCTGATTTCCCCGTGCTCCTGTTTTCTCCCCATGCTCCTGTTTTCTCCCCATGCTCCTGTTTCTCCCCATGCTCCTGTTTCCTCCCCATGCTCCTGTTTTCTCCCCATGCTTGTTTTCTCCCCATGCTCCTGTTTTCTCCCCATGTTCTTATTTTCTCCCCATGCTCCTGTTTTCTCCCCATGCTCGTTTTCTCCCCTTGCTTGTTTTCTCCCCATGCTCCTGTTTTCTCCCCATGCTCCTGTTTTCTCCCCGTGCTCCTGTTTCCTCCCCGTGCTCCTGTTTCCTCCCCATGCTCCTGTTTTCTCCCCATGCTCCTGTTTTCTCCCCATGCTCCTGTTCTCTCCCCATGCCTCTGTTTTCTGCCCATGCTCCTGTTTTCTCCCCATGCTCCTGTTTTCTCCCCATGCTCCTGTTTTCTCCCCAGGCCCCTGTTTCATCCCCATGCTCCTGTTTTCATCCCCATGTTCCTGTTTTCTCCCCATGCTCCTGTTTTCTCCCAATGCTCGTTTTCTCCCCATGCTCCTGTTTTCTCCCCATGCTCCTGTTTTCTCCCCATGCTCCTGTTTTCTCCCAATGCTCGTTTTCTCCCCATGCTCCTGTTTTCTCCCCATGCTCCTGTTTTCTCCCCATGCTCCTGTTTTCTCCCCATGCTCCTGTTTTCTCCCCATGCTCCTGTTTTCTCCCCATGCTCCTGTTTTCTCCCCGTGCTCCTGTTTTCTCTCCATGCTCCTGTTTTCTCCCCATGCTCCTGTTTTCTCCCCATGCTTCTGTTTTCTCCCCATGCTCCTGTTTCTCCCCATGCTCCTGTTTCCTCCCCATGCTCCTGTTTTCTCCCCAGGCCCCTGTTTCATCCCCATGCTCCTGTTTTCATCCCATGCTCCTGTTTTCTCCCAATGCTCGTTTTCTCCCCATGCTCCTGTTTTCTCACCGTGCTCCTGTTTTCTCCCCATGCTCCTGTTTTCTCCCCATGCCTCTGTTTTCTCCCCATGCTCCTGTTTTCTCCCCATGCCCCTGTTTTCTCCCCATGCCTCTGTTTCCTCCCCATGCTCCTGTTTTCTCCCCATGCTCCTGTTTTCTCCCCATGCCTCTGTTTTCTCCCCATGCTCCTGTTTTCTCCCCATGCTCCTGTTTTCTCCCCATGCTCCTGTTTTCTCCCCATGCTCCTGTTTTCTCTGTGCCCCTGCTCTCCCCATGCTCCAGTTTTCTCCCCGTGCTCCTGTTTTCCCCGTGCTCCTGTTTTCTCCCCATGTTCTTATTTTCTCCCCATGCTCCTGTTTTCCCCGTGCTCCTGTTTTCTCCCCATGCTTGTTTTCTCCCCATGCTCCTGTTTTCTCCCCATGCTTGTTTTCTCCCCATGCTCCTGTTTTCTCCCCATGCCTCTGTTTTCTCCCCATGCTCCTGTTTTCTCCCCATGCTCCTGTTTTCTCCCCATGCTCCTGTTCTCTCCCCATGCCTCTGTTTTCTGCCCATGCTCCTGTTTTCTCCCCATGCTCCTGTTTTCTCCCCATGCTCCTGTTTTCTCCCCGTGCTCCTGTTTTCTCTCCATGCTCCTGTTTTCTCCCCATGCTCCTGTTTTCTCCCCATGCTCCTGTTTTCTCCCCATGCTCCTGTTTTCTCCCCATGCTCCTGTTTTCTCCCCATGCTCCTATTTTCTCCCCATGCTCCTGTTTTCCCCGTGCTCCTGTTTTCTCCCCATGTTCTTACTTTCTCCCCATGCTCCTGTTTTCCCCGTGCTCCTGTTTTCTCCCCATGCTCCTGTTTTCTCCCCATGCTTGTTTTCTCCCCATGCTCCTGTTTTCTCCCCATGTTCTTATTTTCTCCCCATGCTCCTGTTTTCTCCCCATGCTCGTTTTCTCCCCTTGCTTGTTTTCTCCCCATGCTCCTGTTTTCTCCCCATGCTCCTGTTTTCTCCCCGTGCTCCTGTTTCCTCCCCGTGCTCCTGTTTCCTCCCCATGCTCCTGTTTTCTCCCCATGCTCCTGTTTTCTCCCCATGCTCCTGTTCTCTCCCCATGCCTCTGTTTTCTGCCCATGCTCCTGTTTTCTCCCCATGCTCCTGTTTTCTCCCCATGCTCCTGTTTTCTCCCCAGGCCCCTGTTTCATCCCCATGCTCCTGTTTTCATCCCCATGTTCCTGTTTTCTCCCCATGCTCCTGTTTTCTCCCAATGCTCGTTTTCTCCCCATGCTCCTGTTTTCTCCCCATGCTCCTGTTTTCTCCCCATGCTCCTGTTTTCTCCCAATGCTCGTTTTCTCCCCATGCTCCTGTTTTCTCCCCATGCTCCTGTTTTCTCCCCATGCTCCTGTTTTCTCCCCATGCTCCTGTTTTCTCCCCGTGCTCCTGTTTTCTCCCCATGCTCCTGATTTCTCCCCATGCTCCTGTTTCCTCCCCATGCTCCTGTTTTCTCCCCGTGCTCCTGTTTTCTCCCCATGCTCCTGTTTTCTCCCCATGCTCCTGTTTTCTCCCCATGCCTCTGTTTTCTCCCCATGCTCCTGTTTTCTCCCCATGCTCCTGTTTTCTCCCCGTGCTCCTGTTTTCTCTCCATGCTCCTGTTTTCTCCCCATGCTCCTGTTTTCTCCCCATGCTCCTGTTTTCTCCCCATGCTCCTGTTTCTCCCCATGCTCCTGTTTCCTCCCCATGCTCCTGTTTTCTCCCCATGCTCCTGTTTTCTCCCCATGCTCCTGTTTTCTCCCCATGCTCCTGTTTTCTCCCCTTGCTCCTGTTTTCTCTGTGCCCCTGCTCTCCCCATGCTCCTGTTTCCTCCCCATGCTCCTGTTTTCTCCCCATGCTCCTGTTTTCTCCCCATGCTCCTGTTTTCTCCCCATGCTCCTGTTTTCTCCCCATGCTCCTGTTTCTCCCCATGCTCCTGTTTCCTCCCCATGCTCCTGTTTCTCCCCATGCTCCTGTTTCCTCCCCATGCTCCTGTTTTCTCACCGTGCTCCTGTTTTCTCCCCGTGCTCCTGTTTTCTCCCCATGCTCGTTTTCTCCCCATGCTCCTGTTTTCTCCCCATGCTCCTGTTTTCTCCCCATGCTCCTGTTTCTCCCCATGCTCCTGTTTTCTCCCCATGCTCCTGTTTTCTCCCCATGCTCCTGTTTTCTCCCCTTGCTCCTGTTTTCTCTGTGCCCCTGCTCACCCCATGCTCCTGTTTTCTCCCCATGTTCCTGTTTTCTCCCCGTGCTCCTGTTTTCTCCCCATGCTCCTGTTTTCTCTGTGCCCCTGCTCTCCCCATGCTCCTGTTTTCTCCCCATGCTCCTGTTTTCTCTGTGCCCCTGCTCTCCCCATGCTCCTGTTTTCTCCCCATGCTCCTGTTTTCTCCCCATGCTCCTGTTTTCTCCCCATGCTCCTGTTTTCTCTGTGCCCCTGCTCTCCCCATGCTCCAGTTTTCTCCCCATGCTCCTGTTTTCCCCGTGCTCCTGTTTTCTCCCCATGCTCCAGTTTTCTCCCCATGCTCCTGTTTTCTCCCCATGTTCTTATTTTCTCCCCATGCTCCTGTTTTCCCCGTGCTCCTGTTTTCTCCCCATGCTTGTTTTCTCCCCATGCTCCTGTTTTCTCTCCATGCTCCTGTTTTCTCCCCGTGCTCCTGTTTCCTCCCCGTGCTCCTGTTTCCTCCCCATGCTCCTGTTTTCTCCCCATGCTCCTGTTTTCTCCCCATGCTCCTGTTTTCTCCCCATGCTCCTGTTTTCTCCCCAGGCCCCTGTTTCATCCCCATGCTCCTGTTTTCATCCCATGCTCCTGTTTTCTCCCAATGCTCGTTTTCTCCCCATGCCCCTGTTTTCTCCCCATGCTCCTGTTTTCTCACCGTGCTCCTGTTTTCTCCCCATGCTCCTGTTTTCTCCCCATGCCCCTGTTTTCTCCCCATGCCTCTGTTTTCTCCCCATGCTCCTATTTTCTCCCCATGCCCCTGTTTTCTCCCCATGCCTCTGTTTCCTCCCCATGCTCCTGTTTTCTCCCCATGCTCCTGTTTTCTCCCCGTGCTCCTGTTTTCTCCCCATGCTCCTGTTTTCTCCCCATGCTCCTGTTTTCTCCCCATGCTCCTGTTTTCTCTGTGCCCCTGCTCTCCCCATGCTCCTGTTTTCTCCCCATGCTCCTGTTTTCTCTGTGCCCCTGCTCTCCCCATGCTCCAGTTTTCTCCCCATGCTCCTGTTTTCCCCGTGCTCCTGTTTTCTCCCCATGCTCCAGTTTTCTCCCCATGCTCCTGTTTTCTCCCCATGTTCTTATTTTCTCCCCATGCTCCTGTTTTCCCCGTGCTCCTGTTTTCTCCCCATGCTCCTGTTTTCTCTCCATGCTCCTGTTTTCTCCCCGTGCTCCTGTTTCCTCCCCGTGCTCCTGTTTCCTCCCCATGCTCCTGTTTTCTCCCCATGCTCCTGTTTTCTCCCCATGCTCCTGTTTTCTCCCCATGCTCCTGTTTTCTCCCCAGGCCCCTGTTTCATCCCCATGCTCCTGTTTTCATCCCATGCTCCTGTTTTCTCCCAATGCTCGTTTTCTCCCCATGCCCCTGTTTTCTCCCCATGCTCCTGTTTTCTCACCGTGCTCCTGTTTTCTCCCCATGCTCCTGTTTTCTCCCCATGCCCCTGTTTTCTCCCCATGCCTCTGTTTTCTCCCCATGCTCCTGTTTTCTCCCCATGCCCCTGTTTTCTCCCCATGCCTCTGTTTCCTCCCCATGCTCCTGTTTTCTCCCCATGCTCCTGTTTTCTCCCCATGCCTCTGTTTTCTCCCCATGCTCCTGTTTTCTCTCCATGCTCCTGTTTTCTCCCCATGCTCCTGTTTTCTCCCCATGATCCTGTTATCTCCCCATGCTCCTGTTTTCTCTCCATGCTCCTGTTTTCTCCCCATGCTCCTGTTTTCTCCCCATGCTCCTGTTTTCTCCCCATGCTCCTGTTTCTCCCCATGCTCCTGTTTCCTCCCCATGCTCCTGTTTTCTCCCCATGCCCCTGTTTTCTCCCCATGCTCCTGTTTTCTCCCCATGCTCCTGTTTTCTCCCCATGCTCCTGTTTTCACCCCATGCTCCTGTTTTCTCCCCATGCTCCTGTTTTCTCCCCATGCTCCTGTTTTCTCCACATGCTCCTGTTTTCTCCCCATGCTCCTGTTTTCTCCCCATGTTCTTATTTTCTCCCCGTGCTCCTGTTTTCTCCCCATGCTCGTTTTCTCCCCATGCTCCTGTTTTCTCCCCATGTTCTTATTTTCTCCCCATGCTCCTGTTTTCTCCCCATGCTCCTGTTTTCTCCCCATGCTCCTGTTTTCTCTGTGCCCCTGCTCTCCCCATGCTCCTGTTTTCTCCCCATGCTCCTGTTTCCTCCCCGTGCTCCTGTTTCCTCCCCATGCTCCAGTTTTCTCCCCATGCTCCTGTTTTCTGCCCATGCTCCTGTTTTCTCCCCATGCTCCTGTTTTCTCCCCATGCTCCTGTTTTCTCCCCAGGCCCCTGTTTCATCCCCATGCTCCTGTTTTCTCCCCATGCCCCTGTTTTCTCCCCATGCCTCTGTTTTCTCCCCATGCTCCTGTTTTCTCCCCATGCCCCTGTTTTCTCCCCATGCCTCTGTTTCCTCCCCATGCTCCTGTTTTCTCCCCATGCTCCTGTTTTCTCCCCATGCCTCTGTTTTCTCCCCATGCTCCTGTTTTCTCCCCATGCTCCTGTTTTCTCCCCATGCTCCTGTTTTCTCCCCGTGCTCCTGTTTTCTCTCCATGCCCCTGCTCTTCCCATGTTCCTGTTATCTCCCCATGCTCCTGTTTTCTCTCCATGCTCCTGTTTTCTCCCCATGCTCCTGTTTTCTCCCCATGCTCCTGTTTTCTCCCCATGCTCCTGTTTCTCCCCATGCTCCTGTTTCCTCCCCATGCTCCTGTTTTCTCCCCATGCCCCTGTTTTCTCCCCATGCTCCTGTTTTCTCCCCATGCTCCTGTTTTTTCCCCATGCTCGTTTTCTCCCCATGCTCCTGTTTTCTCCCCATGCTCCTGTTTTCTCCCCATGCTCCTGTTTTCTCCCCATTCTCCTGTTTTCTCCCCTTGCTCCTGTTTTCTCTGTGCCCCTGCTCTCCCCATGCTCCTGTTTTCTCCCCGTGCTCCTGTTTTCTCCCCATGCTCGTTTTCTCCCCATGTTCCTGTTTTCACCCCATGCTCCTGTTTTCTCCCCATGCTCCTGTTTTCTCCCCATGCTCCTGTTTTCTCCCCATGCTCCTGTTTTCTCCCCTTGCTCCTGTTTTCTCTGTGCCCCTGCTCTTCCCATGCTCCTGTTTTCTCCCCGTGCTCCTGTTTTCTCCCCATGCCTCTGTTTTCTCCCCATGCTTCTGTTTTCACCCCATGCTCCTGTTTTCTCCCCATGCTCCTGTTTTCTCCCCATGCTCCTGTTTTCTCCCCATGCTCCTGTTTTCTCTGTGCCCCTGCTCTCCCCATGCTCCTGTTTTCTCCCCATGCTCCTGTTTTCCCCGTGCTCCTGTTTTCTCCCCATGTTCTTATTTTCTCCCCATGCTCCTGTTTTCCCCGTGCTCCTGTTTTCTCCCCATGCTTGTTTTCTCCCCATGCTCCTGTTTTCTCCCCATGCTTGTTTTCTCCCCATGCTCCTGTTTTCTCCCCATGTTCTTATTTTCTCCCCGTGCTCCTGTTTTCTCCCCATGCTCGTTTTCTCCCCATGCTCCTGTTTTCTCCCCATGTTCTTATTTTCTCCCCATGCTCCTGTTTTCTCCCCATGCTCCTGTTTTCTCCCCCATGCCCCTGCTCTCCCCATGCTCCTGTTTTCTCCCCGTGCTCCTATTTTCTCCCCATGCTCGTTTTCTCCCCTTGCTTGTTTTCTCCCCGTGCTCTTATTTTCTCCCCATGCTCCTGTTTTCTCCCCATGCTCCTGTTTTCTCTGTACCCCTGTTTTCTCCCCATGCTCCTGTTTTCTCCCCATGCTCCTGTTTTCCCCGTGCTCCTGTTTCCTCCCATGCTCGTTTTCTCCCCATGTTTGTTTTCTCCCCATGCTCCTGTTTTCTCCCCATGCTCCTGTTTTCTCTGTGCCCCTGTTTTCTTTTTGTGGTCCTGTTTTTTCCCCATGCTCCTGTTTTCTCTGTGCCCCTGTGTAGCACAATAAATTATTCACGAGACGAGAAGAGATGAAGTCAATCGAAGGCTTTATTAAGCAGACTTGTTCCCCAGCAGCTCAGTTACAGAATGCGGCTGCTGGGAGAACCCGGGTTCTTATACTCCGCCTTACTGGGTGGAGCCAGCAGGCGGCAGATCCAATCAGGACCCAGTGTCTGTCTACCAATAGCCTCTCGGTATCACAGGCACCGTACTACCCCTAATACATACCACCACATTCACCCCTTTTTTAAAAAGATCCTGGCCGGGTGGTGGGTCGCATGGTGGTAGGGGTTTACAAAGTTGGTACTGGAATTATCTTAACACAGTGCTATGCATCGATCTCCACGGTGAACTATTTACACTGCCGCCTTACTGGGCGATTGAATTATTTACAGGTTTTGCTTTGTCACACGGATTCCACGAGTCGAGTGGGTGCCCTGGTCGTCCTTGTCGATCGTCTCAGCCCCGGTGGTGGTGCAGATGCTGGCTCGGGCACTGTCGTCACTGGGAGCGTCGCGCTGTTTGTTCCTGTTTCACTAATCGTGGGCGGACACGGGAGGAGGACCAATCCATCCGGGAAGGGAGCGGCCGTGGGGTGCGCCGGCGGGAGGGAGGGGGTGATTGGTGTTGGGTGTGTGTGTGTGGTTCCGGCGGGCGCCAGGTCCCGCAGGGAGACCGTGTCCTGTCGGCCGTCGGGGTATGCCACGTAGGCGTAATGGGGGTTTGCATGGAGAAGATGAACCCTCTCGACCAATGGGTCCGATTTGTGCGCCCGCACATGCTTTCGGAGCAAGATGGGTCCTGGGGCTGCCAGCCAGCTTGGAAGTGACGTTCCGGAGGAGGACTTCCTAGGGAAGATAAGGAGGCGCTCGTGAGGCGTTTGATTAGTTGTGGTGCACAGCAGCGACCGGATGGAGTGGAGGGCATCCGGGAGGACTTCCTGCCAATGGGAAACTGGGAGACTTCTGGAAGTAGGGCCAGTAGGACAGTCTTCCAGACCGAACCGTTCTCCCTCTCTACCTGACCGTTTACCCGGGGGTTGTAACTGGTCGTCCTGCTCGAGGCAATGCCCTTGCTGAGCAGGAATTGACGCAGTTCGTCGCTCATGAAGGAGGACTCCATATCGCTATGGATGTATGCGGGGAAACCGAACAGTGTAAAGATGGTGCAGAGGGCTTTAATGACCATGGCCGTGGTCATGTCAGGACAGGGGATGACGAAAGGTAAACGGGAGTATTCGTCCACCACGTTTAGGAAGTATGTGTTATGGTCGGTGGAGGGGAGGGGGCCTTTGAAATCCAGACTGAGGCGGTCAAAGGGTCGGGAAGCCTTGATCAGGTGCGCTCTATCTGGCCTGAAAAAGTGCGGCTTGCACTCTGCGCAGATTTGGCAGTTCTTGGTGGTTGTTCGAACCTCCTCAACAGAGTAGGGGAGGTTGCGGGTCTTCACAAAGTGGTAGAACCGAGTGACCCCTGGGTGGCAGAGGTCCTCGTGCAGGACTTGGAGGCGGTCTACTTGTGCGTTGGCACATGTGCCGCGGGATAGGGCATCGGACGGCTCGTTCAGCTTTCCGGGACGGTACAAGATCTCATAGTTATAGGTGGAGAGCTCGATCCTCCACCTCAAGATCTTGTCGTTCTTGATTTTGCCCCGCTGTGCATTATCGAACATAAAGGCTACCGACCGTTGGTCAGTGAGGAGAGTGAATCTCCTGCCGGCCAGGTAATGCCTCCAATGTCGCACAGCTTCCATTATGGCTTGGGCTTCCTTTTCCACTGAGGAGTGGCGGATTTCTGAGGCGTGGAGGGTCCGGGAGAAAAAGGCCACGGGTCTGCCCGCTTGGTTGAGAGTGGCCGCCAGAGCTACGTCGGATGCGTCGCTCTCGACTTGGAAGGGGAGGGACTCGTCGATTGCGTGCATCGTGGCCTTTGCGATATCCGCTTTGATGCGGCTGAAAGCCTGGGAGGCCTCTGTCGACAGGGGGAAGGTAGTGGTCTGTATTAGGGGCGGGCCTTGTCCGCATAGTGGGGGACCCACTGGGCGTAGTACGAGAAGAAGCCCAGGCAGCGTTTCAGGGCTTTGGAGCAGTGGGGGAGGGGGAACTCCAAAAGGGGGCGCATTCAGGGTCGGGGCCTATCACTCCATTACGCACTACGTAGCTCAGGATGGCTAGACGGTCGGTGCTAAACACGCATTTTTCCTCGTTATAGGTGAGGTTCAGTGCGTTAGCGGTCTGGAGGAATTTGCGGAGGTTGGCGTCGTGGTCCTGCTGGTCATGGCCGCAGATGGTTACATTGTCGAGGTATGGGAACGTGGCCCGCAAACCGTGCTGGTCAACCATTCGGTCCATCTCCCGTTGGAAGACCGAGACTCCGTTAGTGATGCCAAATGGGACCCTTAAAAAGAGGTAGAGCCGCCCGTCTGCTTCGAAGGCAGTGTACTTGCGGTCGCTCGGGCGGATGGGGAGCTGATGGTATGCGGACTTAAGGTCCACGGTGGAAAAGACCTTGTATTGTGCAATCCGATTGGTCGGATATGTCGGATATGCGGGGGAGAGTGTACGCATCTAGCTGCGTGTACCTATTGATGGTTTGACTATAGTCTACGACCATCCTCTGCTTCTCTCCTCTTACAACTACCACCTGGGCTCTCCAGGGACTATTGCTGGCCTGGATTATGCCTTCCTTCAGCAGCCGCTGGACTTCAGACCAGATAAACGTTCGGTCCTGGGTGCTGTACTTCCTGCTCCTAGTGGCGACGGGTTTGCAATTCGGGGTGAGGTTCGCAAACAAGGAAGGCGGTTCAACCTTGAGGGTCGCGAGGCTGCAGATTGTGAGTGGGGGTATAGGGTCGCCAAATTGGAACGTTAAGCTCTAGAGGTTACATTGGAAATCTAACCCTAGGAGAGTGGGAGCGCAGAGGTGGGGGAGGACATAAAGCCGATAATTCTTAAACTCTCTCCCTTGCACTGTTCGGTTCGCGATGCAGAACCCTTTGATTTCTACGGAATGGGATCCCGCTGCCAGGAAAATATTTTGGGCACTCGGATGGTTTGAAAGAAAACAGCGTCTTACCGTATCCGGATGGATAAAACTTTCCGTGCTCCCAGAGTCGATCAGGCATGGCGTTTCGTATCCGTTAACCAGCACCGTCGTTGTTGCCGTTTGGAGCGTCTGGGGCCACGACTGGTCCAGGGTCACCGAAGCCAGTCGTGGTTGCTGCATCGGGACGTTTTCTTCAGACCCCGTGGAGCTGTCCATGCTGGGGTCCTTGGCTATCAGCCAACATGGCGGCGTCTATGGATCGCACGCGGTCGGGGGCGGACAAAATGGCCACGCCCATGGATCGCACGTGTCCGGAGGGTCACAAGATGGCGGCGCCCAACCTCCCCGCGTGGAGTCCAGGACCCAGAATGGCGGCGCCTGGTGGCCGCACATGGATCATTGGGGGGGGTTGAGGGTTGAGTCTGCTGTCCCCGTTCTCCCCCAGAAATTGCGGCGACCCCCCGGGACTGGCACACCGCCGAATAGTGCCCCTTCTTGCCGCAACTTTTACAGGTGGCCGAGCGGGCCGGGCAGCGCTGCCGGGGGTGTTTCGACTGCCCGCAAAAATAGCAGCGGGGCCCACCCGGGTGGTCTGGTGCTCTGGCCACATAGGCTTGCGGGGGGGTGGGGGGTGCCGGGGAGTCGGTCGCAGTGGGGGTCCACGGAGCCCAAGGGGTTGCCGCGCGGTAGGGGCCGTAAGCACTGGCATTTTGCGAGGCCACATCGACGGAGGCCGCAAGGGCCCGTGCCTCTGTGAGCCCAAGTGAGTCTCTCTCCAGCAGTTGCTGGTGGATTTGGGATGAGGTCATACCTGCTACAAAAAGCATCCCTGATTAGGAGCTCCGTAGGAGCTTCGTTTGCGCTCACCGATGGGCAGTTGCAGTTCATTCCCAATATTAGCAGCGTGCTGTAGAACTCGTCCAGCGATTCCCCGGGGATTTGCCATCTCATCGCGAGTTGGTGGCGTGCGTAGACTTGGTTTACGGGCCGAATGTAGCCTCCTTTCAGCATGGTGAGCGCCGTCGGGAAATCCTCCGCGTCTTCGATGAGCGTGTAGATCTCCGGGCTCACCCTGGAATGCAGGACCTGCATTTTCTGGTCTTCTGTGATCCGGCCAGGGGCCGTTCGGAGGTATCCCTCGAAGCACGCTAGCCAGTGTTTAAATACGGCCGCTGAGTTTGCTGCATGGGGGCTGATTCGCAGACACTCCGGGGCGATCCGGAGCTCCGTAGTCTTTTTAAGTCTGCTTAATAAATTGTAGCACAATCAATTACTCACGAGACGAGAAGAGATGAAGTCAATCGAAGGCTTTATTAAGCAGACTTGTTCCCCAGCAGCTCAGTTACAGAATGCGGCTGCTGGGAGAACCCGGGTTCTTATACTCCGCCTTACTGGGTGGAGCCAGCAGGCGGCAGATCCAATCAGGACCCAGTGTCTGTCTACCAATAGCCTCTCGGCATCACAGGTACCGTACTACCCCTAATACATACCACCACACCCTGTTATCTCTTTGTGCTCCTGTTTTCTCCCCATGCTCCTGTTTTCTCCCCATGTTCCTGTTTTCTCCCCATGCTCCTGTTTTCTCCCCATGCTCCTGTTTTCTCCCCATGCTCCTGTTTTCTCCCCATGCTCCTGTTTTCTCACCGTGCTCCTGTTTCCTCCCCATGCTCCTGTTTTCCCCCATGCTCCTGTTTCCTCCCCATGCTCCTGTTTCCTCCCCATGCTCCTGTTTCTCCCCATGCTTCTGTTTTCTCCCCATGCTCCTGTTTTCTCCCCATGCTCCTGTTTTCTCCCCATGCCTCTGTTTTCTCCCCATGCTCCTGTTTCCTCCCCATGCTCCTGTTTTCTCCCCATGCTCCTGTTTCCTCCCCATGCCTCTGTTTTCTGCCCATGTTCCTGTTTCTCCCCATGCTCCTGTTTCCTCCCCATGCTCCTGTTTCCTCCCCATGCTCCTGTTTCCTCCCCATGCTCCTGTTTCTCCCCATGCTCCTGTTTTCTCCCCATGCTCCTGTTTTCTCCCCATGCTCCTGTTTCCTCCCCATGCTCCTGTTTCCTCCCCATGCTCCTGTTTCCTCCCCATGCTCCTGTTTCCTCCCCATGCTCCTGTTTTCTCCCCATGCCCCTGTTTTCTCCCCATGCTCCTGTTTCTCCCCATGCTTCTGTTTTCTCCCCATGCCTCTGTTTCCTCCCCATGCTCCTGTTTTCTCCCCATGCCTCTGTTTCCTCCCCATGCTCCTGTTTCTCCCCATGCTCCTGTTTCCTCCCCATGCTCCTGTTTTCTCCCCATGCTCCTGTTTCCTCCCCATGCTCCTGTTTCCTCCCCATGCTCCTGTTTCTCCCCATGCTCCTGTTTTCTCCCCATGCCTCTGTTTTCTCCCCATGCTCCTGTTTTCTCTCCATGCTCCTGTTTTCTCCCCATGCTCCTGTTTTCTCCCCATGCTCCTGTTTTCCCCCCATGCTCCTGTTTTCTCCCCATGCTCCTGTTTTCTCCCCATGCTCCTGTTTTCTCTCCATGCTCCTGTTTTCTCCCCATGCTCCTGTTTTCTCCCCATGCTCCTGTTTTCCCCCCATGCTCCTGTTTTCTCCCCATGCTCCTGTTTTCTCCCCATGCTCCTGTTTTCTCCCCATGCTCCTGTTTTCTCCCCATGCTCCTGTTTTCTCCCCATGCTCCTGTTTTCTCCCCATGCTCCTGTTTTCTCTTCATGCTCCTGTTATCTCCCCATGCTCCTGTTTTCTCCCCATGTTCCTGTTTTCTCCCCATGCTCCTGTTTTCTCCCCATGCTCCTGTTTTCTCCCCATGCTCCTGTTTTCTCCCCATGCTCCTGTTTTCTCCCCGTGCTCCTGTTTTCTCCCCGTGCTCCTGTTTTCTCCCCATGCTCCTGTTTTCTCTCCATGCTCCTGTTTTCTCCCCATGCTCCTGTTTTCTCCCCATGCTCCTGTTTTCTCCCCATGCTCCTGTTTTCTCTCCATGCTCCTGTTTTCTCCCCATGCTCCTGTTTTCTCCCCCATGCCCCTGTTTTCTCCCCATGCTCCTGTTTTCTCTTTGTGCTCCTGTTTTCTCCCCATGCTCCTGTTTTCTCCCCATGCTCCTGTTCTCTCCCCGTGCTCCTGTTTTCCCCCCATGCTCCTGTTTTCTCCCCATGCTCCTGTTTTCCCCCATGCTCCTGTTTTCTCCCCATGCTCCTGTTTTCTCCCCATGCTCCTGTTTTCTCCCCATGCTCCTGTTTTCTCCCCATGCTCCTGTTTTCCCCCATGCTCCTGTTCTCTCCCCATGCTCCTGTTTTCTCCCCATGCTCCTGTTTTCTCCCCGTGCTCCTGTTTTCTCCCCATGCTCCTGTTTTCCCTTTGTGCTCCTTCTCTCCCAGTGCTCTTGATGGGGAGAAACAGGTTGCACATTGAGAAGCAGGCACATCTATTTCACTGATTGCAGCAACTATATGTTTTCTTAAAAGCATTACTAAAATAACCTTTGCCTGCAGCACTTTCTTACTGTGAGCATTGTATAATCTGGTTATTTGGGAGCTCTGTGATTACATATTCTTTTGAAAAAGAGTCCTTCAATGGAAAGGTTTGACAATCACTGCAACTACAAGGGACAGAACATCAACCACCTTTTCCTTATGAGAAGCACAGCCATTCAGTGTCCTACCTCATCATTTCTAATTAAATCAGGGAATCTCTATTGACAAAACATCTGGAGAGCACAGCCAGGATCCAGTTCCTCTACTTGTTTACCATCATACACTCGCTGCATATGTTGCCCCAAACACCAACCTGGCCAAGACGAGTGTCCCACCAAACTCTCAATGCTGTGACTCTCCAGTAGCATTGCTCACAAGTAGAATCATAGAATCCTACAATGCAGAAGGAGGCCATTTGGCCCATCGAGTCTGCACTGACCCTCTGAAAGATCACCCTACCAAGGCCCACTTCCCTATCCCATCCCTGTCTGGACATTTTTGGACTGTGGGAAGAAGCCGGAGCACCCTGAGGAAATCCACGCAGACAGGGGGAGAACGTGCAGACTCCAAACAGTCACCCAAGGCTGGAATTGAACCCGGGTCACTGATGCTGTAAGGCAGCAGAGCTAAGTAGTCTTTGATCGGAAGCAAAATTGCGCTAATCTACTTCCTGCCTTTACAGCTGCTGTTCACAATGCTGGTAAGAACTGCTGGGAATCGGAGGAAGGCTTTCGAAACACATGGAAGCTATTCACCAGTCTGTTCCAAGACGTGTTTGTGACCAGCAATCAATAGGGGAAGGGGCCATGGCTGAAACGCAAAATGGAAAGAGGAAAGAAAGCTGGAGCATAATTAATTCATAAGCTGACATAATTTCACATAAATAACAAATACTTACTCTGTATACAGGATAAGTGAGTGCATCTGAGTTTAGGTGAGAGACTGAGTGCTGATTGGAACAGAGTGCATCTGAGTTTAGGTGAGTGACTGAGTGCTGATTGGAACAGAGTGCATCTGAGTTTAGGTGAGTGACTGAGTTCGGGTGAGTGGCGAGAGAGGGCTGTGTTTTTGTTGGTGTTCAGGTTTATCCTTGAGGTTCTATTAAAAAAAAAATGTTTAAATTATTTAAATTAATTAACTCGTTGAATATGGCTGGACAGGTGATGTGCTGTTGCTGTATGATGATGGAACTGGTGGATCCCATTGAGACCGTCAGTGACCACATCTGCAGCAAGTGTTGGCTGCTCGAGGAACTTCGGCTCAGAATTGATGAGCTGGAGACCGAGCTGCACACACTGCGGCACATCAGGGAGGGGGAACATTACCTGGACGCTTTGTTTCAGGAGGCAGTCACACCCGGTAGAATAAATACTGTTAATTCGGTCAGTGGTCAGGGACAGAGTGGTGTGACTGCAAGGGAGGCAGGTAGGGGGATCCTGAGTTTAGGAGTTGAGGAGCCTCATCCCTTGACCTTGTCCAACAGGTATGAGGTACTTGCTCCCTGTGTGGATGAGGAAGAGGGCTGTAGGGAGGATGCGTTGACTGACCACTGCACCGTGGTACAGGAAGCCATTCAAGAGGGGGAGCAAAAAGACAAGTGGTAGTTGTTGGGGATTCTATAATTAGGGGGATTGATGGCATCCTTTGTAAGCCAGATCGTGAATCCCGCATGGTATATTGCCTTCCCGGTGCCAGGGTGTGGGACATCTCTGATCGGCTTGAAAGGATTTTGGAGAGGGAGGGGGAGGATCCAGTTGTTATGGTCCACGTTGGGACTAACAACATAGGTAAGACTAGGAAAGAGGACCTGTTTGGGGATTATCAAACACTAGGGACTAAATTAAAGAACAGGTCCTCCAGGGTTATAATCTCTGGATTACTACCCGAGCCACATGCCAATTGGCATAGGGTTGAGAAAATTAGGGAAGTTAACACGTGGCTAAAGGAGTGGTGCAGGAAAGAGGGATTCCATTTCATGGGGCATTGGCATCAGTACTGGGGCAGGAGGGACCTGTACCGTTGGGACGGTCTTCACCTGAACCATTCTGGGACCAGTGTTCTAGCGAATAGGATAAATAGGTTGGTCACAAGGACTTTAAACTAGCAAGTTGGGGGGAAGGGAAGGGTAAAGCTATGGACAGTATAATGGTTAATGGAGATCAGGCAGCAGGTTACGTGACAGTTTATTATGTAGAGATATGGCTTCAAAGACAAGGAAAATTAGGAGAAAGGGTAAGAGGAAAAATAATTTGCAAAAAGTTACTGATCAAGGTGTTAAGATTCATAACAAAGACATAAAAAACAGCATAAGTGTACTTTACCTGAATGCTCGTAGTATACGGAATAAGGTGAATGAGTTGATGGCGCAAATCATCATGAATGACTATGATTTAGTGGCCATTACTGAAACATGGTTAAAAGATGGTCACGACTGGGAGTTAAATATCCAAGGGTATCAAACTATACAAAAGGATAGAATGGACAGTAAGGGCGGTGGTGTAGCTTTGTTGTTTAAGGATGGCATCGGGCAATAGTAAGGGATGATATTGGTGCTATGGAGGACTAGGTTGAATCAATTTGGGTGGAAATCAGGAATAGTAAGGCGAAAAGGTCACTGATAGGAGTAGTCTATAGGCCACCAAATAGTAACAGGATGGTAGGGCAGGCAATAAGCAAAGAAATAACGGATGCATGTAGAAATGGTACAGCGGTTATCATGGGAGATTTTAATCTGCATGTCGATTGGTTGGTAAAGGCAGCCTTGAGGAGGAGTTTATAGAATGTGTCCGGGATAATTTCCTGGAACAGTATGTAATGGAACCTACAAGGGAACAAGCGGTCTTAGATCTGGTCCTGTGTAATGAGGCTGGATTGATTCATGATCTCATAGTTCGGGATCCTCTTGGAAGGAGCAACCACAATATGGTGGAATTTAAAATACAGTTGGAGGATGACAAGGTAAAATCAAACACTAGTGTTTTGTGCTTAAACAAAGGCGATTACAATGGGATGAGAGAAGAACTAGCTAAGGTAGACTGGGAGCAAAGACTTCATGGTGAAGCAGTTGAGGAACAGTGGAGAACCTTCCGAGCGATCTTTCACAGTGTTCAGAAAAGGTTCATACCGACAAAAAAGAAAGACGGTAGAAAAGAGAAAAATCGACCGTGGATATCTAAGGAGGTGAGGGAGAGTATCAAATTGAAGGAAAAAACATACAAAGTGGCAAAAATTAGTGGGAGACTAGAGGACTGGGAAGTCTTTAGGGGACAACAGAAAGCTACTAAAAAAGCCATAAAGAAGAGTAAGGTAGACTATGAAAGTAAACTGGCTCAGAACATAAAAGCAGGTAGTAAAAGCTTCTACAAATATATATGACAATAAAGAGTGGCTAAGGTAAATATTGGTCCTTTGGAAGATGAGAAGGGAGATTTAATAATAGGAGACGGGGAAATGGCTGAGGAGCTGAACAGGTTTTTTGGGTCAGTCTTCACAGTGGAAGACACAAATAACATGCCAGTGACTGATGGAAATAAAGATATGATAGGTGAGGACCTTGAGATGATTGTAATCAATAAGGAGGCAGTATTGGGCAAGCTAATGGGGCTAAAGGTAGACAAGTCTCCTGGCCCTGATGGGATGCATCCCAGAGTGTTAAAAGAGATGGCTAGGGAAATTGTAAACGCACTAGTGATAATTTATCAAAATTCACTATACTCTGGGGTGGTCCCAGAGGATTGGAAAGTAGCAAATGTGACACCACTGTTTAAAAAAGGTCGGCAGAAAGCGGGTAATTATAGGCCGGTAAGCTTAACTTCGGTTGCAGGGAAAATGCTGGAATCTATCATTCAGGAGGAAATAGCGGGGCACCTGGAGGGAAATTGTCCCATTGGGCAGACGCAGCATGGGTTCATAAAGGGGAGGTCGTGTCTGACTAATTTGGTAGAATGTTTTGAGGACGTTACCAGTGCAGTAGATAACGGGGAGCCAATGGATATGGTATATCTGGATTTCCAGAAAGCTTTTGACAAGGTGCCACACAAAAGGTTGCTGCATAAACTAAAGATGCATGGAATTGAGGGTAAAGTGGTAGCATGGGTAGAGGATTGGTTAACTAACAGAAAGCAGAGAGTGAGGATAAATGGGTGTTTCTCTGGTTGGCAACCTGTAACTAGTGGGGTCCCTCAAGGATCAGTGTTGGGCCCGCACTTGTTCACAATCTACTAGATGATTTGGAGTTGGGGACCAAGTGCAATGTGTCAAAGTTTGCAGACGACACTAAGATGAGTGGTAAAGCAAAAGGTGCAGAGGATACCGGAAGTCTGCAGAAGGATTTGGATAGGTTAGGTGAATGGGCTAGGGTCTGGCAGATGGAATTCAATGTTGCCAAGTGTGAGGCTATCCATTTTGGGAGGAATAACAGCAGAATGGTTATTATTTAAACGGTAAGATGTTAAAACATGCTGCTGTGCAGAGGGACCTGGGTGTGCTGGTGCACGAGTCGCAAAACGTTGGAGTGCAGGTGCAACAGGTGATTAAGAAGGCTAATCGAGTTTTGTCTTTCATTGCTAGAGGGATGGAGTTCAAGACTAGGGAGGTTATGCTGCAATTGTATAAGGTGTTGGTGAGGCCACATCTGGAGTATTGTGTTCAGTTTTGCTCTCCTTACCTGAGAAAGGACATATTGGCACTGGAGGGAGTGCAGAGAAGATTCACTAGGTTTATCCCAGAGTTGAGGGGATTAGATTATGACGCGAGGTTGAGTAGACTGGGACTGTACTCATTGGAGTTTAGAAGGATGCGGGGGGATGTTATTGAAACATATAAGATTATGAAGGGAATAGATAGGATAGATGCAGGCAGGTTGTTTCCACTGGTCGGGGAAAGCAAAACCAGGGGGCATAGCCTCAAAATAAGGGGAAGTAGATTTAGGACTGAGTGTAGGAGGAACTTCTTCACCCAAAGGGTTGTGAATCTCTGGAATTCCTTGCCCAGTGAAGCAGTTGAGGCTCCTTCTTTCAACGTTTTAAAGAAAAAGATAGATACCTTTCTAAAGAATAAAGGGATTCGGGGATATGGTGTACGGGCCGGAGAGTGGAGCTGAGTCCACAAAGATCAGCCATGATCTCATTAAATGGCGGAGCAAGCTCGAAGGGCCAGATGGCCTACTCCTGTTCCTAGTTCTTATGTTCTTATGTTCTTATCAGAGCATTAATATGCAAGTGAAATCTTCAGTCATCACTTCCCACATAATGCACTTACACTCTGATTATTGTGACATCTGTGATCTGGTGCTGCAGTTTTGCACTGGTTCCTATATACGTGTTCTTCAAGTTATATAATGAAAATACCTTCGTGCGGTAGTTCAAGACATACACTGGAGGCTTCCAGTAGTTAACAAAGGGGTTTATTGATGCACCACAAAGGCAGTTAAATAACTGGCGTCCCAGGCTGTGCCAGCATTTATTGCACATCCCTAATTGCCCTCGAGGGGGCAGTAAAGAGTCAACCACATTTCTGTGGATCTGAAGTCACATGTAGAATCATAGAATTTGCAGTGCAGAAGGAGGCCATTCGGCCCATCAAGTCTGCACTGGCCTTTGGAAAGAGCACCCTACTTAAGCCCATGCCTCCACCCTATCCCCGTAACCCCACCTAACCTTTGGACACTAAGGGGCAATTTAGTAGGGCCAATCCACCTAACCTGCACATCTTTGGACTGTGGGAGGAAACCAGAGGGAACCCATGCAGACACGGGGAAAAGTCCACACACGTAGTTACCCGAGGCTGGAATTGAAGCCGGGTCCCCGGAGCTGTGAGGCAACAGTAGTTAACGAAGGGGTTAACTACTGTTGCCACGGTGCTGCGAGACCAGGTAAGGAAAGCAGATTTCCTTGCCTAAAGGCCAGATGGGTTTCTACAACAATCGACAATAGTTTCATGGTCATCATTAGACTTTTAATTCCAGATTTTTATTGAATTCAAATATTACCATCTGCAGTGGCTGGACTTGAACCTGTGACTCAGAGTACTCTGGGTCTCTGAAGTACTAGTCCAGTGACAATACCACTAAGCTGACACCTCCCTAGGCGTGACTGATGTCTAATTTTGAATAGGTAAGGTCCACTGCCATCTTAGCGCAGAGGTCCTCAATTCAGGGAGATACTAATCGGCCTGGGCAACCTGATTTATTGCCAGTTTATAGTCCCCATAAATCCTTATCGAACGATCAGGTTTAAGGATAGGGGCTATTGGCACCCTCTGAAATCACTGGCACTGGTCTGGCTCTGAAGAATTTTGGCGTTGAATCCGGATTATAATATATCCTGATTTTTATGCCCTTAATCCAGCCCAATTCCTTGTGGAAGACGTCTTCATATCTCCTTAAGACATCTTGGCATCTTTAAGGATGCCGTTAGATATTTTGAAGATTTCCAGCCAGTTGAGCCTAATCTTCTATAACTCTTCCCAACACACTGGGTCTATGTCATTCCATGACAACGAAAGGCAGATTAGCCTCCTGCCCTCCGTAGGCCACGGAGGTCTTGGCTGTTCCAAGGACCTTGAAAATTTCCCCAACATATGTTGGAAGCTTGGCTGTGTTACTCTTCATGCTGAAAGACTGTGTTCCTGCACAAAGACATTAGAAAGTCTGCTCACCCACTATGGTCACCGAAGCCCCAGTAGTGATCTTATTCAATTGAGCTGCATTCAACTCATACATCGCATGCTCTTTCTCAGTGCTCATCTCCACTATGTTCAATGGCGCTCTGGACTGCTGATGCTGTTGTTTTTTTTTGCATTGGCCCCGCATTGCCTTGCATGACAATGTGCTTAAATATGTCCCTTTGGTGCATCAGAAGGACACAAACTCCCAAATATGGCACGACTCCTGGGGTTGGTACCCCCCCCCCCCCCCTCTCCCCCGCAACGTTAACAATCCACCTTAGAATTGGGTTAGCGTCCTGACTCCTTCCCACTCTTTGGGTTCTGGTCCTGTCCCGAGGACCATGTTTGGTCCTGTCTGGTGCCTGTTGATCCCGCCACAGACTTCACAGTCATACTATCCCACCTGGTTAAACACCCCTTCAGCCACTCTTTTAAGCTCAGTGTCACCTCGTTTTGGCACACTCTGTCACCTGGGCTATCTCGATTGCTTTTTCCAATGGAATAATGGTCTCCACCAGATGTTCCGCCTGGATATTAAGGCTATGGATTCCACAAACCAGCCTGCCGCACAATATGTCACTAAACGCAGTCTCAAACTCAGTGCTCAGCAAGCTGGTGAAGCCTGGCTATGAAGGCTGAGACAGACTCTTCATGGTACCTCACTGCAGAGTTAAACTTATAACCTTGGAGGATAATCGATAACCTTGGATTGAAATGTTCTTAAACCAATTTCACTATCTGGTCAAAGGTCTTCGCATTGGGTGCCTCCAGGGATGTGAGGTTCCTGATCAAATTATATGTTTGGGGCCTGCAAACTGTCTGAAGAATGGCCTTCTGCTTGTCCACACCTGTGATCTTGTTTGCGGTTTAAAAAAATGAACCATTGGATGTACTAACTCCATGACAACCCCTGGTTAAATAGGTCCATTTTCCCAATGATCGGCATTTTCACTCATGTTTTAAATAATTCCGACTCTCGCAGGAACTTCTCTACTTTCTCAACTGATCTGTCCTTCCCCACAATTCCTGAGGAGTGTCGGCTGCGATCGAAAACTTTTACCTCATTGGCAATGTGGTGGCTTGAGACATACACTGGAGGCTTCCAGTAGATAAAAAAAGAGTTCATTGATGAAAGGCAAAGACAATTAGATGACAGGCCCAGAACGTAGAATCCCCACAGTACAGAAGGAGGCCATTGAAGCCATGATGCACGATCAATTGAACAAAGACTAGAGTTGGAAACAACTGAGGCTTTATTGCTCTAAGATGTGTGGCTTCCCACAGCAGCTGGCGAAATGGCTGCTGAATGGAGGACACGCATATTTATACTCCGCCTACTGGGCGGAGCCAGCAGGTAGGGACTACTGGCAAACCTGTAGTACAGGTCCTACCTTACATCACCTAATAAAGATGTAACAGTGGTTTACCACAAGCCATCAAGTCTGTATCGACCCTCTGAAAGAGCACCCTATCTAAACACACGCCCCACCCTATCCCCAATGCCCAGTAGCCCCACCTAACCTTTTGGACGTAATTTAGCGTGGCAAACCCAACTAACCTGCACATCTTTGGACTGTGGGAGGAAACTGGAGCACCCGGAGGAAACCCACGCACACACGGGGAGAAAGTGCAAACTCCACACAGTCACCCAAGGCTGGAATTGAACCTGGGTCCCTGGCGCCGTGAGGCAGTAGTGCTAACCACTGTGCTACCTTGCTACCCTTACATTATACAACAGATCTTTACACTTCAGCTCCCTTGTACACACTGCCCCCCCCGGGGTCCTGCCCCAGGGTCCGACACAAACTCCCCATTGGCTGGGTTTCACATGATCCCACACAATTGGCCTCAGCCGGTCATGTGGTGTGTGGAGCCCACACCACCACCCCCTTTTAAAGGGATGCATCAGGGAGGGGAAATCTACCAGGACACTTTATTCCAGGAGGTAGTCACACCCCTTAAACTTGGAATTTTGGATTTGATCTGTGGTCAGGAACTTGGGGTTATGATGATGAGTGAGGCAGGAATGGTGACGCAGAAGGTGGCACTGGCGGAGCCTCAGCCCCTGCAATAATGGAAAAGGTGCGAGGTTCTTGCAGCTGTGTGAATGAGAGCAGAGACTACAGAATGGCTAAGCAAACTAACTACGTCACCATTGTGCAGGGAGCCATTGAAGTAGCAGGAGTGAAAAGTAATGTCGTTATAGTAGGGGACAGTATGGTTAGGGAGGTAGTTACTGATCACTGCAGACCTGGGGTCTGAAGGCTGTGTTACCTGCCCAGTACCAGGGTCAAGGACATCACCCCAGGGCTGGAGAGGAACATGCAGTGGGGCCAGGGGCATCCAGTTGTCATGGTTCATTCATAGATATAGACAATCATAGAATCCCTACAGTGTTGAAGGAGGCCATTCAGCCCTACGAATCTACACAGATCCTCTGAAAGAGCACCCTACACAGGCCCACTTCCCGTAATCCCGCCTAACCTGCACATCCATGGACACTAGAATAAATTTAGCATGATCAATCCACCTACCCTGCACATCTTTGGACTGTGGAAGGAAACCACAGCACCCGGAGGAAACCCACGAGACAAAGGGAGAACGACAGACGTCCAAGGCTGGTCGGAATTGAATCCGGGCCCCTGGAGCTGTAAGGCAGCATTGCTAACCACTGTGCCACCGTGCCGTGAGTACCAATGAAATAAGGAGGACGAAGGAAGAGCTTCTGCTGAGTTAGTATGAACAGCTAGGGTCTAAATTTAAAAGCAGAACCACAAAGGTAAAAACTTTTGGTTTACTACCTGAGCCATGAGCAAATTAGTATAGGACAAATAAGATCAGAGAGTTGGATGTGTGGCTCAAAGACTTACCTCTCAGAGGGAAGTAAGAGACTGCTGTGTGCTCTGTTTCACAGAGACATGGCTCACCCCCACCTCACCGGACTGAGCCATACAACCTGAAGGCTTCTCAATTCACTGGGCGGACCATACGGCATCATCAGGCAAAGCGAAGGGTGGAGGGGTTTGCCTCCTCATCAACTCCTCCTGGTACTTGGATGTGGCGATCCTGGCGACCTACTGTTCCCCGGACCTGGAATACCTGATCGTGAAGTGCTGCCCATAGCATCTTCCATGTGAGTTCACTTCAGCCATTATCACAGCGATCTACATCCCACCACAGGCAGAAGTGAAGAAGTCACTGGATGAACTGAACATAGTTATAAACAACTACAAAACAGAACACCCGGAGGCCTTGCTCATCGTGGCCAGAGACTTCAACAAGGTGGTGCTCCTTCTCCCGGCCTACAAGCAGAAACTCAAGCGGGAGAATCCAGCTAAGAAGGTCGTGCAGTGCTGGTCCGAGGAAACAGAAGAGCTCTTACGAGACTGCTTAGAGACAGTGGACTGGTCCATATTTAAGAACCCAGCGGCCAACTTAAATGTGTATGCCACCACTGTCACAGACTTCATCAGCAAATGTGTGGGTGACTGCATGCCAAAGAAAGCAGTACGTACGTTCCCCAACCGGAAACCATGGCTCAATCACGAGATTGACTCCCTACTGAAGGACAGGTCTGACGTTCAAGTCAGGCGACTCTGGCCTATACAAGAAATCCAGGTACAATCTCCGCAAAGCCATCCGAGATGCCAAGAGAGAATATCAGACCAAGCTACAGCCACAGACTAGCGTTACTGACTCTTGGCGGTTGCAGCAAGGCCTTAACAACATAACAGGCTACAAAGCGAAGCCGAGCAGCATCTCCAACAGCAACGCACCCCTCCCGATGAACTCACTGCATTCTATGCTCAGTTCGAGCTGGAAACCAACAATCCGCTGTCGAGTGCCCCAGCAGCCCATAACACATCCATACCCACCATCACAGCTTTCAAAATCAGATCGGCCTTCCTGAAAGTGAACGGGGCCGAGGTGGAGATGGTTAGCAGCTTCAAATTCCTTGGGGTACACATCTCCAAAAATCTGTCCTGGTCCACCCACGTTGACACTACCACCAAGAAAGCACAATAGCACCTATACTTCCTCAGGAAACTAAGGAAATTTGGCATGTCCACATGAACTCTTACCAACTTTTACAGAAGCACCGTAAAAAGCATCCTATCTGACTACATTACAGCCTGGTATGGCAACTGCTCGGCCTAAGATCGCAAGAAACTTCAGAGAGTCGTGAACACAGTCCAGTCCGTCACATAAACTTGCCTCCCATTTACACCTCCCGCTGCCTGGGGAAAGCGGGCAGCATAATCAAGGACCCTTCCAACCCGGCTTACTCACTCTTCCAACTTCTTCCATCGGGCGGGAGCTACAAAAGTCCGAGAACACGCACGAATAGACTCAAAAACAGCTTCTTCCCCGCTGTTACCAGACTCCTAAACGACCTGATTAACACTACCCCCCTGTATGCTTCACCCGATGCCGGTGTTATGTAGTTACATTGTGTACATTGTGTTGCCCTATTATGTATTTTATTTTATTTTGTTTTATTTTCATGTACTTAATGATCTGTTGAGCTGCTGACAGAAAAATACTTTTCACTGTACCTCGGTACACGTGACAAACAAAATCCAATCCAACAAAGATTGGTGTGAGAGAAAGTGATTTTGATTCGTGGGGCACTGGTACCAGTACTGGGAAAGAGAGAGTTGTACCTTTGGGACGATCTTCACCTAAACTGTACTGGGTGCAGTGTCCTGGTGAGTGGGATTTAAACTAAATAGTGGTGGAGGGTGTAAAGGGGGGGATTGGAATGGTGGAGGTAAGTGGAGGGTATGGGGATATATGGAAAGTTAAAGAGGGAGGGCAGGGCAATAGTCTACAGTAGCAATACGGGCAGCAGTGTGACAGAACGTAACGGAGCGTACAAACATAAGAGTGTAAATACGGACAGATTAGGGAAAACTGGGTTGAAACATATAGAGAGGGAATAGAAAGTATATCGATGTGGGTAAAGACAAGCTCAGCGGGACAGGAAGGGACAGGGGACGGGGTTCTCCGGAATAATTTCTGAGGTCATTTGTGGCGGAATTTTCAGGGAGTTTCCTGCCAGCTCTGCCAGCGAGTTCCCCACCGCTATTCAGTGACACTTAGGGCCCGATTCTCCGGCCTTGTTACGCTTTCGCTCAAGCGGAACGTGGCCAGTGAGTAGCGGGAGAGGCAGAAAACGAGAACCGCGCCAGGGGCTAAACAGTTTGAAATGCAACCAGACTGCCCCCGTAGGGGAAATCGGGATCTTGCCGTAGCGTGGCGAGAAACCAATTATCACCAATTAAGTCGCATTTCCATACAATTAATGGGAGCCACCCCAAATCCAATGGCCTCCCATGATTCAGCGGCCTCCCCAGCAAGTGATCACACTGGCGCCGATTAGTACTCCTTTTTTAAAATGTGAACTTGGCGGAAGGGCTTCTGTGGGGAGCCGAGGAGGTGAGTAGCCATCTTTGCTCACAGGCAAAGAATCAGGAGGTGCTGGACATGCCACCCCAGTGCTTGGTGGGGTGTGGGAGACCCTTGGCTGTGGGGGGGGAACCCTCCGCAGGGGTGGGCCACTGTGGGTAAACTGGCCATGTAGCATGTGGCAGTCATTGCCTGGACACTATGCTTGAACACTGCAGGAGGCAATACCACACATGCAGCAGCCAACATCCTAACACCCAGGGGATGGGACACAGCTCTGGGGACATGTCCACAGGCAGAAAGTGGGTGAGTGCCACAGGCAGGGGGAGGGGATGCCTGGAGAGATGGGCCAAGGGTTCGGTGGTCAGCCCACATTGAGGAAGAAAGTGACAGAGGCATCATGCTGCTGGTACACAAAGGTGCTTTTGTGTTTGACAAATCCCCAGCCTCCTGATGGTGCTGCCCCCTCCCCCACCCCCGGTCTCTTCACCCCCTACCTACCACCCCATCCCTCCCCCGGTGCCCTCAGTGATCTCCAACGTCCGTGGCCCTCCTAGTTCTACCACCACTTCTAGGTGTGTCCCCAGGATACACATCTGAGGTGGAGGCAGCCAGCTGCCCACCTCGTCCCGTGGCCTTCAAAGCTCCAAGCGGGCGTCCTCTGGGGGGCTCTGAACCAGAGGGCCCCGAATCAAATGTCAGCGGCACATGCACAGCCGTGTCGCCCTGTCCCGTATGCTGGTTGCGAGACCCAGCCTCAACAGAGGGGTGGAACCCGGGGAGCTGATGGCCACCTCGCCACTTCATGGGATGGATTTGGGTAGGCACCCGGCGCCCCTTCCTCTCGTTCGGTGCCCATAGGGCCCGGGGTTCACCTAGGGATCGAGCGGCAGCTGGTTCAAGCCCCGGCTGCCTCTGTATCATCTGGCTGTGCCAGCTCTGGTGGTTCCCCATGGTCTGCACCATCATGTCAACGCCCTCAGCGATGCTCCTCGATGCTCTGACCCAAATCCAGTGCCCCAGCCATGCCCATCTGAGAGCAAGACATGTCCCGCAGAACCTCATCAATGTCGGCCTGGTACTGGGTGACATGCCTCAGCGAGGCGGACATTCTGTCAAGAACCTCAGTCATGGCCATCACCGACTGCACGACGCCTTGGACACCCTCACTAGTGGTGCTAACATCGTGCACCAGGCTCTCTAATGCGGTCGCCACCCTAACAATGTTGGCCTCGGTGCCACATATTGCCGGTGACATCTCCTGCGCCCGTCGCCTCTAGGATTCTTCCAAAAGCTTTGGGGTATTGCTGACACCTCCCTCTGAATGTCCCGAACACTCCCTAACATCTCCATCAGCTTCATGTATACCTGTTCCACAGGCTCAGCATCAGGTTTGGGCCCAGCTGGGTCCTGGGATCCGGCAGACCTCCGACTGCTGTCTCGCCTGGGGGTTCCTGCCTCCACCTGATGTACATCACAGCAGTGTGGTGCTCACCAGATTGTGCCCCAGAAGCCTTACCACTAACATTTCCCACCAAGGTGCGTGTATCTGTACTGGTGGAGGGTGGCAATAACAGTGTGTCGCGACTATTACGGTGGCATCCTCGTTCTCCTCCGAGGTGTTCTCCACGGAGGCTGGAGAGGGGCCACCCGGGATGGGCCAGCACCACAATCTACAGAATTTTGGAAGATGACAATCAACGCATCCACTATTTCCATGGCCACCTCCTTCAGTACCTTGGAATGTAGATTATTAGGCCCTGGCGGTTTATTAGCTTTCAATCCCAGGCTTGCTACTTTTTCTAGCAAACTTTACCTGACTTCTCTTTGGATCTAATACTTTCCCTAATTTCTTTGGCAAGCCATGGTTGGGCCGCTTTCCATGTGTTTTTGGGCCAAGAAGGAATGTATAACTGTTGCAAAGCATACATTTGTTCCTTTAAAGTTAGCCATTACCTAAGCACCATCATGTCTTTCAGTGACGTTCCCCAATCTATCTTTTTTTTAAAAATATGTTTATTCAAAGTTTTCCAATAATTTGTACAGAACACTCAAAAAGGAAAGGAAATATACAAAAGAAAAAGAAAAAGGGCATTACGCCAACAACCAAAGCAACTTAATCCTCTAACCCTTAAACGATTTAACAAATTAAGAACAAAATGGGGCAAGCGCCCCTTGCATAAACCAAACAAGAAACCCCCCCCCTCCCGGGTTGCTGCTATTGACCTCCACCTAATGTTCCGTGAGAAAGTCTAGGAACGTTTACACCGCCTGGAGAACCCCTGCAAGGACCCTCTCAAGGCAAACTTTATCTTCTCCAACCTGAAAAACCCCGCCATGTCATTGATCCAAGCCTCCACGCTTGGGGGCTTCGCGACCCTCCACATTAGTAAGATCCTTCTCCGGGCTACCAAAGAGGCAAAGGCCAGAACTCCGGCCTCTTTCGGCTCCTGCACTCCCGGCTCGTCTGACACCCCAAATATTGCTATCCCACAGCTCGGTTTTACCCGAGTATCCAAGACTCTGGACATAGCCCTTGCGAAGCCCCTCCAAAACCCCGCAAGCGCCGGACACACCAAAACATATGGGTGTGGTTTGCTGGGCTCCCCGAACATCTCACACATCTGTCCTCTACCCCAAAAAACGTACTCATCCTCGCCCCTGTCATATGCACCCTGTGCACCACTTTAAACTGGATCAGGCTGAGCCTGGCGCAAGATGAGGAGGAATTGACCCTGCCCAGGGCGTCAGCCCACAGGCCCTCATCCAGCTCCTCACCCAGCTCCTCCTCCCACTTGCCCTTCAGCTCCTCCACCGAGGCTTCCTCTGCCTCCTGCAGCTCCTGGTATATCGCCGAGACCGTACCCTCTCTGACCCACATGCCCGAAATCACCCTGTCCTGTATCTTCCAGGCTGGCAGCAGCGGTAATTCCCCTACCTGCCTCCTCACAAATGCCCTAACCTGCATATACCTGAAGGCATTTCCCGGGGGTAACCCAGATTTCTCCTCCAGTGCCCTCAGACCGGCAAAAGTCCCATCAATGAATAAGTCCCCCATCATTTTAATTCCCTCCCAATGCCAACTTAGGAATCCGCCATCCATCCTGCCCGGTGCAAACCTATGGTTGTTCCATATCGGGGACCAGATTGAGGCCCCTACCTTCCCCCTGTGCAGTCTCCACTGCCCCCAGATCCTCAATGTCGCCGCCACCACCGAGCTCGTGGTGTACCGCATCGGCGGTAGCGGCAACGGTGCAGTCACCAGTGCCCCCCAGGCTAGTACTTACACATGACGCCGCCTCCAGTCTTTCCCCCCCCCCCCCCTCTCTCCCTCCATTACCCATTTCCAAATCATTGCCACATTAGCTGCCCAGTAATAGCTACACAAATTCGGCAGCGCCAGCCCCCCCCCCCCCCCCCCCCCCCCCGACTGCGCTCCAAGAACAGTCTCTTAACCCCTCGGGGTCTTACTTGCCCATACAAACCCCATAATGCGTTGCAAACCCCATCTTGCTCACTCGCTTGAAAAAGGCCTTAGAGATGAGAATAGGCAGGCACTGGAACACGAACAAGAACCTAGGGAGGACTATCACCTTAATGGACTGCACCCTGCCCGCCAGGGAGAGTGGCAACACGTCCCATCTCTTAAAGTCCTCCTCCATCTGGTCCACCAACTGCGCCAAGTTGAGCTTATGCAGGACCCCCCAACTCTTGGCCACCTGGATACCCAATTACCAGAAACTCCTCTCCACCCTCTTGAGCGGCAGCTCCTCCAGCCTCTTCTCCTGACCCCTCGCATGCACCACAAAGAGCTCGCTCTTCCCAACATTGAGCTTGTATCCCGAGAAGTCTCCAAACTCCCTAAGGTTCTGCATGACCTCTGCCATCCCCTCCACTGGATCGCGATATACAAATTCCCCAATCTATCTTAACCAACACACACCTCATACGTTTGTAGTTTCCTTCATTTAGATTTAAGATCCAGTTTCAGATGGGATATGCTATTGGATACAGTACAGCAAACGTTCACTAGAGTAGTCCTTGGAATCAGAGGGTTGTCTAATGATGAGAGGCTGAGTAAATTCGGTTTATATTCTTTGGAGTTTAGAAGAATGAGAGGCGATCTCACAGAAACATGAAGGAGCTTGACAAGGTAGATACTGAGAGGTTGTTACACCTGGCTGGAGAATCTAGAATAAGTGGGATCAATTTCAGGATAAGGAGCCAGAATGTAGGGCCGAGGTCTTGAGGAGAAAGTTCTTCACTCAAAGGGTTCTGAATCTTTGAAATTCCCTTCTCCGGTGGGTTGCGGATGTGCCATCATTGAATATATTTAAGGCTGAGCGAGACAGAGTTTTGGTCTCTCAGAGAGTCGAGGGATATGGGAACAAACATAGAACACACAGAGCAGAAGGAGGCCATTCGGCCCATTCGGCCCATCGAGTGTGCACCGACCCACGTAGGCCCTCACTTCCACCCTATCCCCATAACCCAATAACCCCTCCTAACCTTTTTGGACACTAAGGGCGATTTAGCATGGCCAATCTACCTAACCTGCACGTCTTTGGACTGTGGGAGGAAACCGGAGCACCCGGAGGAAACCCACGCAGACACAGGGAGAACGTGCAGACTCCGCACAGACAGTGACCCAGAAGGGGAATCGGACCTGGGACCCTGGCGCTGTGAAGTCACAATGCTAGCCACCTGTGCTACCGTGCTGCCCTGGGAAGTATGCAGAGAAGTGAAGTTGAAGCCCAAGGTCAGCCATGATCATATTAAATGGTGAAGCAAGCTCAGCAAGCCTGCTCCTGTTTCTTATGTCCTTATATTCCTAGCTTTGTCACGTACTCACACATTTGCCACTGCCTGGTTCGCCACTCTTGTTTCCAGGTTTTACCTTTACTTTTCCAGTTCCCATTGTCACATGGTTCACCACCCTCCAACAAAGAGCTTAACATCGCAAAATGGTCAGCTCTTGCAGTATACTACACTTTCCTTCCCTCTCCTGCGCCACCCTACCCCGACTAACGCCCCCCCCCCCCACCCCGCACCCCACCCCGTCCCACCCCCAACCTTCAATCAGCATCCAAGACTTCCTTTTGACCTCTGTTGTTCTGTTCCTGATAGATAATACAAGCAGTACTGTTGAGAGGGAACCGGAATAGCAGTGTGCTGCCTTCAGTCCGCACTCTGCTCCCAACTGCTGCTGCCCCTTATGAACTCTGAGGCTGTGTTCCACTTATGTTAAAGGATACTGCTGCTGGAACTCTGCAGTCAGGCCGTAAGGCCCCATCAGCCATGCAGAAAGAAACAATACATTCTGCGTACTTAATGCTTGGTTTCTCCATCAAAATCGCCTAATTTTGTTTCCCCTCAACTCTCCTAGATAATAAGACAATCAATTATTTGCAAGAGGTCCACTCAGGCAGGGAAGCAACATAAAGCAAAAGCAACATTAAGGACAAAAAATATCCACTCAAAATTGGTGAAAGATTTAAATGGCAAGAAAGAAAAACAAAACATATTTTGATGCATCAAAGGTGATTAATTCAACATAAAAAGAATTAACCCCACAAAGAATTAAATAGAACAAAGTTGCAGAATAAGAAAAATAATGATGAATAACAGAAGACGAGCAACTAAAGCTGCAAATCCTTCTATGCCATGACCTCGTGACCTCGAGCAGTATGGTGACACCTGTGTGTTATCAATTTTTTACAGTACTATTTCTGACTGTCATTAGCTGAGCTGGAGCAAAGTTTCACATAGCCGCTATTATTCTCCTCTGGAGGCAGACTTTGGTTAAAAAGAACATTTTTCAATCAAATTACAAAGTGCAGCTTTGCAAAATAGAAACACTGAAATCAAGTAATTCTGCGGTGAGAAGCGAATGCAGCTTAAAATCCTGCTTGAAATTCAATAGATTTTTGAATACAGTTTTATAAATTTTTACAGCAATGTAAAGTGTATTGATATATTTTCAGCCATGCAAATCCCCTCAGAGATCACAGCTTTCTCAGTCCTTCTCCTTGGGCGGCACGGTAGCACAGTGGTTAGCACTGTTGCATCACAGCTCCAGGGTCCCAGGTTCTATTCCCGGTGGAGTCTGTGCGGAATCTGCACGTTCTCCCCGTGTATGCGTGGGTTTCCTCCGGGTGCTCCGGTTTCCTCCCACAGTTCAAAGATGTGCAGGTTAGGTGGATTGGCCATGCTAAATTGTCCTTAGTGTCCAAAAGGTTAGGTGGGGTTACTGGGTTACAGGGATAAGGTGGAGGTGTAGGCTTAAGTAGGGTGCTCTTTCCAAGGGGCGGTGCAGACTCAATGGGTCAGGTGGCCTCTATGATTCTCACTAACCATGGCCTTCTCCACCCTCCCCATCAGCCAGAGCAGCAGTGAGATTAGATTACTAAATTATGGACCAAAAACAGTCTGTTAGAATTTGTGCATACAAATTAAAGAGAGCAAAGCCATCAGAACCAAGAGAGGAAGTAATGATTGTAAGCTATGATTTTCCGGGTAAATTGTACAGGAAAAAGACAAAGGACAATTAATTGCTGAAACTGGACATTACCAAGAAGCCAGATTGCAAATTTGCTGATGATGAGAAGGAATGTCCTCAAGGTTGAAAGGCTGTTTAGTGTCATAATATGCACCCATGCACATCATGAGGTAAAAGCAGGCAGTGACAGACACCCAGGTGAGCCAATCAACATACAGAACAGAACACGACCAATCACCAGACAGAACACCAAAGGGGGGCTTCCAACTATAAAACACACGAGGCATCAGCACTCTGCCTCTTTCCACTGGTGACAACTGTAGTGACAGTCAGGGTGTACAAATCATTCAACACCTTCTACACGTAGATCAGAGCTAGACTGGTCTTGGTAGTTAATGTTAGTTTACATAGAGTAGTAGAGAGTCAACCCACAGGATGCTGTGTGCTTCGTAACTGAAGTTCAATAAATCTTATTGAACCAACGCCTATGTTTGGTGTATGCTTGATCATTTAACTGCATTGTGTTGCAGTCCGTGTTACCCCAGGGTGAATAACACGAATAACGGGACATTGAGAAGGAGTCAACTGCCGACTTGAGTTAGAGGACTGGTGACAACACGTAGAGGCTTCACATAAGCATAAGGAGAGGAAATGAAGAAGCCGCACTTAAGGTGCACGTGCATCAGCTGAGAGCCTGAGAAAGACCATGGTAGGTGAATAAGTGGTGGAACAGATTATTAGAAAATACACTTCACTCTGCTCTTTTGTGCCTATGCTACTCAGTCTCTGACTATGAGGCTGTTGACAGCTCAGGCCACCATGAGGGAATCACAGTAATATTAGCCGTGGGCCCGGACTTTCCAGCGGGATATGCAGCAGGCCAGCCAAATGTCCATTGACTTTCTCCCGGATTGGATGATGCCAGAGACGGGCGGAACTGGAAAATCCTGCCATGGTGCAGTTTGGCACACATTTGTCAGGTGAGTAATGCAGTTTAAGGGGGGAGGGGCGAACTGAAATGAAATGAAAATGAAAATCGCTTATTGTGACAAGTAGGCTTCAAATGAAGTTACTGTGACAAGCCCCTAGTCGCCACATTCCGGCGCCTGTTCGGGGAGGCTGTTACGGGAAATCTGGGAAATCTATCACCTAAATTGTCATCACCTCAAGCTGCAGAACTAATGTCATGTTACAAATTAATTCTTTTCAATTTGGCCCTCCCTGATAATAAAGAAGAATATCAAAGACAACAACTGGCTTGTGGATTACAAGACTTATGTCCCTCTCCCATGGATAATGACCCTCCAACCAAGAGTGGTCTGAAAGACAACAAAGTGTTAATACAATGAGGGAAATTCCTCGGCCAAAGTGATTAACAAGAGGACCATTGAGGGATGCATTAACCATCTTGACAGGTCAGGAGGGGCTTTAAAAGTTCCTGCAGCTGGCATTCTGATACAAATCGGGTTAAAGGGATTTGGGCAACAGGTAGGGAGGTGGATTTGAGACCAAGAAGAGATCAGCCATGATCTGATTGAATGGTGGAGCAGGCTCGAGGGACTGAATGGCCTACTTCTGTGTTGTCAGTGACACTTCCCTCTCAGCACAAGATATTTTTTAGGAAACTTTCTCCCACTGTCTCTTTGCTGCTTTATTTCATTCAGGTAGCGTTGCAGATCTGACCCTTTGAATGCTGTAGTTCCTTTCTGCCTCTGTACAATGCAGTGTCACTTCCACCAGCTCTTGTGTAGACCTTCTTGCAAAGTGGTATAAAAATAGCCATAAAACATCAGATTAAACTATGGGGTAGTGAATTGCTGTCAAGCACTGCGGTACTTGCCAGCTGCTCCCTCTGTGCTGCTGCAGTCATCGGCCAGAACTGACTTTTTAAAGGCTGCACTTTGGATTCCTGTCACCCGTTCACTGAATATGAAAGGTAACCCATGAAATGCCTGTGCAAACAGCTCCCCAGATTATCAATAGCGACAACTGACTTTTCACTGATGCCAATGTGGCATAACTCACCGTGGAACCTCAGAGAACCTGGGGCTAGCTCATGGCTTGCGGATTCATCTTCATTTCCCCTCTTGACAGTCTCCTAGGCAAGGTTGTCCCCACAAAGTGAGTCAAGGGTATTAAATTTCTGACCCGTACAGTTCCTTTGCCTATGTTGTTGTGTAAATAAGAAAGTAGTCTTGAAACAAAAACTACAAATGCTGCAAAACACACAGCTGGTCAGGCCAAATTGTGACGAGGACATACAAGTTAATATTTGACATGTTGATGGTTAAGAGGCACAAACTTAGTGACAACCTTGCAAGTGTTGCAACTCATTATGGATGCCATTAAATAACCAAACATCAAACATCGAGTTTGTGTTACAGTATGTGAAGTTCTTTGAAGGTATAGCTTTTGATTATAAGTTATTGTTGTAATCTTTCTCCCATCGGGGTAAAGAATCAATGATGAGAGACCTGTAGGCCTTGGTTACATAAAAACAGTGTGACTTGTATACATGGACTATGTAGATGAGAAATGTTACATACGAACATACAAATTAGGACCAGGGGTCGGCCACTCGGCCCCTCGAGCCTGCTTCTACATTCAGTAAGATCATGGTTGATTGCATTGTAACTTCAACCCCAAATTCCTTAATACCCCCGATAATCTTTCACACCCTCTGCTAATCAAGAATCTATCTAGCTCAGCCTTAAAAATGCTCAAAGACTCTGCTTCCACTGCCTTTTGAGGAAGAGAGTTCCAGAGACTTGCAACTCTCTGAGAGAATTTTTTCCCCCTCATCTCTGTCTTAAATGAGCAATCACTTATTTTTAAACAGTGACCCCTAGTTCTAGCTTCTCTGACAAAAGTGAACATCCTCTCCACATCCACCCTGTCAATACCCCTCAGGATCTTAAAATCAAGTCACCTCTTAATCTTCTAAACTCTAGTGGATAAAAACCTAACCTCTCCAACCTTTCCTCATCACATAAGCCACCCATTCCTGGTATTAGTCAAGGAAACCTTCTCTGAACTGCTGCTAACACATATATCGTTTCTGAAATAAAATAAGGTGATCGATATTGCACACAATACATCCAGATGTGGTGTCACCAATGCACTGTACAACTGAAGTATAACTTCCCTAACTTTGTAATCAATTCCCCTCACAATAAATGGTAACATTCTATTAGCTTTCCTAATTATCCTAATGTTGGATACACTTATCTTGGCAGCGTTTCTTAACCAACTTTTTTCTGTATTCACCTTATGTAGGAGACTGTCCACCATGATAATCATTCAGCAGGCGCAACACTGCTCCACCATTTACCCACACATTCAACTATCCGCCTCTACATAAATGTTGATGGACTCGTCTTTCCCTCTTCGTATAAGTCTCTAAAAAGGCAGTTGCAGTTTCACAGCAGGGAGAGCGCCTTTCTAAAAGGTTTCAGAATTTATGCCGCCATATAGTTACCCACTTACCTTCAAGTGACTTAATTCCTTTTCATTTATCTATAATTCAATATAAACAGCCCTCCCATACGCTGGAAAAGTTTGAGGTGCCAGACCCAATATAAGTCTCATATGCTGATGTTCTAACTATCATGGGTATTATTAAATTATTATGTCATGTTGTGATACAGTGATTGATGGATGAAGCTTTCATATCTTTGTGCTCCAGGATTTTGAAATGTAAGTTGCAGGAGTAACGTGTGCTCAAAGGTAGAGTTTGCCAACATTGAATGGTTATTTTTAGAATTGCTCCTACAAAGACTTGGCATTCAAGCTGACTCTTTGTTGCCTCAGTGTTAGGAGGCCGACTCACTGAGAGAAAGTCACACAGACAATTTGGTGAGCCTATGAGGATGACAATAGTGTCATGGGAATTCAAGAGCAATGATAGACGTGAAGCATTGCCATCATTAATGTAAGCAGCAGTGAAGAAGACCAGGCCAGAATTTAATGTTGTCCAGGTGGGCACGTGGCCGATCCAAAAGCGAGTAAAATCACACAAGGAGATGTCGGGCACACATCCCGATGTCATCATGCAGTCGTGCAATATTTTGGTCAGCACATGAGAACAATCAAGCAAGCAATTTAGCCCGTTATGGGTCCAACTGAATATAATTTATAATAACAATAATAATCATTATTATTATTGTCATAACTGGCTTACATTAACACTGCAATGAAGTTACTGTGAAAAGCCCCTAGCTACCACATTCCGGCACCTGCTTGGGTACAGAGGGAGAATTCAGAATGTCCAATTCACCTGAACGAACACGTCTTTGGGACTTGTGGGAGGAAACCGGAGCACCCGGAGGAATCTCATGCAGACACAGGGAGAACGTGCAGACTTCGCACAGACAGTGACTCACCGGGAATAAAACCCAGGCTCTTGCGCTGTGAAGCAGCAATGCTAACCACTGTGCTACCGTGCCGCCCTTTTTACTCGGCCATCTGCTTTTACAACTGGCGAGTGGGCAGATTAGCCAGGCGGCCTTTACATTTCAGCTGCAACCTCGATCCAGGGTGAAATAAAAATTGAAGAGGCGTTTGGGGACTGACGTTTGTGTTTGAATGTGCCGCCCAGGCACTTTGCACAATTTTTCCATCGCCATTTATTTTGTGCAGATCTGCAGCTCCCTGACACAGCTCCGCAGCAGCTGTCTCCCTAAGGGAGCACATTAGAAGTCAGCCCGCACCCTTCCTTTCCTCAGTACCTGCCCTCTTTTCGCCTTCCCCAGCAGCACTGAATCTGTTCCAGCGCATGTTTCACACTGACTGCCTGTTAATTGGTCAGCCAGTGTGAAATCGCGTGCCAGGGCTGATCCTGGCCAGAAGCACATTTTATGTCTGCTTCTGGGTGTATGTGCCGCCGGGTGAGACGTTCAGTCCCTGGAAACCATCGATTCCTTTCATTAAGCCCATAAAAAGAAAATGAAAACGTGTATTTGTGCAACACCTTTTATGGAAGCATTGCACAAAGAATTTTTTAAAAGGGTCATAGTATTGCCAGATTCCCAGATGACCTGTTTGAGGGGGAGAGCTAACGGGTGGTGATTTAACCTGAAGATCACCACACCTCAGGCAAGGGGCATGGTTGAGAAGGTGGGGCCTTCATGATGAATAATCTCTGTTGGTATAGGGATTGAACCCATGCTGTTGGCCTTGCTCTGCATCATTAACCAAGTACCCAGCCAATTGAGCTATACCAGCCCCCACACATAGAGCCTCAGAAATAGTTGGTGATGTTTGAATTCCTCCAGACAGGTCAGGTCCCTGTCACACCAGCGAAGAGGCTTTGATAAAAGTAACAAATGACATCCTTTGTGATTATGCCAAAGGTAAACTTTTTCTCCCAGCCTTCTCAAATTGACTGCAACCTTTTACACAGCTGCCCACACCATCCTCCAACATTGCTTCCCCACTATTGTCCAGTTTTATTCTTACCTATCTAATCATTGCCAGAAAATCACTTGCAATAGCTTCTCTCCTGCACTATTATCTTTGAGTTTCACAAGGCCCTATCCCTGGTTCACTACTTCTCATCTGCATTCTGCCTCTTGGCAGCATCATCTTTCAAAAAGCACGAGATCCTGAATTTACCACCCATCGGGGGCATGCACTTGGTGAGCACGAAGCACAATTTCACTCTGCTTGTCCAATTAACGGTCAGCCAGCGTGACAGGGGCCCTGTGAATAGCTGAGCGCTGCCAAGGAAGACAGGAAGAGGGCGGGCGCTGAGGAAAGGGAGGGTCTGTGCTGGCTCTTCCAATGTGCTCCCTCATGGGGATAGCCGCTGGGGAACTGTCTGAGGGAGCTGCGGACCCGAGAAAGATAATTATCAACAGAAAAAATGTGCCACAAGTGTCTAGGCAGCACAATCAAACACAGACCTCAGTCCCAGACACCTGGGGCAGGATTCCCCGTCCTACCGCACCCGCTTTTGGTGCAGCACACCCCCACCAACAGCGGGATCCTCCATCCCAGCAGCCGGCCAATGGGGTTTCCCATTGTGGGCACCGTTGGGAAATCCACAGGCGTGAGCGCCCTGCCAGCGAAGCGGAGGATCTTCCTGGCAGAGAATCCAGCCCCTGACTTTTCATCTCGTTCTGGATCGAGGTTGTAGCTTGCCAATTATCCCACGGTAAAGGTAGATGGGCAATGTAAAGTTTCAGTTAATTAGCATTTAATTAATTTAAATTGGCTTTTTGATTGTCAGGAGGTTCAATTGCAATTCTTGCACGCACCCTCCAACCAAAATATCGCGCAAGCACGTGATGATGTCAGGATGCACACTCAATGTATTCTGATATGACTAGTGTGGCAGGGGTGTGGGAATCAGAGCCTAGCTTAGAAAGTGTGATAACTGAAGGGGAATTAGAGAACTAAAATAAGAGAACAACATCACCCTGTCTGCTCAAACACAGTGGTTTGAAGTGTATTGGTTTCAATGCCAGAAGTTTAGCAGGTAAGGCAGATGAACTTAGAGCATTTATTAGTACTTGGAATTACGATGTTGTGGCTATCATAGAAACATGGTTAAAGGAAGGGCAGGATTGACAGCTGAACGTTGAAGGATATAGATGCTTCAGGAGAGATAGAGGGAGATGTCAAAGGGGTGGAGGAGTAACATTAGTGGTTAAGGAGAATATTATAGCCGTACTGCGAGAGGACACCTTGGCGAGCTCATACAATGAGACAATCTGGGTAGAGCTCAGGAACAGGAAGGGGGCAATCACAATGTTGGCTGTTTATTACCGGCCCCCCAACTGCCAGCAAGAGATAGAGGAGCAATTAGGTAGAGAGATTTTGGATAGGTGCAAAAGTAACAGGGTTGTTGTGGTAGGGGATTTTAATTTCCCTATTGTGGTGATGTGCATCACTGTAAATACATGTAAGCTAGACAGACACTAGAGGGAGCACCAGAAACATCACACACACACACTCAACCAATGGACATTCACGATACACAAGGAGGTGACACGACCACAGGGGGGCATTACACCAACCCATACATTAAGGACACCACACACATGATCAGCCCCCTTTGGCCAGTGGAGACAGTCAGTGAGGAGAGGCACAGGGTTGATTCATTATCACACCCACCACGTGGAAGACAGCAGCTGGTTAGTCAGTTTAGGTAGCTGCAATAGGATTAGCAGTAGTGTCAACTCAAGTTATAAAAGTGTACATAGTGTAAATAAATGAGTTGAAGGTATTTACACGTCTCGACCTTCCTTGACAAATGCAACACAAGGAAGCCGCTTATGTTACAAAGGAAACATAACAAAACACCTATATTGACTGGGACTCACTTAGTGCTAGAGGTTTGGATGGGGCAGGTCTTTTAAGGTGTATCCAGGAAGCCTTCTTGATGCAATATGTAGATAATCCAACAGGGAAGGGGCAGTACTGGATCTGGTATTGGGGAATGAGCCTGGACAGGTGGTTGAAGTTTCAATAGGGGAACATTTTGGGAGTAGTGACCATAATTCTGTAAGTTTTAGGGTACTTTTGGACAGGGATGAGGGTAACCCTCGCGTTAAGGTGCTGAACCGGGGAAAGGCAAATTACGATAACATTAGACAGGAATTGAAGAATTTGGATTGGGTGCGGCTATTGGAGGGGAATCAACATCGGACATGTGGAAGTCTTTCAAGTGACAGTTGATTAGGATTCAGGAAAGTCACGTTCCTGAGAGAATGAAGGATAAGTATGGGAAGTTTAGGGAGCCTTGAATAATGAGCGATATTGTGAACCTCATCAAAAAGAAAAAGGAGGGGCAGCACAGGGCTCAGTGGGTTAGCCCTGCTGTCTCACGGCGCCGAGGTCCCAGGTTCGATCCCGGCTCTGGGTCACTGTCTGTGTGGAGTTTGCACATTCTCCCCATGTCTGCGTGGGTTTCGCCCCCACAACCCAAAAGATGTGCAGGCTAGGTGGATTGGCCATGCTAAATTACCCCTTAATTGGAAAAAATTAATTGGGTGCTCTAAATTTATTTTTAAAAAAGAAAAAGGAGAATTTTGTTTGGTCTAGAAGAGTGGGAACAGTCGAAACCCTTGAGGAGTATAAAGAAAGTAGGGAGGTACTGAAGCGGGAAATTAGGAGGGCTAGGAGGGGTCATGAAAAGTCATTAGCAAGTAGGATTAAGGTGAATCGCAAAACTTTTTATTCATATGTAAAAAACAAGAGGGTGGCCAGGGAAAGGATTGGATTACCTAAGGACAATGGGGGGAATCTATGTGTTGAGCCAGACGAAATGAGCGAGGTACTAAATTAATACTTTGTATCAGTGTTCACTAAAGAAAGAGACTTTGTGGAAATTGATTCCTGGGTAGGGTGTGTGGACAGCCTGGATCATGTTAACATGGAAAAGGAGCAGGTATTGGGTCTTTTAAAAGATATCAAGGTAGATAAGTCTCCTGGGCCAGGTGGGATTTATCCCAGAATACTGAGGGAAGCAATGGAGGAAATTGCTGGGACCTTGACTGACATCTTTGTCATTGGGAAAGGAAGGGTGATGAAGCCAATGGGGGAGGAGGAGTTAGGAAGGGGGGGGTTATCATAGGCCAATCCAGAGGAAAAACAAAATGTACATAGAGTTAGTTAAATGAAGGACAAAACAAACCTCTCTGTAAAATCAAGTAAATTACCATGGGCAAGAAAAATGTAATGTATATACACAACTGTTTATAGATAAGAGAAAAGCCAATAAAAAGATTTTCAAAAGAAAAAAGAAAAGAAAACATCTTTGTATCCTCATTGGCTACAGGTGAGGTCCCAGAGGACTGGAGAATAGCGAATATGGCACCGCTGTTTAAGAAAGATAGCAGGGATAATCCTGGTAACTATAGGCTGGTGAGCCTCACGTCGGTAATAGGTAAAGTATTGGAGAATTCTCAGGGACAGGATTTCTACCCATTTGAAAACAAATGGATTCATAAGCGATAGGCAACATGGTTTTGTGAAAGGGAGGTTGTGCCTCACTAACTTGATCGAGTTTTTTGAGGAGGTGACAAAGATGATTGATGAGGGAAGGGCGGTAGATGTTGTTTACATGGACTTCAGTAAAGCCTTTGGCAAGGTCCTTCATGGCAGACTGGTACAAAAGATGAAGTCACACGGGATCAGAGGTGAGATGGTAAGATGGATACAGAATTGGCTCGGTCACAGAAGGCAAAGGGTAGCAGTAGAAGGGTGTTTTCCTGGATGGAAGGTTGTGACCATTGGTGGTCCACAGGATCGGAGCTTGGGCCGCTGTTACTTGTGGTGTACATAAACGATTTGGAGGAAAATGTAGCCGGTCTGATTAGTAAGTTCGCGGATGACACCAAGGTTGGTGGAGTGGCAGATAGTGTTGAGGATTGTCAGAAGATACAGCAGGATATAGTTAGGTTGGAGACTTGGGCAGAGAAATGGCAAATGGAGTTTAATCCAGACAAATGTGAGGTAATGCATTTTGGTAGGTCTAACATAGAGGGGAAATACACCGTAAATGGTAAAACTCTTAGGAACATAGAAAGTCAGAGATGTCTGGGCTTGCAGGTCCACAGATCTTTGAAGGTGGCAACACAAGTGGACAAGGTAGTCAAGAAAGCATATGGAATACTTGCCTTCATTGGACGGAGCATCAAGTATAAAAACTGGCAAATCATGCGACAGTTGTATAGAACCTTGGTAAGGCCGCACTTGGAATATTGCGCATAATTCTGGTCGTCACACTACCAGAAGGGTGTGGAGGCTTTAGAGAGAGTGCAGAGGAGATTTACCAGGATGTTGCCTGGTCTGGAGGGCGTTAGCTATGTGGAGAGGCTGAATAAACTTGGACTGTTTTCATTAGAAAGACGGAGGGTGTGGGGTGACCTGATAGATGCCTACAAGATTATGAGGGGCATGGATAGAGTGGATGGGCAGGCACTCTTTCCCAGGGTGGAGGGGTCAGTCACCAGGGGGCATAGGTTTAAGGTCTGTGGGGCAAAGTTTAGAGGAGATGTGCGAGGCAGGTTTTTTTACACAGAGGGTGGTGAGTGCCTGGAACGCGTTGCCAGGGGAGGCTGTGGAAGCAGTTACATTAACGGCGTTCAAAAGGCATCTTGACAAACACATGGATAGGATGGGTATAGCGGGATATGGCACTATGAAGTGCGAAGGGTTTTGGCCAAGGGTGGTATCATGACCGGTACAGGCTTGGAGGGCAGAAGGGCCTGTTCCTGTGCTGTATTGTTCTTTGTTCTTCACGTGATTCGGGTTGGGTGCGCGCCCAAATCTCGTATGTAAAATTTTGGACAGATTCCATGCGTATGCTGCTGACACCCAGCTCTACCTCACCACCACCTCTCTTGACCACTGCACTGTCTCTAAATTGTCACAACATCCAGTTCTGGCGATGCAGAAATTGTCTCCAACTAAATGATGGGAAGAATGAAGCCATTGTCTTCAATCCCTGTACCAAGTTCTGTTTCCTAGCTACTCACTCCATCCCTCACTCGTGTAGCTGATTGAGACTGAACCAGACTGCTCAAAACCTTGCTGTTATATTTGACCCTGAACTGAAATTCCAACTCCAGGTATGTGCATTCAATAAGACCGGCCATCTTTACCTGCTTAACTTCACCCTGCTCCTCCCTGTCTCAACTAATCTGCTGCTGAAACCCTCACAACCCTCTAAGATATCTGTGCATCTCCGATATTAAGCTATAGGACCATAGAATCCTTACAGTGCAGAAGGAGGCCATTCAGTCCATCGAGTCTGCACCGACCCTCTGAAGGAGCACCCTATCTAGGCCCATTCCCCTACCCTATACCTGTAACCCCACCTAACCTGCAAATCCCTGACACTAAAGGGCAATTTTATCACAGCCAATCCATCTAACCTGCACATCTTTGGACAGTGGGAAGAAACCGGAGCAAACCCATGCAGACATGGGGAGAAAGTACAAACTCCACATAGACAGTCACCCAAAGCTGGAATTGAACCTAGATCAGTGCTAACCACTGTGTCACTGTGCCACCCATCCACCACTGGCGACTGTGCCTTCAGCTGCCAAGATGCTATGTTCAGGAATTCCCTCCCTAAATCTCTCTGCTGCTTTATTGCTCTTTCCTCTTTCAAGATGTTCTTTAAAACCTTGAGTTTTGGCATAATTTTTGATAATTTTCCCGAATATCTCCTTATGTGGCTCACTGTCAAATTTTGTTTGGTGATGTTCCTGTGAAGCACCTTGGACCTTTTTCTTCATCAAAGCCACTATATAAAGACAAGTTGTTGTTGAGTAATACAACACTGGTTGCCAACAATATTTAATGCTATTGTTTACAGCAGTTACCTCACACATTTATGTAATGGAGCAAACAGGAAACTAATGATCATAACATCCATTCATGTGACACAGAACTATAAATGTTACCGAGTTTAACTTATGCACGCTGACCTGCAAACATTGACAACTTCTTCGACACCTTTAAACTGCCGGTTGGTTTCCTAGGGTGGCAGAGTGGTTAACACAATTGTTTCACAGCTCCAGGGTCCCAGGTTCGATTCCCGGCTTGGGTCACTGTCTGTGCGGAGTCTGCATGTTCTCCTCGTGTGTGCGTGGGTTTCCTCCGGGTGCTCCAGTTTCCTCCCATAAGCCAAAGATGTGCAGGTTAGGTGGATAGGCCATGCTAAAATTGTCCCTTAGTGTCCAATGGTTAGGTGGGCTTACTGGGTTACAGGGATAGGGTTGGGGCTGGGCCTAGGTAGGGTGCCCTTTCAGAGGGCCGGTGCAGACCCGATGGGCTGAATAGCCTCCTCCTGCACTGTAATGATTCTATGATTCTACTGATTGAAGAGTCACTCTTCAGGACACGCAGGATCATTTAACAAATATATTGTTAATTTCACTGAATCTAACCAACTCAGCATCCTAACCCTCTACCCAGTCACCTTGTTCAGAAACAATTTTTTTCAACATAAACATTAATAGGTAAATAAAAGGAATACTGAGAAAAATAAAATCCATTTGTCTTGATTAAGTCCATGAAGCTGGAAACATAAAAATTATACTCAATGTTTTTCACCAGCTGATCAACAATCTCACCATGAGCAAAAATGTAGTTTGACAGGAGCTGCATAAATGATCAATCAAAGCCATCTATAAACAGGAAAGGTAAATGTTAGAACACAGATTATTCACATATTATAGATTCAAATATGTTGCAAATTAATCTATAAAATATGTCCTATTTGTGGTTCCCTTTCTAGTAAAAGGACTTAGGAACACCCTTTCCAGAACACAATCTCCACTTGATGAACATATTAGATATATTACAGACACGAGCGTAGCTTCATTGATCAATCCTAAAGGCAAAAGTATGGATTAATGTTTGACTCTATGAGCGCAATTTTGCAGGCTGCGGTCACAAATTCCGGACTGTTTGCAAAATATTGCGAGAGGCCAAAAACGGGATTTGCTCCGACGAGATTTCCGATTATGAACTTCCTGGGCCCTCTCTGCTGACACGTTCAGGTTCAGGCAAGAACCTGATCTGAATGAATTTGAATCTAATTAGCGAGTTTAAAGTCAAATCTTCACTCCTCGTTGAATCTTCCCACCCCCCAGGCGTGAATTACTACTGTTTTTTTAAAACGGGAACCAGGCACCATGACATCCGAGAGGGAGGAAGGAGGTGACCCTGTCTCCACAAGGGGACACTTCCTACAGGCCCTGTCTCCACAAGGGGACACTTCCTACTGGCCAACTCCAGAGGGGAGTAGTTCAAGGGTGTTGGGGTGGTTAGGGCTGAGGGGAGTTTTGAGGTGAGTGGGGTCGAGACCTTCTCCGGGATGGGGGTCACGGCTTGTGTGTGTTGTCCTGAATTTTGCAGGCTGTGTATTTTAAAGGGTTTTCAGAGTGCCGTGTCAGTCTGCAGGCTGTGTTAGAACAAAGAACAAAGACAAGTACAGCACAGGAGCAGGCCCTTCGGCCCTCCAAGCCCGTGCCAACCATGCTGCCCGACTAAACTACAACCTTCTACACTTCCTGGGTCCGTATCCCTCTATTTCCATCCTATTCATGTATTTGTCAAGATGCCCCTTAAACGTCACTCCTGTCCCTGCTTCCACCACCTCCTCCGGCAGCGAGTTCCAGGCACCCACTACCCTCTGTGTAAAAAACTTGCCTCGTACATCTACTCTAAACCTTGCCCCTCGCACCTTAAACCTATGCCCCCTAGTAATTGACCCCTCTACCCTGGGGAAAAGCCTCCGACTGTCCACTCTGTCTATGCCCCTCATAATTTTGTAGACCTCTATCAGGTCGCCCCTCAACCTCCGTCGTTCCAGTGAGAAGAAACCGAGTTTATTCAACCGCTCCTCATAGCTAATGCCCTCCATACCAGGCAACATTCTGGTAAATCTCTTCTGCACCCTCTCTAAAGCCTCCACATCCTTCTGGTACTGTGGTGACCAGAATTGAACACTATACTCCAAGTGTGGCCTAACTAAGGTTCTATACAGCTGCAACATGACTTGCCAATTCTTATACTCAATGCCCCGGCCAATGAAGGCAAGCATGCCGTATGCCTTCTTGACTACCTTCTCCACCTGTGTTGCCCCTTTCAATGACCTGTGGACCTGTACACCTAAATCTCTCTGACTTTCAATACTCTTGAGGGTTCTACCATTCACTGTATATTCCCTACCTGCATTAGACCTTCCAAAATGCATTACCTCACATTTATCCGGATTAAACTCCATCTGCCATCTCTCCGCCCAAGTCTCCAAACAATCTAAATCCTGCTGTATCCTCTGACAGTCCTCATCGCTATTCTCAATTCCATCAACCTTTGTGTCGTCTGCAAACGTACTAATCAGACCAGTTACATTTTCCTCCAAATCATTTATATATACTACGAACAGCAAAGGTCCCAACACTGATCCCTGCGGAACACCACTAGTCACAGCCCTCCAATTAGAAAAGCATCCTTCCATTGCTACTCTCTGCCTTCTATGACCTAGCCAGTTCTGTATCCTCCTTGCCAGCTCACCCCTGATCCCGTGTGACTTCACCTTTTGTACTAGTCTACCATGAGGGACCTTGTCAAAGGCCTTACTGAAGTCCATATAGACAACATCCACTGCCCTACCTGCATCAATCATCTTTGTGACCTCCTCGAAAAACTCTATCAAGTTAGTGCGACACGACCTCGCCTTCACAAAACCATGCTGCCTCTCACTAATACGTCCATTTGCTTCCAAATGGGAGTAGATCCTGTCTCGAAGAATTCTCTCCAGTAATTTCCCTACCACTGACGTAAGGCTCACCGGCCTGTAGTTCCCTCGATTATCCTTGCTACCCTTCTTAAACAAAGGAACAACATTGGCTCTTCTCCAGTCCTCCGGGACATCACCTGAAGACAGTGAGGATCCAAAGATTTCTGTCAAGGCCTCAGCAATTTCCTCTCTTGCCTCCTTCAGTGTTGTATGGAATTGAAAATGAGCGCTCTGTTTACTCAGCTGTTAGTGGCATGGGGTGTGAGGTGTCTATGGGTGCGGGGCCCACAAGGAGGGGGGAAGGGTGTGATGAGACTGAGGGAGGCCAGTAAAGGGCTGGTTGGATGAGACCCTGAAACAGAAGGCAAGACGGTGATCGGCCTGGGGGGGGGGGTGCATTTAAAATTCAGGGTCCAGGAGTCTTAAGTGTCTGAGCCTGAGTCTTGGGATGCTGCAGCCTGAGTAAGAATGGTGCCTCTTAGTCTTACCTATCCCTGATTTGGAGTAATTGTGCCTCCAACATTCCTGAGTTAACCCTCAACAATATCACCTGCCCACATTGTTAAAGTCAAGGATATGGGTGAAAGCTCATGTTTCAAGGATAAAAGGTTGGGTGAAGAGGATCGAGAGGGAAGCACAATTGCCGGACCCCAGCGCCTGCCATAGAGGATCCATTAGCCTTCATGGTGTACACAGGCATCCAGTTAACCCTGCCCATGAATGATGAGCGACCATTGAAACAGCCTGTCAGAACCTGATGTATATATTTGAGGATGTGACAACCAGATTGGAGGACACAGGTGACTCTGATGGGGTGACGGCATCAACCAGCCAGTCAAACACTGAAGAGAGAAGGGCACCAGACATGTGAGAGCTAGCTGATGGATAAGGTGTAGCAAAGTCTGCTTCCAGGATCGGGATTGTCTGAAGGTAATCGGCTGGGGCATCAGCCTGACTCTCTTCCTCTCTGTCTCTCATCCCTCGCAGCTCTCTGACAGATCTCAGGATGAAGGAGTGAAGCTGCTAATTCTGATTATAACAACACTGGAGGAGCACAGTCTCCAGCAGCAACGAGTGGCCGCACCCAGGGAGAACCCAGCGCCAGGAGGTCAGGGGGGTGGCAGGGTCAAGGGCCGGATGCAGCACAAGCCGAACAGCGGGCACGAAGGTGAAGAAGGAAACCAAGAGTTTATAGGACCCGGGTGTCCTTCATGGTGCTGTCAGACAAGATGTGCCACAGGAAGCGCTACCTCAAAAGGGAGACAGTGCGGCACTTGCACAACATTCTTGCCAACTTGGAGCCACATGACGGAAGAGGGCATCCACTCCCCGTGGCCGTGATGTTCACAGTAACCCGAAAGCTCAACATCATTGGATCATTCCAGGGCTCAACGGGTGACCTGTGCAGTATTTCACAGTCACTGCCCTCTCGGGTGACACTGATGTTACCACGTCCACCATGTTCTGCCCGCTGCCTCTGAGATGCTCTGGTATAAGGAAGGGGGATTCAGAAGGGCTGGTCACTCCCAGAGTCTCCTGCATTAAAAGCCCCAGGATTTGCTCCAGCAGTTCCTCCTTCCTCCGGGTGCTCATGAGCTCCTGGGTTACTCCATGGGACAGCGGGCCACTGGAGCCACGGTGTTGAACCTCTCAGCCATGGTCCTCTGGGATGGAGCTATGCTTCGGAGTTCTTCAGTCATGGCTCGGAGGTCTTTCCCTAGGCTTTCCACTGCGGATACCACCGTTGTAGTCTTGGCCTGGGTACCAGGAGAGGCCGCCAACATCTTGTGCGACTGAAGGCTTTGGGACTCTTCCATTCAGCATTGCAGTCACTGTGTCAACATGGGGGTAAAAAAAGTGCCTAAAGATTGCAATCCTGATTGCGCCACCGGAGTCGATAGGATTTGCACCGAATATTCACACCGGAAATGACATTTGGTCATTTTGGGGGGGAAATCTGCCCCCAATCAGTAGATATGTGTCACTCATACATGATAAAGCTGGAAGAAAAAGCTTTATCTCCTATTTATTACATTTTTGTTTTTTGTTCAATGATTCCAAAAAGCCTAGGAACATAGGAGCAGACCATTCAGCCCATCGAGCTTGCTCTGTAATTCAATTAGATCATGGCTGATTATCTACCTCAATGCCATTTTCCCACATTATCTCCATATCCCCGGATGTCAGTAGTTCCAGAAATCTATCCATTTCTGCCTTGAACATGCTCAATAATTGAGTTTCCACAGTTCTCTGGGGTAGAGAATTCCAAAGATTCACCACCCTCTGAGTGAAGAAATTCCTCCTCATCTCAGTCTTAAATAGCCAACTCTTTATCCTGAGATTATGTCCCCTGGTTTTAGACTCACTAGCCAAGGGAAATATTTCATCTACTTCCACCCTGTCACGCTCTGTAAAAAATGGGTACGTTTCTTGGAAGCTTCCTTGGAAGCAAGCTGAACTGATTGTTAGTTATTGGATATCCTAAGATTTGAAATGACAACTTCAGGAACATTGCAATCTGTCAGTCAGCTTTTCGTATTGTGAAATGAGCAACAATGTTGGATTCACTGTGTAAAGACTAGACATTCAATGAAGTCTATTACCCAGCAGTGACAGCTGAAAGTGATGACCCAGATCTGTGCTTGATTTATACTGTCAGAGAGAGACTGCCCCTCCTCAGCACTGATCTCAACTTTTAAATCAAATTTTTATTTCTGTAAGATATGCCTGGATGCTTGGGAATGCCTGTACAACATTTTTGTAAACTGTACCGCCACCAACAAACAATTCTTACACAACTTATATAGTCTTATACTTCTATCATAGGCCCTGCCTCCAATCCAATAGTTTCCTTCACTTACCCAGGGGGGGGGTGACATAATAGGTGAGAGGCAGATGGGTGACACGAGGCAAGGATTTAAGCAGTAGGTCCACTTGCCAGTTTATGCTGGTAAGCCCTTAAATTGGCATAATTGTGATATGTCTCAAAGCCAGATCTGAACAACAACCCAGACAATTGTTCTTTATTTCAGCTCGAGTTAAACTGCCGCGTTTTCTACCCAGCTCTTTAGTTCCAAATCTCCGGACCTGGGGCCTTTTCAGAACTGAACACAGCCTTTCCTTTCTAAAACTGATTGGCGACGGTTCTATAATTAAAATTTAACTCAGAAATCATTGGATTTACCATCCAATGTATGATAATCATTGCTGTATGTGTAACTAGACATTAATTCTATTGACTTCCTCTCTTCACTTCCAATTTTCTTTCTCAAGGTGTTCATTTGTACTGAAGTACAAAAGAAACAACTATTTGTCTCGCATGGCACGCATCCTCAGGACATCCCAAAATGACTCACAGTCAACTAAGTCCTTTTCAAGTGCAGACACGCTTGTAGTGTAGGAACTGTGGTGGCCAATTTGCATTACGCGAGATCCCAAAAGAAGCTGTGAGATATAATGGTCGGATCATCATTTATTAATGAAAGATAAACATAAAATGCTGGAAACACTCAGCAGGTCAGGTTGCATCAGTGCAGTAAAACAGTCAAGTTCACAATTCAATGTCCCCCCCACCCCCCCACCCCCAGGTGAGTTCTGAGTGTTTGAATGTTGTGGGGGTGAGGGGCTGGTGGTAATTGGACCGTGTGATCGGATGGGTAGGTCCTCCTGATCAAATCCAGGGTAGGAAAGCTTGCATCCGGATTCTTGCCCAAAGGCCAAATGAGGCTCTTAAGTATTCCATCATTGGAAGGTGGAGGACTCACTGTCGAGGGAGGATGCCTGGCAATTCGTGTCAGGTTTTCCATTGATTTTCCCAGGAAACAACATAGTGAACCTTCTCTACCTGCCTCGGTTGCATGTATATCTCTCTTTAAATAAGGGCCGGAATTCTCCGGCTGTTCACTGGCGGCGGGATTTTCGGGTCCTGCCAGCAGTACACCCCGGCCATGGGTTTCCCGGTGGCATGGAGTGACTTCAATGGGAAATCCCATTGACAACTGTAGGAGCAGAGAATTCCGCTCCAGCAAACGGCACACGCCTCCCACTGCCAAGAAATACGCAGCTGGGAGGCCGGAGAATCCCACCCAATCTCACCAATGCCTGTAGTTATAGCAAGACCTCCCTACGTTTATACTCTACCCTCTTGAAATAAAGGCCACATTTCATTGCCTTCCCAATTACTTCCTGTGCCTGCAGACTTACTATTTGTGATTCATGTACGAGGATACCCAGATCCCTCTGTACCATTCCGTAGATTCGTTCCACTTCAATAATATTTTGTTTTTCTATTCTTCCTAGCAAAGTGGATAACGCCACATCTTCCCCGGTTATACTTCATCTGTCAATTTTTTGTCAACTCATTGAACCATTCCATATTCTTTTGCATTCTTTTTTTTTTAACAAACATTTTATTGAGGCATTTTTGGTATAGTAACAACAACAAAATAAACAATATACATGAAACCACAAACGTAGCACAAAAGCCATTTACCTCTCGTACAGGTCCCACCCTGATTGACCCCCTGTTCTAATCTAAACTACTCCCCACCGCCCCCCCCCTCCCCCGGTCTGCTGACGATTAATTTCCCGCAAAGAAGTCGACGAACGGTTGCCACCTCCGGGCGAACCCTAACAGTGACCCTCTCAAGGCGAACTTGATTTTCTCCGAACAGAGAAAGCTAGCCATGTCCGATAGCCAGGACTCCGACTTCGGGGGCTTTGAGTCCCTCCAAGCTAATAGTATCCGTCTCCGGGCTACCAGGGATGCAAAGGCCAGAACATCTGCTTCTTTCTCCTCCTGGATTCCCGGGTCTTCCGACACCCCGAAAATCGCCACCTCTGGACTCAGTGCCACCCTTGTTTTTAACACTGTGGACATGACGTCCGCAAACACCTGCCAAAATCCCATAAGCTTTGGACATGCCCAGAACATGTGGACATGGTTCGCTGGTCCTCCCGCACATTTTGCACACCTGTTCTCCACCCCAAAGAATCTGCTCATCCGGGCCACTGTCATGTGAGCCCGGTGAACAACCTTAAATTGTATCAGGCTGAGCCTGGCACATGATGCGGACGTGTTGACTCTACTCAACGTGTCTGCCCATAGACCATCCTCTATCTCACCTCCCAGCTCCTCCTCCCACTTGAGCTCCAGCTCCTCGGTCTGCGTCTCCTCTGACCCCATAAGCTCCTTATAAATGTCCGAAACGCTCCCTTCTCCTACCCACCCTCTGGAAACTACCCTGTCCTGAATCCCCCTTAGTGGTAGGAGCGGGAAGGTTGACACCTGTTTACGAAGGAAGTCCCGCACCTGCAGATACCTGAATTTGTTTCCCCTCGCCAACACAAACTTTTCCTCCAACGCCCTCATACTCGGAAAGCTCCACTCTATAAACATATCCCCCATCCTCTCAATCCCCGCTCTCGCCATAACCGGAACCCCCCGTCCATACTCCCCGGGGCAAACCGGTGATTATCACAGATTGGGGCTCAGACCGATGCTCCCTCTGCTCCCACATGTCTCCTCCACTGCTCCCAGACTCTCAGGGCCGCCACCACCACTGGACTGGTGGAGTACTGTGCTGGCGGGAACAGCAGAGGCGCAGTTACCAACGCCCCCAGATTGGTGCCCTTGCATGAAGCCGCCTCCATACACTCCCATGCCGACCCCTCCCCCACCACCCACTTCCTGATCATGGCTATATTCGCCAGCCAGTAATAGTTACTAAAATTTGGCAGCGCCAGCCCGCCCTCTCCCCGACTCCACTCAAGCATTACCTTCCTTACCCGCGGGGTCTTGCCCGCCCAGACGAAGCCCGTGATCACTCTGTTGATCCGCTTAAAAAAGGACTGCGGAAAAAAGATGGGGAGACACTGAAATACAAATAGGAATCTCGGGTGGACCGTCACCTTCACCGTCTGCACCCTCCCAGCCAGAGACAGCGGAAGCGCGTCCCACCTCCGAAAATCGTCCTTCATTTGGTCCACCAACCAGGCCAGATTTAATTTATGCAGCTGGTCCCATTCCCGCGCCACTTGAATGCCTAAAGTTTCCCCCTACTAATCTAAACGGCAGCTCCCCCAATCGCCTCTCCTGGACCCTCGGCTGGACCACAAACATCTCACTCTTTCCCATATTAAGCTTGTACCCCGAAAACCGGCCAAATTTCCCTAGAATCCTCATGATTTCTTCCATCCCCGCTATTGGGTCCGAAACGTGCAGAAGCAGGTCATCCGCATAGAGCGAAACCCTGTGCTCCAACCCCCCGCCGGACCAGTCATCTCCAGCCCCTCGAGGCTCTCAGACCAATTGCCAACGGCTCTACAGCCAGCGCAAACAACAGTGGGGCGAGGGGGCATCCCTGTCTCGTCCCTCGGTTCAGTCTAAAATAGTCCGATGTTGTCCTATTCGTCCGTACACTTGCCACAGGACCTGGTACAGTAACCTGACCCAGTCAATAAAGCCCCGCCCAAATCCGAACCATCCCAGTATCTCCCATAGATAGTCCCATTCTACCCGATCAAAAGCCTTTTCTGCATCCATTGCGATCACTACCTCCACCTCCCTACCTTCCGGGGGCATCATGATAAAATTAACAGCCTTCTTACATTGGCCACCAACTGCCTGCCCTTAACAAACCCCATCTGGTCCTCCCCAATAACGCCGGAACACAATCCTCGATCCTGGAGGACAAGACTTTGGCCAGCAACTTGCCATCTACATTCAACAAGGTGATCAGCCTGTAGGACCCACACAGCTCCGGGTTCTTGTCCCGCTGCAGAATCAGCTAAATCGTTGCCTGTGGCATTGTCAGGGGCAGCACCCCTCTTTTCCTTGCCTCATTGAACATCCTCAACAACACCGGCCCCAATATCCCCGAGAGCGTTTTATAAAACACCACTGGGTACCCGTCCGGACCTGGGGCCTTACCCACCTGCCTGGCTTTCAAGCCCTCCGCTATCTCTTCCAGCCCGATTGGGGCCCCCAGCCCTTCTCCACGCTCCCCGTCCACCTTTGGGAAATTCAAGAAGTGCCTCATCCCTTCCAGCCCCGTAGGGGGTTCTGACCTGTACAGCCTGCTGTAGAAATCTCTAAACACCTTATTCACCCCTACTGAATCACCAGCCAGGTTCCCATCTCCATCCTTTACTTTCCCTCTCTCCCTAGCTCCCTTCCTCTTCCTAAGCTGCTGTGCAAGCATTCTGCTGGCCTTCTGTCCATGTTCATAGATCACCCCCCTCGCCTTTCTCAGCTGCTCCACCGCCCTCGCTGTGGTCAGCAAGCTAAACTCCACCTGTAGCCTCCGCCGATACCTTAAAAGCCCTGCCTCTGGCGTCTCCGCATACCTCCTATCAATCTGTAGTATCTCCTTTACCAGTCGGTCCATCTCTGCACTGTCCACCTTCTCCCTATGGGCCCGGATCGAGATCAGCTCCTCCCTTCAGATTTTCGGTGGGAGCAGTGTCCAGGGGCCTGTCGGGAAGGTAAGGTTAACTTTAAAAGCTTACCTTGCAGGAGAAGCAGCCTTCAGATTTTCGGTGGGAGCAGTGTCCAGGGGCCTGTCAGGAAGGTAAGTGTAACTTTAAAAACTGATCTTTACAGCTGCAGAAAGTCGGCCGTGGGGATTTCTGGGAAGATTTGTGAGTACCTGTATATAAGTTGGGCGGTTGCTAAACTCGAGACACTACACTTGTAGAGTCACCCACCCTTCTACCTCCTCTAACCTAAGGGGTTGGGTGAATATCAGGTAAGCTCTGCCTTTCTTTTTCTTGTTTTATCTGGAGGGGATGGCAGGGAAGGCAGTACAATGTTCCTCCTGCAGAATGTTTGAGGTGAGGGACGCCGCCTGTGTCCCTGCTGATTTCATCTATGGGAAATGCACCCATCTCCAGCTCCTCAGAAACCGTGTTAGGGAACTGGAGCTGCAGCTGGATGAACTTCGGAACATTCGGGAGACAGAGGTGGTCATAGATAGAAGCTTCAGGGATGTAGTAACTCCGAAGAATAAAGATAGATGGATGACGGTGAGAGGGACTGGGAGGAAGCAGTCAGTACAGGGATCCCCTGTGGTCATTCCCATTAGTAACAAGTATACCGCTTTGGATACTGTTGGGGGGGGTGGACTTACCAGGGGTAAGCCATAGGGTACAGGTCTCTAGCACAAAGTCTGTCCCTGTTGCTCAGAAGGGAAGGGGGAGAGGAGTAGAGCATTAGTCATTGGAGACTCCATAGTCCGGGGGATAGATAGGAGATTCTGTGGGAACGGGACAGACTCGCAGTTGGTGTGTTGCCTCCCAGGTGCCAGGGTCCGCGATGTCTCGGATCGTGTTTTCGAGATCCTTAAGGGGGTGGGGAGCAGCCGCAAGTCGTGGTCCACATAGGTACCAACGACATAGGTAGGAAAGGGAATAGGGATGTAAGGCAGGAATTCAGGGAGCTAGGGTGGAAACTTAGATCTAGGACAAACAGAGTTATTATCTCTGGGTTGCTACCCGTGCCACGTGATAGCGAGACGAGGAATAGGGAGAGAGAGCAGTTGAACACGTGGCTACAGGGATGGTGCAGGAGGGAGGGTTTCAGATTCCTGGATAATTGGGGCTCATTCTGGGGTAGGTGGGACCTCTACAGACGTGATGGTCTACACCTGGACCAGAGGGGTACCAATATCGTGCGGAGGAAATTTGCTAATGCTCTTCGGGAAGGTTTAAACTAGTTCAGCAGGGGATTGGGAACCTGAATTGTAGCTCCAGTGTACAGGAGGTAGAGAGTAGTGGGGTCATGAGTAAGGTTTCAAAGTTGCAGGAGTGTACCGGCAGGCAGGAAGGTGGTTTAAAGTGTGTCTACTTCAATGCCAGGAGCATCCGGAATATGGTGGGTGAACTTGCAGCATGTGTTGGTACCTGGCTCTTCGATGTTGTGGCCATTTCGGAGACATGAATAGAGCAGGGACAGGAATGATTGTTGCAGGTGCCGGGGTTTAGATATTTCAGTAAGCTCAGGGAAGGTGGTAAAAGAGGGGGAGGGGTGGCATTGTTAGTCAAGGACAGTATTACGGTGGCAGAAAGGACGTTTGATGAGGATTCGTCTACTGACGTAGTATGGGCTGAGGTTAGAAACAGGAAAGGAGAGGTCACCCTGTTAGGAGTTTTCTATAGGCCTCCAAAAAGTTCCAGAGATGTAGAGGAAAGGATTGCAAAGATGATTCTAGATAGGGGCGAAAGTAACAGGGTGGTTGTTATGGGGGACTTTAACTTTCCAAATATTGACTGGAAATGCTATAGTTCGAGTACTTTAGATGGGTCTGTTTTTGTCCAATGTGTGCAGGAGGGTTTCCTGACACAGTATGTAGATAGGACAACGTGAGGCAAAGCCATATTGGATTTGGTACTGGGTAATATACCAGGACAGGTGTTAGATTTGGAGGTAGGTGAGCACTTTGGTGATTGTGACCACAATTCGATTACGTTTACTTTAGTGATGGAAAGGGATAGGTGTATACCGCAGGGCAAGAGTTATATCTGGGGGAAAGGCAATTATGATGTGATGAGGTAAGACTTAGGATGCATCGGATGGAGAGGAAAACTGCAGGGGATGGGCACAATGGAAATGTGGAGCTTGTTCAAGGAACAGCTACTGCGTGTCCTGGATAGGTATGTACCTGTCAGGCAGGGAGGAATTGTTCAAGCGAGGGAATCGTGGTTTACTAAAGCAGTTGAAACACTTGTCAAGAGGAAGAAGGAGGCTTATGTAAAGATGAGACGTGAAGGTTCAGTTAGGGCGCTCGAGAGTTACAATTAGCTAGGAAGGACCGAAAGAGAGAGCTAAGGAGGGGACATGAGAAGTCTAAGGAGGGAACATGAGAAGGCAGGTAGGATCTAGGATAACCCTAAAGTTTTCTATAGATATGTCAGGAATAAAAGAATGACAAGGATAAGAGTAGGGCCAGTCAAGGACAGTAGTGGGAAGTTGTGTGTGGAGTCCGAGGAGATAGGAGAGGTGCTAAATGAATATTTTTCGTCAGTATTCACACAGGAAAATTACAAGGTTGTCGAGGAGAATACTGAGATACAGACTACTAGACTAGAAGGGCTTGAGGTTCATAAGGAGGAGGTGTTAGCAATTCTGGAAAGTGTGAAAATAGATAAGTCCCCGGGGCCGGATGGGATTTATCCTAGGATTTTCTGGGAAACTAGGGAGGAGATTGCTGAGCCTTTGGCTTTGATCTTTAAGTCATTTTTGTCTACAGGAATAGTGCCAGAAGACTGGAGGATAGCAAATGTTGTCCCCTTGTTCAAGAAGGAGAGGAGAGACAACCCCAGTGACTATAGACCAGTGAGCCGTACTTCTGTTGTGGACAAAGTCTTAGAAAGGTTTATAAGAGATAGGATGTATAATCATCTGGAAAGGAATAATTTGATTAGAGATAGTCAACACGGTTTTGTGAAGGGTAGGTCGTGCCTCACAAACCTTATTGAGTTCTTTGAAAAGGTGACCAAGCAGGTGGATGAGGGTAAAGCAGTTGATGTGGTGTATATGGATTTCAGTAAAGCGTTTGATAAGGTTCCCCACGTAAGCTATTGCAGAAAATACGGAGGCATGGGATTCAGGGTGATTTAGAATTTGGATCAGAAATTGGCTAGCTGGAAGAAGACAAAGGGTGGTGGTTGGTGGGAAATGTTTAGCCTGGAGTCCAGTTACTAGTGGTGTACCACAAGGATCTGTTTTGGGGCCACTGCTGTTTGTTATTTTTATAAATGACCTGGAGGAGGGCTTAGAAGGATGGGTGAGTAAATTTGCAGATGACGCTCAAGTCGGTGGAGTTGTCGACAGTGCGGAAGGATGTTACAATTTACAGAGGGACATAGATAAGCTGCAGAGCTGGGCTGAGAGGTGGCAAATGTAGTTTAATGCAGAAAAGTGAGAGGTGATTCATTTTGGAAGGAATAACAGGAAGACAGAGTACTGGGCTAATGGTAAGATTCTTGGTAGTGTGGATGAGCAATGAGATCTCGGTGTCCATGTACATAGATCCCTGAAAGTTGCCACCTAGGTTGAGAGGGTTGTTAAGAAGGCGTATGGTGTGTTAGCTTTTGTTGGTAGGGTGATTGAGTTTCAGAGCCATGAGGTCATGTTGCAGCTGTACAAAACTCTGGTGCGGCCGCATTTGGAGTATTGCGTGCAATTCTGGCCGCCGCATTATAGGAAGGATGTGGAAGCATTGGAAAGGGTGCAGAGGAGATTTACCAGAATGTTGCCTGGTATGGAGGGAAGATCTTATGAGGGAAGGCTGAGGGACTTGAAGCTGTTTTCGTTAGAGAGAATAAGGTTAAGAGGTGACTTAATTGAGGCATACACGATGATCAGAGGATTCGATAGGGTGGACAGTGAGAGCCTTTTTCCTCGGATGGTGATGTCTAGCACGAGGGGACATAGCTTTAAATTCAGGGGAGATAGATATAGGACAGATGTCAGAGGTAGGTTCTTTACTCAGAGTGTAGTAAGGGCGTGTAATGCCCTGCCTGCAACAGTAGTGGACTCGCCAACACTAAGGGCATTCAAATGGTCATTGGATAGACATATGGACGATGAGGGAATAGTGTAGATGGGCTTTAGAATGGTTTCACGGGTCGGCGCAACATCGAGGGCCGAAGGGCCTGTACTGCGCTGTAATGTTCTATATTCTATGTTCTGACCACCACCTTCAGTGCTTCCCAGACCACCGCTGCTGAAATTTCCCCGTGTCATTGACCTGCAGGTAGCCCTGAATACATTTCCTCAGCCGCTCGCACACCCCCTCATCCGCCAAAAGTCCCACATCTAACCTCCAGTGCGGGCGCTGGTTACTGTCTTTACTAACCTGCAGGTCAACCCAGTGCGGAGCATGGTCTGAGATTTTAATCGCCGAGTACCCCGTGTCCACCACCCCAGCCAGCAAGGCCCTGCTCAAAATTAAAAAATCAATCCGGGAATACACTTCATGCACATGTGAGTAGAAGGAGAACTCCTTCACTCTCTGCTGCCCAAATCTCCATGGATCCCCCCCCCATCTGCTCCATGAACCCGTTTAGTTCCTTTCCCATTGCTGGCACCCTGCCCGTTTTCGAGCTTGACCGGTCCAAGCCAGGGTCAATAACTGTGTTGAAGTCCCCTCTTATGACCAACCTGTGCGAGTCCAGGTCCTGCATCTTCCCCAGCATCCTCTTTATAAACTTCACATCATCCCAATTTGGCACATACACATTTACTAATACCACCTGCACCCCCTCTAGTTTCCCACTGACCATAATGTACCGACCACCCACGTCCAAGTCTATTCTACCCGCCTCAAACACCTCCCACTTATTGATCAGGATCGCCACCCCTCTAGTCTTTGAATCTAGTCCCGAGTGAAAGACCTGACTGACCCAGCCTTTTCTCAGTCTAACCTGGTCCCTTACTCTAAGGTGCGTCTCCTGCAGCATTACCACATCCGCCTTCAATCCCCTAAGATGCACGAACACCGGCCCATTGACCGGCCCATTTAACCCTCAAACATTCCAGGTGATCAGCCTAGTTGGGGGGCTCATTGCCCCCCCCCCCGATCAGCCATCCCCTTTTTTAGGCCCACCTCCAGCCTGTGCTCCACGCCTCCACCGGTCCATCCCCAGGCAGCCAACGCCCCAAACCTCCTCTCTGTCCCTCAGCCCAAGACCCTCCCTCGTCAGCGGAACATTCACCCCCCTTCCCCCCCCCCCAAGTAACAACACCCTGTAACCCAACCCCTTTACGAAACCAAACATATGCACACACCCCACTGTGCTTCCGAGAGCTAGCTCGCCCAGCTAGCTTGGTGGCACCCATCCCCTGCGCCAGATGGTCTCCCACCTATTGTTCCCTCCCCACCCTCCTCCCGCTCATACAAACAAACTCCAACATCAAACAATCCCCACACAATTGCCCAACAGAAAAACACCAAGATCAAAACAAGCACACTTCCACCCCCCCAACAGTTCAAATGAAAACCTTAACTCACTCAGCTCTACCGCTGGATCCAAATCAATGCAAACGGCATCACAAACATCTTCCATGAAACGCAAAATGAGAAACCTTTGACACAAACAGAGAAACAAAAAGAAAATACAAAAACATGAACCTTGCAGCCAAGTTCAAAAGTTCTCAATCCATCACCAGTCCTTTCTTTTTCGCAAAGTTCAACGCGTCTTCAGGCGACTCGAAGTAGAAGTGCTGATCCTCATGCGTGACCCAGAGACGGGCTGGGTATAACAGTCCAAACTTCACCCTTTTCTTAAAAAGGATCAACCTGATCTGATTGAAGCCTGCTCTCCTCCTGGCCACCTCCACACTCAGGTCCTGGTAAACCCGCAGGATGCTATTGTCCCATTTACAGCTCCGTGTCTGCTTGGCCCATTGTAGAATGCGCTCCTTATCCGAAAACCTGTGGAATCTCACCACCATTGCCCTCGGGGGGGTCTCCCATTCGCAGCTTCCTCGCGAGTGCTCTGAGAGCCCTGTCCACCTCCAAGGGCCGGGAGAATGCCCCATCCCCCAGCAGCTTCATAAATATGTCTGCGACGTATGCCCCACCATCCGTTCCTTCGGACCCCTCCGGGAGCCCGATGATTCTTAGGTTCTGTCGGCGGGACCTATTTTCTGGGTCCTCCACCTTCTCCAGGAGTTTCTTCTGCTGGTCCCTCAGCATCCCTACAGTCTGGTGTTCCTCCTGCTCAGCCAGCGCCATCTCCACCTTCTGGATCGCCCGATCCTGGGTGTCCAATCTATGCTCCAACCGCTCAATCGACTCTTTTATCGGGTCCAAGCTGTCCCGTTTCTGCATAGCAAAGCCTTCCTGCATGACTTGCATCAGCTGCTCCATAGACCGCTGGGTCGACAAGCCAGAGGTCCGGTCCTCCGCCATGCTGTCTTCTGTTGCAGCAACAGCCCAAGCCTTCTCTGTCTTTTTGTTTCTGCCCTTACGAACACTTCCAGTCCTTCACTCCATGCATTCAGTAAACAATTGCCACTAACATCCGTTTTACAATTCAAGTCCGGTAGAAAAACGGGGGAAAGGTCCAAAAGTCCGATCAGAGCGGGAGCCACCAAATGTGCGACTTACTCCTTCATAGCCGCCATCGGAAGCCAAAGCTGCCACCGGAAGCTTCCCTTTGCACTCTTGTGTCCTCCTTACAACTTGTTTTCCACCTATCTTTGTATCATTAGCAAATTTGGCTACAATGCATCTTGTCCCACCATCCAAATCATTCATATGAATTGTAAATAGTTGAAACCCTAGCACACTGATCCCTGCTGCAGGCAACATTACAGTGTGCCAACCAAGAAAGCCCTATTTATCCCAGCTCTCTGTTTCCTGTTGGTCAATCCGCTTTCCATCATAATATATCCCCCCCCCCACCCCCGCCCCCCCAGCATCATGAGCTCTGGTTTAGCATGGGGCTAGTTTAGCACACTGGGCTAAACCGCTGGCTTTCAAAGCAGACCAAGCAGGCTAGCAGCACGGTTCAATTCCCGTACCAGCCTCCCCGAACAGGCGCTGGAATGTGGCGACTAGGGGCTTTTCACAGTAACTTCATTGAAGCCTACTTGTGACAATAAGGAATTTTCATTTCATTTTCTTTCATTTTCTTATCTTATGCAGTAGCCTATTATGTGGCACCTTATCAAATGCCTATTGGTACTCTAAATATAATACATCTACTGGTTCCCCTTTATCTATTCCACTTGTTACATCCACAAAGAACTACAACAATTTGTCAAACATGATTTCCCATTCATAAAATCACATTGCTTGATTGTGTTACATAGAACATAGAACATAGAACATAGAACGGTGTTAGCAATTCTGGAAAGTGTGAAAATAGATAAGTCCCCTGGGCCGGAGGGGATTTAGAACATAGAACATAGAACATAGAACAATACAGCGCAGTACAGGCCCTTCGGCCCACGATGTTGCACCGAAACAAAAGCCATCTAACCTTCACTATGCCATTATCATCCATATGTTTATCCAATAAACTTTTAAATGCCCTCAATGTTGGCGAGTTCACTACTGTAGCAGGTAGGGCATTCCACGGCCTCACTACTCTTTGCGTAAAGAACCTACCTCTGACCCCTGTCCTATATCTATTACCCCTCAGTTTAAAGTTATGTCCCCTCGTGCCAGCCATTTCCATCCGCGGGAGAAGGCTCTCACTGTCCACCCTATCCAACCACCTGATCATTTTGTATGCCTCTATTAAGTCTCCCCTTAACCTTTTTCTCTCCAACGAAAACAACCTCAAGTCCATCAGCCTTTCCTCATAAGATTTTCCCTCCATACCAGGCAACATCCTGGTAAATCTCCTCTGCACCCGCTCCAAAGCCTCCACGTCCTTCCTATAATGCGGTGACCAGAACTGTACGCAATACTCCAAATGCGGCCGTACCAGAGTTCTGTACAGCTGCAACATGACCTCCTGACTCCGGAACTCAATCCCTCGACCAATAAAGGCCAACACTCCATAGGCCTTCTTCACAACCCTACCAACCTGGGTGGCAACTTTCAGGGATCTATGTACATGGACACCTAGATCCCTCTGCTCATCCACACTTCCAAGAACTTTACCATTAGCCAAATATTCCGCATTCCTGTTATTCCTTCCAAAGTGAATCACCTCACACTTCTCTACATTAAACTCCATTTGCCACCTCTCAGCCCAGCTCTGCAGCTTATCTATATCCCTCTGTAACCTGCTACATCCTTCCACACTATCGACAACACCACCGACTTTAGTATCGTCTGCAAATTTACTCACCCACCCTTCTGCGCCTTCCTCTAGGTCATTGATAAAAATGACAAACAGCAACGGCCCCAGAACAGATCCTTGTGGTACTCCACTTGTAACTTGTAACTGAACTCCATTCTGAACATTTCCCATCAACCACCACCCTCTGTCTTCTTTCAGCTAGCCAATTTCTGATCCACATCTCTAAATCACCCTCAATCCCCAGCCTCCGTATTTTCTGCAATAGCCTACCGTGGGGAACCTTATCAAACGCTTTGCTGAAATCCATATACACCCCATCAACTGCTCTACCCTCGTCTACCTGTTCAGTCACCTTCTCAAAGAACTCGATAAGGTTTGTGAGGCATGACATACCCTTCACAAAGCCATGCTGACTATCCCTGATCATATTATTCCTATCTAGATGATTATAAATCTTGTCTCTTATAATCCCCTCCAAGACTTTACCCACTACAGACGTGAGGCTTACCGGTCTATAGTTGCCGGGGTTGTCTCTGCTCCCCTTTTTGAACAAAGGGACCACATTTGCTATCCTCCAGTCCTCTGGCACTATTCCTGTAGCCAATGATGACATAAAAATCAAAGCCAAAGGTCCAGCAATCTCTTCCCTGGCCTCCCAGAGAATCCTAGGATAAATCCCATCAGGACCCGGGGACTTATCTATTTTCAGCCTGTTCAGATTTGCCAACACCTCTTCCCTACGTACCTCAATGCCATCTATTCTATTAGCCTGGGGCTCAGCATTCTCCTCCACAACATTATCTTTTTCCTGAGTGAATACTGACGAAAAATATTCATTTAGTATCTCGCCTATCTCTTCAGACTCCACACACAACTTCCCATCCCTGTCCTTGACTGGTCCTACTCTTTCCCTAGTCATTCGTTTATTCCTGACATACCTATAGAAACCACACGATTTCTTTTAATGTCCTGCTTTTATTTCCTTAATAATAGGTTCTGGTATTCTATATCTATACTGTGAATCCAACATTATTACTCATTCCACAATACTAAAAGCAAAGCTGTTTGACAGATTGCAATGTTTCTGAAGTTGTAAGCTAATTGGCGAATAGTCTCTGGATTTCTGCCTTTCTCCTTTGTAGGGTCCTTATATTTGTAGTTTTTCAATCCACTGGAACCTTTCCAAAATGTAGGGAATTTTGGAAAATTACCACCAATGGATCCACTATCTCTCCAGTCACTTCATTAAGGCCCTGGGATGCAGGTCATCAAGTCCAGGGGATCTGTCAGCCTTTGGTGCCTTTAATTTTTGCCGTTCTTTTTTTCCTGGCTCAGGTGAGAGTGCTCTCACTGAGCGAAGGTTGACACCAAAGTTGCAAAAGACTTCTGATGGTCACCCAAGCTGCTATGCTTCATGTAGGAGGCAAGACTAGATCATCAAACAGCTTTTTAACCATAGAAACTATCATAACCAAGCCCAATCCAGATTTTACATAATGTCCACAAATGTTCACTTTCCAGCATCTGGGTTTAGCTCAGTGCTGCCAAGATCAATTGCTGCTCCCAACAGCCCCAGCGCTGACTGAGATCGACTAACGCAGTACAGGACAAGGATTAAACGTCACACTTTGTTGCTCAGTAGAAGCGTTTGCACCATATATTTATTCACTGGGACATTGAAGGAGTATCAGTGGTTTCTTAGCACTGAGTGAAAATGGATAAGAAAAAAATAAATCTGTTATAATTTTATACTTCAGCAAAATAATAATAATAATCTTTATTATTTACAAAAGTAGGCTCACATTAACACTGCAATGAAGTTACTGTGAAAAGCCCCTGATGACACCTGTTCGGTACACAGTGGGAAAATTCAGAATGTCCAAATTACCTAACAGCCCGTCTTTCAGGACTTGTGGGAGGAAACAGGAGCACCCGTAGGAAACCCACGCAGGCACGGGGAGAACGTGTAGACTCTGCACATGACCCAAGCCGGGAATGGAACCTGGGACCCTGGTGCTGTGAAGCAACAGTGCCAACCACTGTGCCACCATGCTGCCCTGGTAACTGGCATCAGGAAGTTTGGCAGCCAAACAGAGTAGGAATGGGAATTTTATATACAGGGAGGGAAGATGTCCGGTGTAAAAGAAATAGTCTAGGCCTGTAAGAGTCAGCTTTTTTTTGTTGGTGTTTTACGAGTTCCAGTGCTATGAATGAAAATACTCAAGCTCACGCTGCTTAATTCAATAAACCACCTTCCCTCACCTACTAATGATCTGTACCAAGCACGAACCAGACCTCACATTCATCGGGTCACCTCATCCCCACACATTTAGCACGGCTGCAAGCTTCACACCCAAATCTCTCAGTTTGCACAAACTGTCAGCTAGTCAACGATGACAGGCACATCACCCAAGCACAATGCATCAATGCTTTTGGAGATCAGAAACACAAAATAAAAATCAGGTGACTTCGCTTCTATGTGAACCACTGATTGCCTTACAGAAGCAAAATAAATCCTTCAACAATATTGAAATTCGTCCACTGTTAGAGGCGCAGTACTTCAAATCCGGCAAGCTCAAGACGGAGCTGTGCCAGATTTCAGCGACTGACGGATTTGAGGTTGGTTAGTTTGGGCCACGGGCAGTTCGAGTCAGGCTAGGTCATTGGAGGTCAAGGGTCGCTTGGTGCATGGTACAGAACGGCAATGCCGATAGTTATCCTACAGCACCTAGCCAAATTGTCCAGTTAAGTTTTTTTAAACATTTTACTCAGTTAAAATTGATGCATGGAGTATTATAGAAGTGTTCGGTTTTCAGGCAACTCCAGTGTTTGGACAGTTGGATTTGAGACACTGTAACTGCATTCATTTCTGTATATTATTGTCCGTGGGAAGTCCACAAAATATTAGCTGAGTTTTTAGCTAATGAGCGCCCTCTGCTGTAGAATGCATGCATAAAACACCAGGTTAAAGTCTAACAGGTTTGTTTCGAATCACTAGCTTTCAGAGGAGTAGAACCTGAGGGAGGAGCTGCACTCCGAAATCTTGTGATTCGAAACAAATCTGTTGTACTTTAACCTGGTGTTGTAAGACTTCTTACTGTGCTCATTCCACGCCAGCATCTCCACGTCATACTTAATGATATGAAGATCGTATGGACAGTATTTAGATTGAATCAATCAATAATTCCATTATATTATTACGAGCAACAGCACAATAAATCTTGGGATTAATTATTGCTTTAAACTCCCCAGGGCAATAATTAGGCCTGGAATGCAATCTTACTTTTTTTTTAGAAAATATTTTATTGAGGCATTAATAATTTTAGCAATTTTACATACCACGTTTTCAACAAAAAGAAAAACACAACAATATAACCAACAAACCCCCCCAGTACAAAACCCCCCAGCCAACATGGCTTACACAGACAGTGCCACCTTCCCCAACGACCCCTCCGTTGGTTCTCCTGCCCTTGCTCGTCTCTCTCATGCCTCCCCTAGCCCCCCCCACCACCAACTGACAGCTTAATTCTTCTGGAAGAAGTCGATGAATGGCTGCTACCTCCGAGCAAACCCCTGCAATGACCCCCTCAAGGCGAATTTAATTTTCTCGAGTCTGAGGAACCCCGCCTTGTCACTAACCTATACCCCCGATTTTGGGGGCTCTGAGTCCCTCCACCCTAGTAAGTTCTGTCTCCGAGCCACCAGGGAGGCATAGGCCAGGACGTTGGCCTCTCTCACCCCCTGGGCTCCCGGATCTTCCGACACACCAAAGATCGCCACCTCGGGACTCGGCGCCACCCTCATTTGTAAGACCTCTGTCATGACATCAGCAAATCCCTGCCAGAAACCCCTCAGCCTCAGACACGCCCAAAACATATGGACATGGTTCGCAGGACCCCCCGCAGTGTCCACACCTATCCTCCACCTCCTCAAAGAACCTGCTCATCCGGGCCACAGTCATGTATGCCCTGTGGACCACCTTAAACTGTATCAGGTTGAGCCTGGAGCATGATGAGGATGCACTAACTCTCCTCAGGGCCTCCTCCCACAACCCGGCCTTCAACTCCCCACCCAGCTCTTCTTCCCACATTCTCTTCACCTCCCCTATCGGGGCCCCCTCCCAATCCATCAGCTCCTTATAGATCTCTGAGACCTTCCCTTCTCCCACTCCTGTTCTCGACACCACCTTATCCTGTAGCCCCTGGGGTGCCAGGTGCGGGAAGATCGAAATCTGCCTCCGCAAAAAAAACCTCACCTGCAAATACCGGAACCCATTCCCCGTTGGCAACTCAAACTCCTCCTTCAGTTCCTCCAGGCTCGGGAAACCCACATCAATAAATAAATCCACAAATCTCTCGGTCCCCACCCGCTGCCATCTCCGAAACCTCCCCGTCCAGCCCCCCCAGAACGAACCCCCCATCTAACTCCATTTGCTGCCTCCACAGTCCCCAAGCCCTCAGGGCTGCCACCACTACCGAGCCGGCAAGAACGGCAGAGGTGATGTTAACAGTGCCCAAACCCATGTCCTTATATGAGGCTGCCTCCACCCATTCCCGTATCAACACCACCCCCCACCCCCCCACTCTCTCTCCCCCCCCCCCCCCCCCCCCCCCCCCCCGCCCACTACCCACTTCCTGACCAACGCAATATTCGCCGCCCAGTATTAGTTAATAACATTCGGGAGAGCCAGCCCCCTCCCCCTCCCCCGCTCCAGCAGCACCTTTTTCACCCGCGGGCTTTTACCCGCCCAAACAAATCCCGAGATCTCTGCATTCACCTTTTTGAAGAGCACCTTGGGAATAAAAATTGGGAGGCTCTGGAAAACAAACAGAAACCTCGGGAGGACTGTCATTTTAACCATCTGAACCCGCCCCACCAATGCCAACGGGAGCGTGTCCCACCTCCGAAAGTCCCCCCTCATCTGATCTACCCACCAACCCAAATTTAGTTTATGCAGCTGCTCCCACTCCCTGCCACCTGAATACTCAAATATCAAAAGCTCCCTCTCACCACCTTGAACGGCATTTCACCCAATCTCTTCTGCCCCCTCGCCTGGATCGCTAAGACCTCACTCTTACCCATATTCAATTTGTATCCCGAAAACCGGCCGAATTCCTCTAATATCCCCAGAATCCCTCCAATTCCCCCCAGCGGGTCTGATATGTACAGAAGCAGATAGTCCAGGTAGAGCGAGACCCTGTGGTCCACTCCCCCCCCCCCCCCCCCATCCCCACACCAGCTCCTGGCAGACCCTCGGCGTTCTCAATGCCAATGCCAACAGCTCTATAGCCAAGGCAAACAACAGTGGGGAAAGTGGACATCCCTGTCTCGTCCCCCCTGGTACAACCTGAAGTAGTCCGATCTCACCCGATTCGTCCGCATGCTCGCCACTGGTGCCTGGTATAGCAACCAAACCCAATCCACAAATACCTGCCCGAACCCAAATCGCCCCAGGACCTCCCATAAATATTCCCACTCCACCCGATCAAAGGCCTTCTCTGCGTCCATGGCCACCACTAACTCAACCTCGCACCCCTCTAGAGGCATCATAATAACATTAAGCAACCTCCTAATGTTGATCGCCAAGTGCCGCCCCTTAACAAACCCTGTCTGGTCTCCCCTATTACCCCTGGGACGCAGTCCTCGATTCTTGTGGCCAGGATCTTTGCCAATAGTTTGGCATCCACATTTAACCTGGAGATCGGCCTATAACGACCCACAATTTTCCAGATCCTTATCCCATTTTAAGAAGAGAGAGATCGATGCCCGGGGGGAGCACTCTCAACTCCTTTGCTTCATTGAAGGCCCTTACCAGCAGCGATCCCAGAACCCCCGAAAATGTCTTATGGAATTCCACCAATCTTACTTTTTCAAAATAACTTTAGAGTACCCAATTCATTTTTCCAATTTAAGGGCAATTTAGCGTGGCCAGTCCACCTACATTGCACATCTTTGGGCTGTGGGGGTGAGACCCACGCATGCACGGGGAGAATGAGCAAACTCCACACAGACAGTGACCCAGGGCCGGGATCAAATCTGGGACCTCAACGCCGTGATGTAGCAGTGCTAACCACTATGCCACCATGCTCAAATGCAATCTTACTTAAGTGCTACTAGCGTGCAGCCCAGTGCAATGCAGGCCACACAGTGGCTGCACTCCTCAGCAAGGGCCCAGGGTACCACAAGACAAGTACCACTTAAAGCTAGCCTGCATATCTTAAGTCAAAATGAACCTCTTTAAGAAGAGGTGCATTCTGGTTGCAACAGGTGCTGGATCTGGTTCCGGAGGAATCTCCAGGAAGAGTGAAAGTAGCACAACTTGACAGAAAATGTTCTCCAAGATTCTCTGATATTGCAGCAGTGGAGGTCTTGTTATAGTTGATGGATGGGAGGACAGCGGCCCTCATCCTGCAGGGACCCAGAAGGTCCCCAGATATCCACTGTGATCAATGCCAGCAGTGTAGCTCCAAGGACCTGGATGCAGAAAAGGAAGAAGTGTAATGATCTTACATGTCAAAGTCAATGAATGCATTTTCAAATACTATATCCTTACAAATGAACTACTAACCTCATACACTGCTCCATTTATGAAACACCCGTCACTCATCGACCAACAATCCCTGCCAATCTTGTGTCAGATCTCACACTCGGGTTCACCTCACCCTCATACACTTCACACTGGTACATCACCCAAGCACACTCCCTTCTCTCTTATGGGACAAAGCAGCAGCACCTAATTAGCAAAGTACAGGCAGGTCTGCATGCCTGCACTCCATTGACAGAGACAGTGCTGGCTGTCATTGGAGCTACCACAACTGAAGTTATGAACAGTGGAGGGCTTAAATCATTGAAGATATTGGTATGTTCCTACCAAATCCACCTTTGCACAAATGACAATCTCTTCTGATGGTGTGCGCATCAATCTCTATCTTTCTCCTCTTTCCCTCACTGAAAACTTTCCCTTCTACAATTTCAGATGCCCAGGTACTGTCATCTTGCCAGGCAGTGGTGCAAGAGGGTTAAGTTCAAGAGGACACTGATGAAGAATAAACACTTTTACTCAATCTCCCATACACAGCTACCAGCTCAGATATTGGCAATGTGTATACTTTAGAGGGTGGCAGAGGTAGAATCTGCACATGGTCAGCTACATTTTGGGGGTGTCATGTGAGGGTACCTTTAAGAAATGGGTGTTTATAAATGGGTTTGTATATAAATATCTGTAGCGAGAATACCTTTAAGAAATGGGGGTTTATTACTGCAGTGATGTCAGAGAGTGGGTGGAGCTGGGCTGTCTGTCAGCTTTTTACTTTTGTTTTAGACTGTTTGCTGCAGGGATTGTTTTAGTTTCGTTTTCAGAGCTGGATAGCTGCTGTCACAGCGAGAAGTTGTATGAATCTCTCTCTGTAATCTAAAGACTGTAAATCGATCCTGGTGATTTAAAACTAATAACAGTAATGACTTTAACCTGATGTGCTTCTGGTAAAAGGTGTTTTAAGTCATATGGATGTTAAAAGGAAAGCTGAAAGGATTACTTAGTGTTGTAGTCTTTGGGGGTTGTATTTGAATTAATGGTTGCTAAGATGTTCACTGTATGTTTTAAAAAGGTTACCTTGAGTTCATAGAATAAACATTGTTTTGCTTTAAAAAATACTTTTCCAGTTCCGCTGTACCACACCTGTAGAGTGGGCGGTGTGCTCTCCATACCAAAATCTATTAAAAGTTGTGGGTCAGGTGAACTCCATGATACACTTTGGGGTTCTCTAAAGCCTGGCCCATAACAAATTGGGGGCTCGTCCGGGATAAAAGTCTATCTATTGGATTGGCTTAGTGAACTTAAAGACAGTGAAGGGTGGGCATATTGTTTATTGTGGGTGCTTTTCAGGTGTGGTATTTTAGTTTAAGTAGGGAGTGTGTTGTCGACAATGTGTCGGAGATTGTGTGGGAGATTGAGTAAAAGTGTTTATTGTGGGTGCTTTTCAGGTGTGGTATTTTAGTTTAAGTAGGGAGTGTGTTGTCGACAATGGCTCTTTCAGAGGCTCTGAAGTTTTTGGGGGTGGAGACGGTCACACGCAATACCTTTCGGACAGAGCAGACTGATAGATTTGGCACAAACATTGCAGTTAACATTACCTGACAAAATGTGAAAAGATGAGGTAATTATGGCGGTGGCTGAGCATTTGACGTTGCCTGAGATACAGTTTGATTAATTGGAAATGGCAAAAATTCAGTTACAACTTAAACAAATGGAACATGAGAAAGAATTAAAGCAGCTTGAATACAAAAGAGATAGAGAGGAAAAAGAAAGAGAAAGGGAGATACAGATCAGGGAAAAAGATAAAGAGAGAGAGTTTGAACTTCAGAAAATGGCCATGAAACATGACAGTCAGTTAAAATTGGCAGGCATAAAGGGAAACGTACAGTTGGATGATAGTGATGAGGACAGTGAGAAAAAGCGTCATAGTCGAAGGCTTGGTGGGGATCTATTTAAATATGTCCAAGCATTGCCAAGGTTTGATGAGAAGGAGGTAGAAGCCTTTTTCATTTTATTTGAGAAGGTAGCTAAACAAATGAAATGGCCACAGGACATGTGGGTATTACTGATTCAAACAAAGCTGGTAGGTAGGGCTAGTGAAGTGTTTGGATCACTACCGGAGGAGGTATCTGAGTTGTATGAGGAGGTGAAAAAATCCATCTTAGGTGCATATGAACTAGTGCCTGAAGACAAAGGTTTAGAAATTTAAGGAAAGAATTTGGTCAAACATATATGGAGTTTGAAAGGATCAAACAGTGTAATTTTGATAGGTGGATAAGGGCTTTGAAAATAGACCAAAACGTATGAAGCTCTTAGAGAAATTATACTTTTGGAGGAGTTTAAAAATTCAATTCCTGATGTAGTGAGAACTCATGTGAAAGAGCAGAAGGTTAAAATTGCGAGATTAGCAGCAGAAATGGCAGATGATTATGAATTCGTTCATAAATCTAAGCTTGGTTTCCGACATCAGTTTCAGTCTGTGAGGGATAGAAACTGGGGACATGAGAAATAGTCAAGTGGTAAAGGTAAAGGTGATCTGATGGGAGATAATAAGGAGAGTGTTACTCAGATTAAAAAGACATCCAGGAGGGTGGAAAAGAAATGAAAAGTTTCAAATGTTTTCACTGTAATAAACTAGACCATGTAAAGTCACAGTGTTGGTGGTTGAAGAAAAGCACTGGGAAGGCTGATGTAAAACAGGATAAGACAGTGGGGTTTGTTAAAGTGGTAAAGGAAAGCCCAAGTGAAGTGAAGGAGGTGCAAAAGATTGTACAGCCTGATCAAGAGGTGATTGATGATAAGAAGGTGCCAGATCTCTTTAAAGAATTTACTTGTGTGGGTAAAGTTTATTTATCTGTATCAGGAGGAGGCGGTAAAGAAGTCATAATTTTAAGAGATAACGGGAGCTAGTCAATCTTTAATGGTCAGAGATGAGGAGTTATGTAGTCTGGGAAGAATATTGCCAGAAAAGGTGGTAATATGTGGAATTCAGGGTGAGCAGAGTAGTGTTCCATTATATAAGGTAAGGTTGGAAAGTCCAGTGAAGAGTGGTGGAGTGGTAGTAGGAGTAATAGAGAAACTATCTTGTCCAGGAATACAGTTTATCTTGGATAATGATATAGCAGGATTGCAGGTGGGAGTGATGCCTACTGTGGTGGATAAGCCAGTGGAAAATCAGACAACTGAAGTGTTGAAGGACGAATAGCCTGGGACTTTTCCGGATTGTGGAGTAACAAGGTCGCAAAGTCACAGGTTAAATCAAAGGGTGAAGATGAAGTGGAAGTGCAATTACCAGAAACGGTTTTAGATCGGATGGTTGAAAAAGAACAAGAACAGGTGGAGGATGAGACGGATATTCTGAGTTCAGGAAGATTGGCGGAGTTACAACAGAAAGATGTAGAAATAAAACGGATGTATCAGAAAGCATACACAGAAGAGGAATCTGGGTGTATACCAGAGTGCTATTACCGTAAAGGTAATGTCTTGATGAGAAAATGGAGACTTCTACATATGCAGGCGGATTAAAAGTGGGCAGACGTTCATCAAGTAGTATTGCCGGTAAGGTATAGAAAGGAGGTGTAGCGAGTTGCACATGAGGTACCAGTGGGAGGTCATTTGGGAATCAGAAAAACTCAAGCTAAAATCCAGAAACATTTTTATTGGCCTGGACTACATAAAGGTGTAGTAAAATTTTGTCAATCATGTCACACATGTCAAGTGATAGGGAAACCTCAAGCAGTGATAACACCAGCGCCCTTAATACCCATTCCAGCATTTGAGGAACCTTTTACATGGGTCCTAATTGATTGCGTAGGACCGTTTCCTAAAACAAAAAGTGGGAATCAATATCTTTTGACGATAATAGATGTGTGTACTAGGTTTCCAGAGGCCATTCCAGTACGTAATATTACAGCTAAAAAGATTGTGGAGGAGCTACTTCAATTCTTTACTAGATATGGACTACCCACAGAAATACAATCGGATCAAGGATCAAATTTTACCTCGAGGTTTTTCAGTTATGGATAGCTTACGAATGAAACAATTTCAATCAACTGCGTATCATCCAGAATCACGGAGCATGAGAAGGATGGCATCAGACATTAAAGACAATGTTGAGGGCTTATTGTCAAGATTATCCAGAGGGTTGGGATAAAGTAATTCCATTCGTATTGTTTGCAATTAGGGATGGACCGAATTAGTCAACCAAAATTTGTCCTTTTGAATTCATTTTTGGTCATGAGGTAAGAGGACCACTTAAATTGATTAAGCAAAGATTGGTGAGTGAGAAATCGTAAATTAAATTATTGGATTACGTGTCAAATTTTAGGGAACGATTAAATAGAGCAGGTGAATTGACTAGACAACATTTAAAAGTTGCACAAAATGTGATGAAACGGGTAGCGGACAAGAAATCCAAAGTTCGTAGTTTTGCCAGTGGAGATAAAGTTTTAGTGTTGTTACCAGTGGTAGGTGAACCTTTAAAAGCAAGGTTTTGTGGACCTTATCAGATTGAAAGGAAATTACGTGAGGTGAATTATGTGGTAAAAACACCAGATAGAAGGAAGACTCACCGAGTGTGTCATGTGAATATGCTTAAAAGGTATTTTGAAAGGGAAGGAGAGAAAAAGGAGGAGGTTTTAATGATTCTAGCTCAAAGTGATGAACCAAATCCAGATGACTGTGAATTTGACATACCTCAAATTAAATTGGAAAACGAGGGTGTTCTTAAATATTGGGATAAATTGTTGAGTCACCTTCCAGAGGAAAAATGAACTGACCTGAAAGAGTTGTTGATATCACATTGTCAAGTTTGTGGAGATAAATTGGGAAGTACTAAAATGGCTATACATGATGTAGATGTGGGAAAGGCTGTTCCGATCAAACAACATCCAGCAGAGGGCAGTAGAGCAGAGCTGCTTATTGGCTGTTGAGGGGGTAATTTGCATGCGTCCGTGTGCTCACCCTAACTTGAAGGTGGTTTGTGGAGGAGCTGTTGTCAAGTGACACTTAAACGCGAAACACTTCTTCAGTGTTTCTCTCCCTACCCCCTCCTCTAACCAAAAAAACAACAACCGCTGTTAAGATCAAGAGGAAGGCTCGAGAGCAGATAGAAGTCGAAAGAAGTTGAACCGTGACGTCACAGCCTGCAGGTAAGGGACTGGCTGGTGACTGGTAAGTAGTTTTTTCTTTTATTTTCCCCCAGGTGTTATCGTGCGGGGCGCAGAGTTGCTGAGTGAGTGCTTGCTGAGAAGGGGAGTGAATAACAGGTAAGCTCTTTCTTTCTTTTTCTTTTTTTATCTAGAGGTGATGGCAGGGAAGGTAGCGCAATGTTCCTCCTGCAGAATGTTTGAGGTGAGGGACGCCGTCAGTGTCCCTGCTGATTTCATCTGTGGGAAGTGCACCCATCTCCAGCTCCTCGGAAACCGCGTTAGGGAACTGGACCTGGAGCTGGATGAACTTCGGATCATTCGGGAGGCAGAGGTGGTCATAGATAGAAGCTTCAGGGATGTAGTTACTCCGAAGAATAAAGATAGATGGGTGGGACGGTGAGAGGGGCTGGTTGGAAGCAGTCAGTACAGGGATACCCTGTGGTCGTTCCCCTTAGTAACAAGTATACTGCGTTGGATACTGTTGGGGGGGGGCGGCTTACCATGGGTAAGCCATGGGGTACAGGTCTCTGGCACAGAGTCTGTCCCTGTTGCTCAGAAGGGAAGAGGGGAGAGGAGTAGAGCATTAGTCATTGGATACTCCATAGTTAGGGGGATAGATAGGAGATTCTGTGTGAACGAGAGAGACTCGCAGTTGGTGTGTTGCCTCCCAGGTGCCAGGGTCCGCGATGTCTCGGATCGTGTTTTCGGGATCCTTAAGAGGAAAAGGGAGCAGCCCCAGGTCATGGTCCACATAGGTACCAACGACACAGGTAGGGAAAGGGATAGGTATGTATTGCTAACTTTGCGGTTGGTTTAATTGCTCTGTTTTATTACCTTTGCTCTCGAGTCGCCATGTATCTTTATGATACCACCACGAGGTTCAAGTCCGAGTAATGATCAATAACTCAATACACCGATGAGTAAGATTCAAATCAAAGCACATTTATTATGCACAGTAATCGCTACTCATGCACAAATTCTACGTCTAAGCTACTTCTACAACTAACAGGCCTATACTTAACTTCGGACTAGCCGACCAGGTCAGGGGAACAAATGGCCTTTCGTTCGTGTTCTGAGTCTGCGGGATTCGAAGTTGGTACGGATTGGTAGCTCGGAGCGCCTATCTCGTAGCGAGGGTTGAATTAAGACTTACTTCTGTCGGTGGTCACTGCACCGGTCACGGTCAATGTTGGTTTGTGTTGCTGGGTGACCTGGGCAGGACAAAGAGAGAGAGAGATTTGAACTTGGGGCTTAACTCTTATAGTCCCCAGGGCGTCCCCACTTTCGTGGCGGACCCTGTACCTGGTCCCCAAGTGATTGGACTTTGTCCCAATCGCTTGGTTCGATTTCTCCAATACTGGAGCGGTTCCCTGATCGATGGGCGGTCTTGAGGTGTTCGTTCACCTCCTTTGTGTTGGCTCCTGCTGGCGCCGGGGAGTCTGGCTTTGCTTTGTGTGTCCCAAATGTTACTTATTGTTCCCGGGGATTGCTCATCAGTGTGTAGATGGCTGCTACATTGTTATGCTGATGGTCGCTGGTATCAATGTGGTCTGGCCTTTTGCGGAGTTAAATACACAGCAAACCTGCACCTGCTGGTTTCTGTCTGTGTTGGCTGATTTTCCCTTCAGCCTTTGCCGTTCGCCATTTTAAATCGGGAGTTGGCCAATTTAGGTGGCTACAGATGTAAAGCAGGAATTCAGGGAGCTAGGGTGGAAACTTAGATCTAGGACAAACAGAGTTATTATCTCTGGGTTGTTACCCATGCCATGTGATAGCGAGGCGAGGAATAGGGAGAGAGAGGAGTTGAACACGTGGCTACAGGGATGGTGCAAGAGGGAGGGTTTCGGATTTCTGGATAATTAGGGCTCATTCCGGGGTCGGTGGGACCTCTACAAATGGGATGGTCTACACCTGGACCAGAGGGGTACCAATATCCTTGGGGGGAAATTTGCTAATGCTCTTCGGGAGGGTTTAAACTAGTTCAGCAGGGGCTTGGGAACCTGAATTGTAGCTCCAGTATACAGGAGGTTGAGAGTAGTGAGGTCATGAGTAAGGTTTCAAAGTTGCAGGAGTGTACCGGCAGGCAGGAAGGTGGTTTAAAGTGTGTCTACTTCAATGCCAGGAGCATCCAGAATAAGGTGGGTGAACTGGCGGCATGGGTTGGTACCTGGGACTTCGATGTTGTGACCATTTCGGAGACATGGATAGAGCAAGGACAGGAATGGTTGTTGCAGGTGCCGGGGTTTGGATATTTCAGTAAGCTCAGGGAAGGTGGTAAAAGAGGGTGAGGGGTGGCATTGTTAGTCAAGGACAGTATTACGGTGGCAGAAAGGACGTTTGATGAGGACTTGTCTACTGATGTAGTATGGGCTGAGGTTAGAAACAGGAAAGGAGAGGTCACCCTCTTAGGGATTTTCTATAGGCCTCCAAAAAGTTCCAGAGATGTAGAGGAAAGGATTGCAAAGATGATTCTGGATAGGAGCGAAAGCAACAGGGTAGTTGTTATGGGGGACTTTAACTTTCCAAATATTGACTGGAAACGCTATAGTTCGAGCACTTTAGATGGGTCTGTTTCTGTCCAATGTGTGCAGGAGGGTTTCCTGACACAGTATGTAGATAGGCCAACGAGAGGCGAGACCATATTGGATTTGGTACTAGGTAATGAACCAGGACAGGTGTTAGATTTGGAGGTAGGTGAGCACTTTGGTGATAGTGGCCACAATTCGATTAAGTTTACTTTAGTGATGGAAAGGGATAGGTATACACCGCAGGGCAAGAGTTATATCTGGCAATTATGGTGCGATGAGGCAAGACTTAGGATGCATCGGATGGAGAGGAAAACTGCAGGGGATGGGCACAATGGAAATGTGGAGCTTGATAAGTATGAACCTGTCAGGCAGGGAGGAAGTGGTCGAGCAAGGGAACCGTGGTTTACTAAAGCAGTCGAAACACTTGTCAAGAGGAAGAAGGAGGCTTATGTAAAGATGAGACATGAAGGTTCAGTTAGGGCGCTCGAGAGTTACAAGTTAGCTAGGAAGGAGCTAAAGAGAGAGCTAAGAAGAGCCAGGAGGGGACATGAGAAGTCTTTGGCAGGTAGGATCAAGGATAACCCTAAAGCTTTCTATAGATATGTCAGGAATAAACGAATGACTAGGGTAAGAGTAGGGCCAGTCAAGGACAGTAGTGGGAAGTTGTGCTTGGAGTCCGAGGAGATAGGAGAGGTGCTAAATGAATATTTTACGTCAGTATTCACACGGGAAAAAGACAATGTTGTCGAGGAGGATACTGAGGTTCAGGCTACTAGGCTAGAAGGGCTTGAGGTTCATAAGGAGGAGGTGTTAGCAGTTCTGGAAAGTGTGAAAATAGATAAGTCCCCTGGGCCGGAGGGGATTTATCCTAGGATTCTCTGGGAAGCTAGGGAGGAGATTGCTGAGCCTTTGGTTTTGATCTTTAATGTGGAGATGCCGGCGTTGGACTGGGGTGAGCACAGTACGAAGTCTTACAACACCAGGTTAAAGTCCAACAGGTTTGTTTCGATGTCACTAGCTTTCAGAGCGCTGCTCCTTCCTCAGGTGAATGAAGAGGTATGTTCCAGAAACACATATATAGACAAATTCAAAGATGCCAAACAATGCTTGGAATGCGACCATTAGCAGGTGATTAAATCTTTACAGATCCAGAGATGGGGTAACCCCAGGTTAAAGAGGTGTGAATTGCATCAAGCCAGGACAGTTGGTAGGATTTCGCAGGCCAGATGGTGGGGGATGAATGTAATGTGACATGAATCCCAGGTCCCGGTTGAGGCCGCACTCATGTGTGCGGAACTTGGCTATAAGTTTCTGCTCGGCGATTCTGCGTTGTTGCGCGTCCTGAAGGCCGCCTTGGAGAACGCTTACCCGGAGATCAGAGGCTGAATGCCCTTGACTGCTGAAGTGTTCGCCGACTGGAAGGGAACATTCCTGCCTGGTGATTGTTGCGCGATGTCCGTTCATTCGTTGTCGCAGCGTCTGCATGGTCTCGCCAATGTACCACGCTTCGGGACATCCTTTCCTGCAGCGTATGAGGTAGACAACGTTGGCCGAGTCGCACGAGTACGTACCACGTACCTGGTAGGTGGTGTTCTCGCGTGTAATAGTGGTATCCATGTCAATGATCTGGCACGTCTTGCAGAGATTGCCATGGCAGGGTTGTGTGGTGTCGTGGTCACTGTTCTGAAGACTGGGTAGTTTGCTGCAAACAATGGTTCGTTTGAGGTTGCGCGGTTGTTTGAAGCCAAGTAGTGGGGGTGTGGGGATGACCTTGGCAAGATGTTCATCGTCATCAATGACGTGTTGAAGGCTGTGAAGAAGATGAAGTAGTTTCTCCGCTCCGGGGAAGTACTGGACGACGAAGGGTATTCTGTCGGTTGTGTCCCATGTTTGTCTTCTGAGGAGGTCGGTGCAGTTTTTCGCTGTGGCGCGTTGGAACTGTCGATCGATGAGTCGAGTGCCATATCCCGTTCGTACGAGGGCATCTTTCAACGTCTGTAGATGTCTGTTACGCTCCTCCTCGTCTGAGCAGATCCTGTGTATACGGAGCGCTTGTCCATAGGGGATGGCTTCTTTAATGTGTTTAGGGTGGAAGCTGGAGAAGTGGAGCATCATGAGGTTATCCGTGGGTTTGCGGTAAAGCGAAGTGCTGAGGTGACCATCCTTGATGGAGACGAGTGTGTCCAAGAATGCAACTGATTTTGGAGAGTAGTCCATGGTGAGTCTGATGGTTGGATGGAACTTATTAATGTCATCGTGTAGTCGTTTCAGTGATTCTTCGCCGTGGGTCCAAAGGAAAAAAATGTCATCGATGTATCTGGTGTATAACGTCGGTTGAAGGTCCTGTGCGGTGAGTAGGTCCTGTTCAAACTTGTGCATGAAGATGTTGGCGTATTGGGGTGCGAATTTGGTCCCCATGGCTGTTCCGTGCGTCAGGATGAAGAACTTGTAGTCGAAGGTGAAGACGTTGTGATCCAGAATGAAGCGGATGAGTTGCAGAATTGCGTCTGGAGATTGGCAGTTGTCGGTGTTGAGTACTGAGGCTGTTGCAGCAATGCCGTCGTCATGGGGGATGCTGGTGTAGAGTGCCGAGACGTCCATTGTGACGAGGAATGTTCCTGGTTCAACTGGTCCATGGGTGCTGAGTTTCTGTAGGAAGTCCGTCGTGTCGCGACAGAAGCTGGGCGTACCTTGTACGATGGGTTTCAAGATGCCCTCGATGTAGCCAGAAAGGTTCTCACATAATGTCCCATTGCCTGAAACGATAGGGCGGCCTGGTGTGTTGGCCTTATGTATTTTCGGGAGGCAGTAGAGATCTCCAATGCGGGGAGTACTTGGGATGAGAGCACGTAGGGTGCTCTGAAGATCTGGATCCAAGGTCTTGATCTGTCTGTTAAGTTGGCGGATGTGTTCCTTGGTCGGATCTGCGGGTACATTGGCGAGACCATGCAGACGCTGCGACAACGAATGAACGGACATCGCGCAACAATCACCAGGCAGGAATGTTCCCTTCCAGTCGGCGAACACTTCAGCAGTCAAGGGCATTCAGCCTCTGATCTCCGGGTAAGTGTTCTCCAAGGCGGCCTTCAGGACGCGCAACAACGCAGAATCGCCGAGCAGAAACTTATAGCCAAGTTCCGCACACATGAGTGCGGCCTCAACCGGGACCTGGGATTCATGTCACATTACATTCATCCCCCACCATCTGGCCTGCGAAATCCTACCAACTGTCCTGGCTTGATGCAATTCACACCTCTTTAACCTGGGGTTACCCCATCTCTGGATCTGTAAAGATTTAATCACCTGCTAATGGTCGCATTCCAAGCATTGTTTGGCATCTTTGAATTTGTCTATATATGTGTTTCTGGAACATACCTCTTCATTCACCTGAGGAAGAAGCAGCGCTCCGAAAGCTAGTGACATCGAAACAAACCTGTTGGACTTTAACCTGGTGTTGTAAGACTTCGTACTTTGATCTTTAAGTCATCTTTGTCTACAGGAATAGTGCCAGAAGACTGGAGGATAGCAAATGTTGTCCCCTTGTTCAAGAAGGGGAGCAGAGACAATCCCGGTAACTATAGACCAGTGAGCCTTACTTCTGTTGTGGGCAAAATCTTGGAAAAGTTTATAAGAGATAGGATGTATAATCATCTGGAAAGGAATAATTTGATTAGAGATAGTCAACACGGTTTTGTGAAGGGTAGGCCGTACCTCACAAACCTTATTGAGTTCTTTGAGAAGGTGACCAAACAGGTGGATGAGTGTAAAGCAGTTGATGTGGTGTATATGGAGTTCAGTAAAGTGTTTGATAAGGTTCCCCATGGTAGACTACTGCAGAAAATACGGAGGCATGGGATTCAGGGTGATTTAGCAGTTTGGATCAGAAATTGGTTAGCTGGAAGAAGACAAAGGGTGGTGGTTGATGGGAAATGTTCAGACTGGAGTCCAGTTACTAGTGGTGTACCACAAGGATCTGTTTTGGGGCCACTGCTGTTTGTCATTTTTATAAATGACCTGGAGGAGGGCGTAGAAGGATGGGTGAGTAAATTTGCAGATGACACTAAAGTCGGTGGAGTTGTGGACAGTGCGGAAGGATGTTACAAGTTACAGAGGGACATAGATAAGCTGCAGCACTGGGCTGAGAGGTGGCAAATGGAGTCTCATGCAGAAAAGTGTGAGGTGATTCATTTTGGAAGGGATAACAGGAAGACAGAGTACTGGGCTAATGGCAAGATTCTTGGCAGTGTGGATGAGCAGAGAGATCTCGGTGTCCATGTACATAGATCCCTGACAGTTGCCAGCAAGGTTGAGAGGATTGTTAAGAAGGCGTACGGTGTGTTAGCTTTTATTGGTAGAGGGATTGGGTTTCGGAGCCATGAGGTCATGTTGCAGCTGTACAAAACTCTGGTGCGGCCGCATTTGGAGTATTGCGTGCAATTCTGGTCGCCTCATTATAGGAAGGATGTGGAAGCATTGGAAAGGGTGCAGAGGAGATTTACCAGAATGTTGCCTGGTATGGAGGGAAGATCTTATGAGGGAAGGCTGAGGGACTTGAAGCTGTTTTCGTTAGAGAGAAGGTTAAGAGGTGACTTAATTGTGGCATACAAGATGATCAGAGGATTGGATAGGGTGGACAGTGAGAGCCTTTTTCCGCGGATGGTGATGTCTAGCACGAGCGGACATAGCTTTAAATTGAGCGGAAATAGATATAGGACAGATGTCAGAGGTAGGTTCTTTACTCAGAGAGTAGTAAGGAAGTGTAATGCCCTGCCTGCAACAGTAGTGGACTCGCCAACACTAAGGGCATTCAAATGGTCATTGGATAGACATATGGACGATGAGGGAATAGTGTAGATGGGCTTTAGAGTGGTTTCACAGGTCGGCGCAACATCGAGGGCCGAAGGGCGTGTACTGCGCTGTAATGTTCTATTTTCTATACAGACTTAACCCTTTAAAATTGGCACAGGTTAACAAAGAAATTGAGAGTATGCTTGAAGTAGGTTGCAGCCAATGGAGCTCACCCATAGTGATGGTACCAGAACCAGACTGTACCCAATGGTTGTGTGTGGACTATAGAAAGGTTAATGCAGTTACAAGAACAGACTCCTATCCTATCCCACGTTTGGAGGATTGCATTGAGAAAGTGGGACAATCAGCTTTTATTTCCAAACTGGATTTACTTAAAGGTTACTGGCAGGTACCTTTATTTGAAAGGACGAAGGAGATTTCAGCTTTTATGACTCCAGATGCTATATACCAATTCAAAGTTATGCCATTTGGCATGAAAAACGCCCCAGCCACATTTCAACAGTTAACTAACAAAGTTGTTTCAGGATTACCCAATTGTGCGGTATACATCGACGATCTGGTAATTTTAAGCCAGACATGGAAAGAACAATTAAAACATCTGATGGAGTTATTTGATCGACTTCAGGAGGCGGGTTTGGTGATAAACTTAGCCAAAAGTGAATTTGGAAAAACCCAAGTCACTTTCCTTGAGGAGTTTCCGATACCCTCAAGACGAAGGAAAATAATGCAATTTCTTGGCATGAGTAGATTTGATCGAACATTTGTGAAAAATGTTTGTAGCGTGGTTGCTCCACTGATGGATTTGCTGAGGAAACATCGAAAATTTCAATGGACAGTAGACTTTCAACACACATTTGACTGCCTGAAAGCTGTGATAACCAATGCTCCTCTGTTGGAGAATTACAAGAGACTCTGTGATCAGATTGAACTAAAGTATCTGACTTTAAAGAAAAATGCTGAGGTGTAGAGAAATGGACAGATCGTGCAAGGACCTTCTTGTTCAAAGAGACTGTCAATCGAGAAGGATTCCAGTTGGAGAAGAAAAAAAATTGACTATATTACTATACCTTTTTGCGTGTGTTGTTTTTTGAAACGAAGAAGTATATTTACTGTATGCATTTCTTAAAGGATAGTGAAAAGGAGAAAAATGAGACCATCTTGAAGTTGATGGTTTATTTATTTTTTCTTGGGGGGAGGTGTCATGTGAGAGTACCTTTAAGAAATGGGTGTTTATAAATGGGTATGTATATAAATATCTGTAGTGAGAGTACCTTTAAGAAATGGGTGTTTAGTACTACAGTGATGTCAGAGAGTGGGTGGAACTGGGCTGTCTGTCAGCTTTTTACTTTCGTTTTAGGCTGTTTGCTGCAGGGTTTGTTTTAGTTACCTTTTTGAGAGCTGGATAGCTGCAGTCACAGCCAGAAGGTGTATGAATCTCTCTCTGTAATCTGAAGACTGTAAATCGATCCTGGTGATTTAAAACTAATAACAGTAATGACTTTAACCTGATGTGCTTCTGGTAAAAGGTGTTTTAAGTTGTATGGAAGTTATGTTAAATAAGTAAGAATGTTAAAAGGAAAGCTTAAAGGATTATTTAGTGTTGTATTCTTTGGGAGTTGTATTTGAATTAATGTTGCTAAGATGGTCTCTGTATGTTTTAAAAAGGTTACCTTGAGTTCATAGAATAAACATTGTTTTGCTTTAAAAATTACTTTTCTATTTCTGCTGTACCACACCTGTAGAGTGGGCTGTGTGCTCCCCATACCACAATCTATTAAAAGTTGTGTGTCAGGTGAACTCCATGATACACTTTGGGGTTCTCTAAACCCTGGCTCATAACAGGGGGTCCACAAGAACAAGATAGGAATTGGGGATGAAAAGGGGGCCAGAAAATCAAGAGGGAAGGTTGAATCGCCTTCCTGGAACCATGACATTCTGCCAGTAGCAGGGAACTTGGAGGATGGACTATCTGCCCAGAAGCCACGCAAGTGGCCAATTAAGGCCCTCTCCTGCTGCCAGTAGCACTCTTTTCAAAGTCTGGTGGACCCGCTGCTGCTTGGGGATGTCATGATATTCATATAAACATATCATGGTGCAAACACACACACACACTGATGGACAGATCAACAGACCAATCAACACACATGCAACATCACAGCCAATCACAAGCAAGAGCACACGCACTATAAAACAGGGAACACCGCAGTTCAAGCTCATTCCAGCAGGCGATAGCTCAGGGCACAGAGCTCACAGCGTGCCACTCAGACATACACCATGTGCTGAGTGTCTCTCTAAGAGAGTGCAAGGACTGGGTCCACAGGTTAACTGGTGAAGTACAAACCACAGCCAGAAGTATACAGTAGATGTTATCAAGAATAATAAAACAGAGTTGTACCATCTACAACCGTGTTGGTTTGTTTGTGTATATCGGAACACCCAACACGACATAATACCAGGGTTGGAACCCAGCAACTGTGAGACCTACCTGCACATCTTCAGAGATCCGCCATCCTGCTCCATGGACACCATCAGCCCGCCGCAGCCACTCCAAATCATTGGAAATCTCCGCGTCAACTGGAACCTGTTTAAACAGCGCTTCCAGTTCTTCCTAGAAGCCACAGACAGGGAGAATGCATCGGACACCAGGAAGATCGCCCTCCTCCTCTCCACGGCAGGGCAACACGCCATCCACATCTACAACTCCCTGGTATTCACGGAAGGCGAGGACAAGACGAAGTACAAGACGGTACTTCTAAAACTTGAGCAACACTTCAGCGTCGAAGTGAACGAGAACTTCGAGAGGTACCTCTTCCAGCAGCGCCTGCAGGGTAAGGATGACCCTTTTCAATCTTTTTTGACACACCTCCGTATCCTCGCGCAGTCCTGCGGCTATGAGGCCACCTCCGATTCCATGATTTGGGACCAGATAGTTTTTGGGGTCACCTCGGGCACCCTACGCCAGCAGCTCCTCAAAATAAAGAGCCTCACCCTAGCCACCGGCATCGAAACCTGCGTCCTCCATGAAAACGTGACCAGCCGCTACTCCCAATTCCAGGCGGCCGAATCGGCACGGCAGGGATCCCACGAGGTCGAGCGGGTCCACTCCATTGAGTTCCTCCCGGCCCACGGCCCGGACGAGGGCGGCTATTTCGAGCGCTTTCCGCGGCCTCCCGCGCTTGTACGCGCCAAAAGAGATGTCGACGCAGAGGGACGTGACGCGCAGGCGCACTCTAGGCAGGACCGAACTGTACATGCGCGATGGCACAACGAACGCCATGACATCACGACGTGTGGCAACTGTGGATCCGCACATTTAAAGCGGCAATGTCCAGCGAAAAATCGACAAATCGGCCCGCTGTGGCAAGATGGGCCACTACGCGGCCTGCTGTCGAGCAGCTCAACCTGCCAACGTTCCCCAATTCCGCCAGCCTCGCAGGGACGTGCGGGCCATTCAGCCTCCATACACCGAGTCGTACCCTGACGATGTACAGACCGGTGATATCGACGACCGGGAAGCCTTCCGCGTTGCGGTAATTGACAGAAACCGGATGTCCCCAAGTAGAACCCACCAGCCGATGCCAGTGCACAGCGTTAATCCGGATGATGAATGGTGTGCCACCCTAACGGTCAACCGATCACCAATCATTCCGTTTAGACACTGGCGCCTCCGCCAATCTCATTGCATGGTCAGCCTGCCACGCCTTGAAGGTCAGACCACCGATTCGGCCATCCCGCTGTCAGATGGTCGATTATAACGGCAATGTTATCCCGACATGGGATCCTGCCAGCTCGAGGTTACACACAATTCATACACAGCCACACTGTCTTTTGAGATAGTTGGATCCTCGAAGGACTCTCTGTTAGGCTCACAGGCATGCAAGGATCTCCACCTCGTTCAGCGGGTACACGCTCTGTCTCCAGAAGGCACGTCCGATTTCCCGGATGCAGACTTTAGGGCACAGCTCCACTCGCTCCTCGCCCACAACAAGGAGGCTTTCGAGGGCCTACACTGCCCTACACATACAGAATACGGCTCAAACCGTACGCCACCCCGGTCATTCACGCACCTCGTAGAGTCCCAGCACCACTCAAGGACCGCCTCAAGCAGCAGCTGCAGGATCTCCAGGACCAAGGAGTGCTTTCCCGGGTCACGGAGCCCACGCCATGGGTCAGCTCCATGGTGTGCATTAAAAAGCCCTCTGGCGAACTCTGGATCTGCATCGACCCGAAAGACCTGAACAATAACATCATGAGGGAACACTACCCCATACCCAAACAGGAAGAAATCATGAGCGAAATGGCCTGGGCTAAAATTTTTACAAAGCTTGATGCCTCAAAGGGTTTTTGGCAGATTCAACCGGATCAGTCCAGCAGGAAGCTGTGTACTTTCAACACTCCCTTTGGCAGGTACTGCTATAATAGGATGCCATTTGGCATCATCCTTTGGTGTTTCATCGGATCATGGAACAGATGATAGAGGGCATCGAAGGGGTGCGCGTCTATGTTGACGACGTCATCATCTGGTCCACCACACTACAGGAGCACATCAGTCGTCTCGAGCGCGTCGTTGCTCGGATATGAGAACACGGCCTGCGCCTCAACCGAGCCAAGTGTTTTTTTGGCCAAATTGAGCTAAAGTTTCTGGGGGACCACATATCCCGGTCAGGGGTGCGTCCGGATGCAGACAAAGTGACAGCTATTCCAGCCATGCCGCAGCCGGCAGACAAGAAGGCAGTGCTACGCTTTCTCGGGATGGTCAACTTCCTGGGGAAGTTCATTCCCAGCCTTGCCTCCCACACAACGGCTCTTCGCCACCTGGTGAAGAAGACCACGGAGTTCCAGTGGCTGCCCGCACACCAGAAGGAATGGGAGAAGCTCAAGATCAAGCTCACCACAGCCCCGGTATTGGCGTTCTTCGACACTACTCGAGATACAAAGCTCTCGACTGATGCCAGCCAGTCCGGCATTGGGGCGGTACTCCTGCAACGGGACGACACTGCATCATGGGCCCCGGTCGCCTATGCCTCGCGGGCCATGACCCCCACAGAACAGCGCGATGCGCAGATTGAGAAGGAGTGCCTGGGTTTGTTAACCGGCATAGATAAATTCCACGACTATCTGTATGGTCTCCCTCAGTTCACCGTGGAAACCGACCATCACCCCCTGGTCGGCATCATACAAAAGGACCTTAATGAGATGACCCCTCGCCTCCAGCGCATTCTGCTCAAGCTCCGGAGGTACGACTCCCAACTGGTCTACACCCCGGGAAAGGACCTCATCATCGCGGATGCGCTGTCCAGAGCAGTGAGCACACCGCCCGAATCGGGGAGGGGTTCGTCTGTCAGGTCAAAGCGCATGTGGCCTTCACATCGGCAAATCTGCCAGCTGATGATGCAAATCTGGCCCGTATTCGCCAGGAGACTGCGGCTGACCCCCTTCTACAACGTGTGATGCGCCACATGACGGAAGGGTGGCTCAAAGGACAGTGCCCACAATTCTACAATGTCCGGGACGACTTGGCCGTCATTGACGGTGTCCTCCTAAAGTTGGACCGGATTGTGATTCCACACAGCATGCACAGGCTGGTCCTCGAACAATTACACGAAGGCCATCTCGGGGTTGAGAAGTGCAGGCGGAGGGCCCGAGAAGCTGTGTACTGGCCGGGCATCAGCGATGACATCGCCAACATGGTGCTCAACTGTCCCACCTGCCAAAGGTTTCAGCCGGCGCAACCCCCTGAGACACTTCAGCCCCATGAGTTGGTAACGTCCCCCTGGGCGAAGGTGGGTGTGGACCTTTTTCATGCGCTCGGCAGGGACTACGTCATCATAATTGACTATTTTTCAAATTATCCAGAAGTCAAACGCCTGCACGATTTGACATCATCAGCTGTAATCAGAACATGCAAGGAAACCTTCGCTCACCATGGCATTCCGCTTACCGTCATGTCGGACAATGGGCCCTGTTTTGCAAGCCAAGAATGGTCTTCTTTTGCCGCTTCGTATGGCTTCACACACGTGACGTCCAGACCTCTGCATCCCCAGTCAAATGGCAAGGCGGAAAAGGGCGTCCATATCGTGAAGCGGCTCCTCCGCAAGGCTACTGATGCCGGATCTGACTTCTGTTTAGCCCTGCTGGCCTCTCGCCAGCCCAGCTGTTGATGGGTCGCGCCCTTAGGACCACTGTACCGTCCATTCATGTTCCTAAACCCGACCATGCTCCAGTACTGCAAAGGATGCGACAGCAGCGTGCTCAGCAGAAGGTGGCACATGACACTCGGGCAATTGATCTTCCTGCCCTGGCGCCTGGAGACAACGTCCGCATACACCTACCAGAGGGTGGCTGGTCGGCAACTGCCGAAGTTCTCCGCCACGTGGCTCCCCGCTCGTTCCTGGCTCGCATGCCTGATGGCTCCATTCGCTGGCATAATCGGCGGGCCCTTCGGCTGCTTCCGCACTCGCTACGTGATCATGCACCTGTGCCACGCCCTCCTGTTGTCCCTGATGTCAGCTTTGTGGAGCTTCCTGCCACTATGCCTATTCCTCTATCGCCCGTGGCCAGGCCCATTCCTCAGCCGGTGGATCTTGACCCACCCTTGAGGCGGTCAACCCGAGTTCGTCGCCCACCTACTAGGCTGGACTTATGAGCCTGTTTGCACATTGGACTCACTGAATTGTTGTGCAACAATGTTAATGTGTTTCTCTTTTTGTCGTTCCAGGAGTTCTCTTTCGATATTTAATGATTGCACTTGTTTTGTTTGTGGTACAACCTCGTTGCTATGTTGCACCTGACACCTTTCTATGTATATAGTTTAGCCTCATGTACATATTGTAAATATTGCACACACATATTCAGCTGCACTCAGTACACACCAATATTTATTACCATAGAGGCACATATTCTTGTGAAAAGGGGGGATGTCATGATATTCATATAAACATATCATGGTGCAAACACACACACACTGATTGACAGATCAACGGGCCAATCAACACACACGCAACATCACAGCCAATCACCAGTGAGAGCACACACACTATAAAACAGGGAACACCACAGTTCCCGCTCTTTCCACCAGGAGATAGCTCAGAGCACAGAGCTCAGGGCGTGCCACTCAGACATACACCATGTGCTGAGTGCCTCTCTAAGATAGTGCAAGGGCTGGGTCCGCAGGTTAACTGGTAAAGTACGAACCACAACCAAAAGTATACAGTAGATGTTATCAAGAATAATAAAACAGAGTTGTACCATCTACAACCGTGTTGGTTCTTTTGTATAGCGGAACACCCAACACGACAGGGGAGACTGCCTAGTGAACCCTGGTGGTCTCCATTCAGGCTCAGGGAGTCCGTCCTGATCCATCCCAGTGATCGCCAATCCCATTTTGATGTGTTGCCACTGTTGTACCATAGTAGCAGGTAGCTGATGTGGGAGAAAACACAACAGCACAAACTTAACAAGTCAAATGGCCTTTTTCTGCGCTGAGGGGAAGAGTTTGTCATGGGACACAAACTTTGGTCTTGTCAGGATGAGGTTGTCAAGGGAAGGACCTAATTATTTAACACTGTGACTAAACGGTAGTTTGAGAGCTAAAGAAGGGAATCCAAGTTAGAAATGTGCTCCTCCATTGTCACCCAGCTGGGACTGTATTCCATTCTTATCTATCTAGTCATAGCCAAAGTCCCACTTGCAACAGCTCCTCGTTCCGCTCATGAAACATTACTTCCAGTGTTCCCCGAAGATTGATCCCATCCTATGCCTCATCTACATGAACACCAGGTCTACCTCAGCATCACTCCACTGTCTTGAAATTATCAGACTCCTTGTCCAATATCCAGTCCTGGAGGAGCAGGAATTTCCTGATTAAATATTGGGAAGACTGAAAACACTATGCCCCCCCCCCCCCCGCCCCCCGCTAATCAGTTCCCTAGTCACCAACTCCATCCCTCTGTCAACTGAGGTCAGATCCAGACTATTTAATACTTGGTGTCATATTAGACTGAGCTGCACTTCAGATCATATCCTTGCCATCATCAAGACCACCTAATTCTGCCTCCATGGCATTGTCCAATTATACCCCTGCCAAGTTCAAGTTCCATTCACCCATCAACCCTGTACTCACTGATCTACATTGGCTCCTTGTCATGCAACATCTCTCATCATTGTTTCCAAATCCCTCCATGGCCACACCACTTCCCGTCTTTAAAGCCCTACCACCTGTGAGATCTCTGCATTCTTCAAATTCTTACCTCCTAGATGTCAGATTTTAATTGTTCCTCCATTGGCAGCTCTGCTTCCAGGTGCCAAGGCCATAAACTCAAGAATTTCTTCCCCAAACCTCTCCACCTCACTACCATTCCTTCTTATAGTTGTATGCTTGGAAAGCCAGCGTATCATTTATAATAATATAATAATCTTTATTATTGTCACAAGCAGGCTTATATTAACACTGCAAGGAAGTTACTGTGAAAATCCCCCTGTCGCCGCATTCCGGTGCCTATTCGGGTACACTGAGGGAGAATTCACCTAACAGCACGTCTTTCAGGACTTGTGGGAGGAAACCGGAGCACCCGGAGGAAACCCATGCAGACACAGCATGTCTTTCGGGACTTGTTTAGAGGGTAGTGTGTGCAATGCTATAGGCACTGTTATCTTCAATTGTTACTGAAACCAATTGTAAAGCAACTTAGCTATTAGTTACAAACAAATTTAACAAAAGCTTTATAACCTAGATGGGATCAACTTCAGAGAACACCATATACTATGGGCTGAATTCTCCGCAGCCTCGCGCCGAAATTTGCGTTTGGCGCGGGGGCGGAGAATCCACATTTACGCGAGGATTGGGCCCGGCTTCGCTCCCGCGATTCTCCGCAAAGTGGCTGGGGCCCTCCTAGCGATGCTCCGGTCCCAACCGGCCAAATTCCCGACGGCGTGGTTCTAACCACGTATGGCCGGTCGGGACTGTCGCGCGGCGGCTGCGGACTCGGTCTGCAGCCGCCCTGGTGGGGAGCGGGGGGATCAAATACCGGGGGGGGGGGCCTTATGGGCGGCTGGGGCGACAATTGGGCAGGTTAGATGGAGCGGCGCAGGGCAAATCGTTGGGACCTTGGATTTTGGTCCAGGTCCGCCGGCTGAATTCGCCATCGCGTTCGACTCGGCCGCCGGAGGCCGCTGCCGTGCGCGGACTCGGAACCGGATGTGCAGGGGCCCGTAACCGCAGCCAAATCTGCGTGAAGTTCCCCGGGGCCCTGCCAGCCCTCTGCAGGAATAGCTGTATATATTTTCAAGGAAAGTCTGGAGTAGAACACCAGCGTTTTTACACAGGCGTGGGGGCATAGCCCCATTTTTGGAGAATCCAGCCCCATGTCCCTGGTATGCACTGTTAGTGGCTGTGCCCACAAGGTGGCAGCACTGCATGTAGCTAATCTACACAAAATTTCCAGTTATAATTTGACTGTGCAGCCTATACAAGAACGTTAATAGTACTGAAAGACTGAACTAATCACAGGTCATAAGGGCGAAGCAAGCTTTAAAAAAATAAATGTAGGGTACCTAATTCTTTTTTTCCCGATTTAAGGGACAATTGAGCGTGGCCAATCCACCTACCCTGCACATCTTTGGGTTGTGGGGGTGAGACCCACGCCGACACGGGGAGAATGTGCAAACTCCACAAGGATAGTGACCCAGAGCCGGGATCGAACCCGGGTCTTCGGCACCATGACGCTGCAGTGCCAACCACTGCGCCACCGTGCCGCCCCAGGATGGTGCAACTTTTTTAAAATATAAATTTGAGTACCCAATTCATTTTTTCCAATTAAGTGGCAATTTAGCGTGGCCAATCCACCTACCCTGCACGTCTTTTTGGGTTGTGGGGGCGAAACCCATGCAAACACGGGGAGAATGTGCAAATGCCACACGGACAGTGACCCAGAGCCGGATTCGGACCTGGGACCTCTGCACCACCGTGCTGCCCTGGATGGTGAAAATTAAGTGTAAATGTTGGATTTGTTTGGTGTATTAACCAGCACGGGACGTGCGGTGCGGGGACGGTTGTTTCCCCGTCCTCCTCGAGGAGTACGAGTGAGATTGACTGGGCCTCATGTGTGAACTGGTCTCGCTGTGGACTCCCATTGCCTTATTAAATTAGGAATCACACAAACCAATCATCAGTTGAGCTGCTAAATAACCTCAGAGTTTAAAATAACAGGAATTTATCCAATGGCCAGAACAATTAATTAGCAGTTTGCTTGAAGATTTATTTTTAAAGGTATTTTATTCCAAACATGTTTAACATAATAACACAACTTTAACATCCAGAGTGTACAATTTGTACATAAGACCATAAGACATAGGAGCAGAATTAGGCCACTCAGCCCATCGAGTCTGCTCCGTCATTCAATCATGGCTGAAATTTTTCTCATCCCCATTCTCCTGCCTTCGCCCCATAACCCCTGATACCCTTATTAATCAAGAACCTATCTATCTCTGTCTTAAAGACACTCAGTGATTTGGCCTCCACAGCCTTCTGCGACAAAAAAAAAACTTTTTACAGAAAGACATCAGGTTTAACTTCTCCACAGAAACAGGTATTATTGTTAACTCACCAAAGGATCTAGAGACAGCCTTTAGATTGCAGAGAGAGAGACTAATACAGCTTCTTGCTGTGACTGCAGCTATCCAGCTCTCAAAACGAAACTAAAAACACACCCTGTAGCAGACAGCCCGAAGTGAAAGTAAAAGCAGACAGACAGCCCAGCTCCACCCACACTCTTACATCACTGCAGCCATCCGATAAACATCCATTTCTTAAAGGTGCTCTCACATGACACCTACTAGTGGAAACATCCTCTCCACATCCACTCTATCCAGGCCTCGCAGTATCCTGTAAGTTTCAATAAGATCCCCCCTCACCCTTCTAAACTCCAACGAGTACAGATCCAGAATCCTCAACCATTCCTCAAATGACAAGCTCTTCATTCCAGGGATCATTCTTGTGGCTCTCTTCTGGACCCTTTCCAAGGCCAGCACATCCTTCCTTAGAAAAGGGGCCCAAAGCTGCTCACAGTACTCCAAATGGGGTCTGGCCAGAGCCTTATACAGCCTCAGAGGTACATCCCTGGTCTTGTATTCAAGTCCTCTCGACATGAATGCTAACATTGCATTTGCCATCCGAACTGCCGACTGAACCTTCAGGTTAACCTTAAGAGAATCCTGATCTAGGACTCCTAAATCCCTTTGCACTTCCTAAGCATTTCCCCATTTAGAAAATACTCGAATGGGTCTGGTGTTAGTGTTGCCGCTTGCTTCTCCCGGACGGATCTCGCTGCCGTTGTCATATCGTGCTCACCTTCACTTCAGCCGTTCCTTCCGTTTTTCTCCTGCATTCTCCTTGTTCTTTGTTCCTGTAGATGCCAAGTTTGTTAACGTTTCCCTGCCTCCCCCCCTACCCCCCCCCCCCACCTCCCTGGTTCTCCTCTATTGTTCCCTGTCCCTTCCCTCTCCCCCCCCCCCTCGCCCCCGCTTCTGCCCCCTCCCCCCTCCTATGGTTCGCCTTTCCTTCCTCTTTTTTTTTCTTAGGTTTAGCTGCACCCCCCCCCCCCCCCCCCCCCCCACTTCCTGGTCTATCTCTCCCTCTCATGCTTTGGCTACTTTCCACTGATTTTTGGCTACCTGGCTATTCTGCTTGTTCATTGGCCACAAACAGGTCTCAGAACAATTGGGTGAATGGCTCCCACGTTCTGTGGAAGCCGTCGTCTGACCCTCGGATGACGAATTTGGTTTTCTCCATTTGGAGAGATTCTGAGAGGTCGGACAGCCAGTCTGCAGCTTTGGGTGGTGCTGCTGACCGCCAGCCAAATAGGATTCTGCGGCGGGCGATCAGGGAGACAAAGGCAAGGGCGTCCTCCCCAGGAATAGATCTGACTGGTCTGAAACCCCGAAGACTGCCACTTTCAGGCATGGCTCCACCTTAACCCCACCACTTTGGACATTGCCTAGAAGAAGGCTGTCCAGTACCCTGTAAGTCTGGGGCAAGACCAGAACATGTGGGCGTGGTTGGCCGGGCCTCCTTGGCACCGTTCACATCTATCCTCCACTTCCGGGAAGAACCTACTCATACGGGTTCTTGTTAAATGGGCTCTATGTACCACTTTTAGTTGCGTCAGGCTGAGCCTTGCACACGTGGAGGTGGAGTTGACCCTATGCAGTGCTTCGCTCCAGAGACTCCACTCTATTTCAATCCCCAGGTCCTCCTCCCATTTCTTTCTTGTTGTGTCTAGTGCGGTGTCGGCCCTTTCTACCAGTCGGTCATACATTTCGCTAGTTTCCTTTATCTAGTATGCTTGTGATGCGACCATCAATTCACTCAAAGACACGAGTAGAAGTAAACCGTGGTTTTAATCAGCTTAGAGCAGTGCCTGCCTGCGACTGGTACAATACTGGGAACTGCCTACAGGTCAACTGCTCTTTATACATCCTTTCACGGGGAGGAGATATGGGCGGAGCTCGTGCATGCCCCAACATAACCCCCTGTGGGTGAAGCCACACAATGGCCCAAAGGTGGAGCCCACAGGGTTAACAACATAACATAGCTGTAACACAATGGCAGAACATGATACTAATACACTGGTGAATTACTAGTACTAAACATTCACCACATTCACCCCCTGTTAAAAAAAATGAAGTCCAGCGGGGGTGACGGGCTCATAAGTTCAGCCAGTCCGGCGCACGGATTGTGGTGTTGCTGCTGGTCCGGGTGTCGGGCTCACCCATGCTGGCAGCGAAGGTGGGGCCGGTGCGGGCACATGTGTGGACTTCGGAGCGCCTCTTCTGGAGCTTCATTCCTGTGGACTGGTGTGGTGGGCGGGAGGGAGTGCGGGAGCCATATAGGGGTGGGGGCACTGGACATGGTAGTTTGGGCGGATATAGTGAGGGGGCTGTGGTGGTGGTGGAGCCTGCGGGGGCCAGGTTCCGGAGGGAGACGGTATCTTGTCGGCCATCAGGGTGTTCGACATAATACTGGGGGTTGGAGTGTAGGAGCTGGACCCTCTCCACCAGAGGGTCGGTCTTATGGCTCCTGACGTGTTTTCTGAGGAGGACTGGTCCCAGTGTCTTCAGCCAGGACGGAAGCGAGGCTCCGGAGGTAGCTCCCCTATGGAAAACAAACAAGCGGTCATGAGGAGTCTGGTTTGTGGCCGTGCAAAGGAGGGACCTGATAGAGTGGAGCGCATCGGGGAGGACCTCCTGCCAGTGAGAAACTGGGAGATTCCTGGACCGCAGCGTCAGTAGGAGGGTCTTCCAGACCGTCGTGTTCTCCCTCTCCACCTGCCCGTTTCCCTTGGGGTTATACTGGTAGTCCTGCTCGAGGCGATGCTCTTACTGAGCATGTACTGACGCAGTTCGTCATTCATGAACGACGAACCCCGGTCGCTGTGGACATAACTGGGGAAACCAAACAGGGTGAAGACACTATGCAGGGCTCTAATGACAGAACATAGAACATAGAAAATACAGCACAGAACAGGCCCTTCGGCCCACGATGTTGTGCCGAACCTTTGTCCTAGATTAATCATAGATTATCATTGAATTTACAGTGCAGAAGGAGGCCTGTCGGCCCTTTGAGTCTGCACCGGCTCTTGGCAAGAGCACCCTACCCAAACTCAACACCTCCACCCAACACCAAGGGCAATTTTGGACACTAAGGGCAATTTATCATGGCCAATCCACCTAACCTGCACATCTTTGGACTGTGGGAGGAAACCGGAGCACCCGGAGGAAACCCACGCAGACACGGGGAAGACGTGCAGACTCCGCACAGACAGTGACCCAAGCCGGAATCGAACCTGGAACCCTGGAGCTGTGAAGCAATTGTGCTATCCACAATGCTACCGTGCTGCCCTTAAGAACAAATAAATCTACACTATATCATTTTACCGTAATCCATGTACCTATCCAATAGCTGCTTGAAGGTCCCTAATGTTTCCGACTCAACTACTTCCACAGGCAGTGCATTCCATGCCCCCACTACTCTCTGGGTAAAGAACCTACCTCTGACATCGCCCCTATATCTTCCACCTTTCACCTTAAATTTATGTCCCCTTGTTATGGTTTGTTCCACCCGGGGAAAGTCTCTGACTGTCTACTCTATCTATTCCCCTGATCATCTTATAAACCTCTATCAAGTCGCCCCTCATCCTTCTCCGTTCTAATGAGAAAAGGCCTAGCACCCTCAACCTTTCCTCGTAAGACCTACTCTCCATTCCAGGCAACATCCTGGTAAATCTTCTTTGCACCTTTTCCAAAGCTTCCACATCCTTCCTAAAATGAGGCGACCAGAACTGTACACAGTACTCCAAATGTGGCCTTACCAAAGTTTTGTACAGCTGCATCATCACCTCACGGCTCTTAAATTCAATCCCTCTGTTAATGAACGCGAGCACACCATAGGCCTTCTTCACAGCTCTATCCACTTGAGTGGCAACTTTCAAAGATGTATGAACATAGACCCCAAGATCTCTCTGCTCCTCCACATTGCCAAGAACCCTACCGTTAACCCTGTATTCCGCATTCATATTTGTCCTTCCAAAATGGACAACCTCACACTTTTCAGGGTTAAACTCCATCTGCCACTTCTCAGCCCAGCTCTGCATCCTATCTATGTCTCTTTGCAGCCGACAACAGCCCTCTTTACTATCCACAACTCCACCAATCTTCGTATCGTCTGCAAATTTACTGACCCACCCTTCAACTCCCTCATCCAAGTCATTAATGAAAATCACAAACAGCAGAGGACCCAGAACTGATCCCTGCGGTATGCCACTGGTAACTGGGATCCAGGCTGAATATTTGCCATCCACCACCACTCTCTGACTTCTATCGGTTAGCCAGTTCGTTATCCAACTGGCCAAATTTCCCACTATCCCATGCCTCCTTACTTTCTGCAGAAGCCTACCATGGGGAACCTTATCAAATGCCTTACTAAAATCCATGTACACTCCATCCACTGCTTTACCTTCATCCACATGCTTGGTCACCTCCTCAAAGAATTCAATAAGACTTGTAAGGCAAGACCTACCCCTCACAAATCCGTGCTGACTATCCCTAATCAAGCAGTGTCTTTCCAGATGCTCAGAAATCCTATCCTTCAGTACCCTTTCCATTACTTTGCCTACCACCGAAGTAAGACTAACTGGCCTGTAATTCCCAGGGTTATCCCTAGTCCCTTTTTTGAACAGGGGCACGACATTCGCCACTCTCCAATCCCCTGGTACCACCCCTGTTGACAGTGAGGACGAAAAGATAATTGCCAACGGCTCTGCAATTTCATCTCTTGCTTCCCATAGAATCCTTGGATATACCCCGTCAGGCCCGGGGGACTTGTCTATCCTCAAGTTTTTCAAAATGCCCAACACATCTTCCTTCCTAACAAGTATTTCCTCGAGCTTACCAATCTGTTTCACACTGTCCTCTCCAACAATATCGCCCCTCTCATTTGTAAATACAGAAGAAAAGTACTCGTTCAAGACCTCTCCTATCTCTTCAGACTCAATACACAATCTCCCGCTACTGTCCTTGATCGGACCTACCCTCGCTCTAGTCATTCTCATATTTCTCACATATGTGTAAAAGGCCTTGGGGTTTTCCTTGATCCTACCCGCCAAAGATTGTTCATGCCCTCTCTTAGCTCTCCTAATCCCTTTCTTCAGTTCCCTCCTGGCTATCTTGTATCCCTCCAATGCCCTGTCTGAACCTTGTTTCCTCAGCCTTACATAAGTCTCCTTTTTCATCTTAACAAGACATTCAACCTCTCTTGTCAACCATGGTTCCCTCACTCGACCATCTCTTCCCTGCCTGACAGGGACATACATATCAAGGACACGTAGTACCTGTTCCTTGAACAAGTTCCACATTTCACTTTTGTCCTTCCCTGACAGCCTATGTTCCCAACTTATGCACTTCAATTCTTGTCTGACAACATCGTATTTACCCTTCCCCCAATTGTAAACCTTGCCCTGTTGCACGCACCTATCCCTCTCCATTACTAAAGTGAAAGCCACAGAATTGTGGTCACTATCTCCAAAATGCTCCCCCACTAACAAATCTATCATTTGCCCTGGTTCATTACGAAGTACTAAATCCAATATTGCCCCTCCTCTGGTCGGACAATCTACATACTGTGTTAGAAAAGCTTCCTGGACACACTGCACAAACACCACCCCATCCAAACTATTTGATCTAAAGAGTTTCCACTCAATATTTGGGAAGTTAAAGTCACCCATGACTACTACCCTGTGACTTCTGCACCTTTCCAAAATCTGTTTCCCAATCTGTTCCTCCACATCTCTGCTACTATTGGGGGGCCTATAGAAAACTCCTAACAAGGTGACTGCTCCTTTCCTATTTCTGACTTCAACCCATACTACCTCATTAGGGTGATACTCCTCGAACTGCCTTTCTGCAGCTGTTATACTATCTCTAATTAACAATGCACCCCCCCCCCCCCACCTCTTTTACCACCCTCCCTAATCTTATTGAAACATCTATAACCAGGGACCTCCAACAACCATTTCTGCCCCTCTTCTATCCAAGTTTCCGTGCTGGCCACCACATCGTAGTCCCAAGTACCGATCCATGCCTTAAGTTCACCCACCTTATTCTTGATGCTTCTTGCGTTGAAGTATACACACTTCAACCCATCTCCGTGCCTGCAAGTACTCTCCTTTGTCAGTGTTCCCTTCCCTACTGCCTCATTACACGCTTTGGCATCCTGAATATCGGCTACCTTAGTTGCTGGACTACAAATCCGGTTCCCATTCCCGTGCCAAATTAGTTTAAACCCTCCCGAAGAGTACTAGAAAACCTCCCTCCCAGGATATTGGTGCCCCTCTGGTTCAGATGCAACCCGTCCTGCTTGTACAGGTCCCACCTTCCCCAGAATGCGCTCCAATTATCCAAATACCTGAAGCCCTCCCTCCTACATCATTCCTGCAGCCACGTGTCCAACTGCACTCTCTCCCTATTCCTCGCCTCGCTATCACGTGGCACCGGCAACAAACCAGAGATGACAACTCTGTCTGTCCTGGCTTTTAACTTCCAGCCTAACTCCCTAAACTTGTTTATTACCTCCACACCCCTTTTCCTACCTATGTCGTTGGTACCAATGTGCATCACGACTTCTGGCTGCTCACCCTCCCCCTTAAGGATCCTGAAGCCACGATCCGAGACATCCCTGGCCCTGGCACCCGGGAGGCAACATACCTTCCGGGAGTCTCGCTCGCGACCACAGAATCTCCTATCTATTCCCCTAACCATTGAATCTCCTACAACTATTGCTTTTCTATTCTCCCCCCTTCCCTTCTGAGCCCATGAGCCAGAGTCAGTGCCAGAGACCTGGCCGCTAGGGTCTTCCCCCGGCAGGTCATCCCCCCCAACAGCATCCAAAACGGTATACTTGTTTTGAAGGGGAACGGCCACGAGGGATCCCTGCACTGTCTGCCTGTTTGTTTTTTTCCCCCTGACTGTAACCCAGCTATTCTTGTCCTGTACCTTGGGTGTGGTTACCTCCCTGTAACTCTTCTCAATCACCCCCTCTGCCTCCCGGATGATCCGAAGTTCATCCATCTTCAGGTCCAGTTCCCTAACACGGTCTTTGAGGAGCTGAAGTTGGGTGCACTTCCCGCAGGTATAGTCAGCGGGGACACCGGTGGTATCCCTCACCACCCACATCCTACAGGAGCATACAACTGGCCTAGCCTCCATCCCCTCTTACCTGACAGAATATAGCTGCCCTGTGGACTAACTAGATCTCCGCCCTCCGACTCTGCTCCCAGTCAGCTACACTTTCTGTAAACTCCTGGCTCTCTTCTCACTCTTTGTGGAAATGTCAGAAACAAAATGAAAGGAGCACCTTACTCCCTCCTCACCTAACTCCCTCGGTCACCAAACCCTTACTATAGCACTCAAAATGCACCAAATTCAGCACTCAGTGGATGTGGTCTTATCGGGGCAGGGGATTGCAAATAGGAAGCGGGAGAACTCATCTATGATGTTGAGGAAATATGTATTGCGGTTATTGGAGGGGAGGGGCCCTTTGAAATCGATACTGAGGCGTTCAAAGGGTCGGGATGCCTTTACCAGGTGGGCCTTATCCAGTCGATAGAAGTGCGGCTTACACTCCGCACAGATTGGGCAGTCCCTGGTCATGGCTCTGACCTCCTCAGTGGAGTAGGGCAGGTTGCAGGCCTTGATATAATGGACGGGCCGGGTGACCCCCGGGTGGCAGAGGTCATCGTGGATAGCCCATAGTCGGTCATCTTGCGTGCTGGCGCATGTGCCGCGGGACAGGGCATCTGGGGGCTCGTTGAGCTTCCCAGGATGATATACTATATCGCAGTTATAGGTGGAGAGTTCGATCCTCCACCTCAAGATCTTATCGTTCTTGATTTTGCCCCGCTGCGTATTGTCGAACATGAAGGCTACCGATTGTTGGTCGGTGGCGAGGGTAAACCTCCTACCAACGAGTTAGTGCCTCCAGTGCCGCACGGCTTCCACGATGGCTTGGGCTTCTTTTTCGACCTGAGTGTCCAATTTCAGGTGAGGGTGCGCGAAAAGAACGCTACTGCTCTGCCTGCTTGGTTGAGGGTGGCGGCGAGAGCAACCTCTTGATGCGTCGCTCTCCACCTGGAAGGGGACGGACTCGTCCACTGTGCGCATAGCGGCTTTGGCGATGTCCGCCTTGATGCAGCTGAAGGCCTGGCGGGCCTCAGTTGCCAGTGGAAAGATGGTGACCTTCATTAGTGGGCGGGCATTGTCTGCATAATTGGGGACCCACTTAACTCACAAGACTTCCCTCGACACTGCCTGTCGCAACATACTGCACCCACCCCGGGCCTGATCCATTGCCCTCAGGTCAAACTGCCCCTGCAGCCTTTCTCCCACCGCATAATGGGTCTTGAACAAGATAATTCCCCCCCGGACCACTGCTTTCAGAGACCCCAAAACGTGGCCTCCCAATTTTGATTGAGCTCATAATTCTTAATTGCCATTGTCACCTTCCTGCAGCCATGGAATGCACTGCCTGTGGAAGTAGTTGAGTCGGAAACATTAGGGACCTTCAAGCAGCTATTGGATAGGTACATGGATTACGGTAAAATGATATAGTGTGGATTAATTTGTTCTTAAGGGCAGCACGGTAGCATTGTGGATAGCAAAACTGCTTCACAGCTCCAGGGTCCCAGGTTCGATTCAGGCTTGGGTCACTGTCTGCACATCCTCCCCGTGTGTGCATGGGTTTCCTCTGGGTGCTCCGGTTTCCTCCCAGTCCAAAAATGTGCAGATTAGGTGGATTGACCATGATAAATTGCCCTTAGTGTCCAAAATTGCCATTAGTGTTGGGTGGGGTTACTCTTTCCAAGAGGCGGTGCAGTCGATGGGCCGAATGGCTTCCTTCTGCACTGTAAATTCTATGATAAATCAAGGACAAAGGTTTGGCACAACATCGTGGGCCGAAGGGCCTGTTCCAAGCTGTATTTTCTATGTTCTATCACCTCTGCTCTCAAACGTGTGAATACCCAGGACAGCTTAACTGGCTGTCTAACCCGTGAACATTCCATATTTCACCAGAGGCTGGCACCTCCCTTACCCCCAGAGTCCATCGTGACCCATGGACTCTGCCCCCATCCCCAAACTCATCCTACATATTGGACACATCGCCTCCCCCCTCCCTTTCCTCCTCGGCAAGATAGGTTGCAAGCTTGGAAAGTGCACTTGAAGGAGGCTGCAACATATCTAAACGGCATACAATGCTGCCATTACCCCAGTAGCGGATGGAGTGCTGAACAGGCTGCTTTTTTCCCCCCAGATGGTTTTGAGCTGGAGTGCACCAGAGCTGCACACATCCAAGAAAGTAGAATATTCCACCTTACTCCAGGCTTGTAGATGATGGGTGATTCAGCGATGGTAATGTCATTGAATGTCAAGGGGGCAATGGTTAAGATTCTCTTGTTGGAGATGGTCACTGCCTGGGACTTGTTATTTGGCACTTTTCAACCCAAGCATGAAATGTTGTCCTGATCTTGCAGTATTCAGGCAACTGCAAATGGTATGGAACACCACACAATATTCAGCAAACACCCCAGCCAGGTGTATTGCATTCAGAAATCATAAAACCGCAAGACATCGGAGCAGAATTAGGCCAAACCATTATGTCTGCTCCACCATTCAATCCTGGCTGATGTTTCACATTCCCATTCTCCTGCCTTCTCCCCATCATGCAAGTTTTTTTTTCTGGCTTCTACTTCTCCCTCTACTTTGTGGTTCAGATGCACCTATCCTGCCATTTAGTTCCTCTAGATGCATTTTCTTTACCATCTTGCACCATCATTTAATCTCATTTATCACACCTTACCCTTCCTCCCACACACTGCCCCTGCAATTTGGTAAAAATGAACATCTCCATTTTTTCCTTAATTAGGTTACAGATCTGAAATACCATTTCTCCAGATGCTGCAAGACCAGCATTCCTTATTTATTTATTAGGGCAAAATGAAAATGAAGCAAGGCCCAGAGTCCTCCCGCCTGGGTAGAAAGAACATTCTCAATCATTGACTAGTCACAGCAAAAGGTCAGTGGGTGTTTAGGTACTATGGAAATTAAAGGGATCGTGGAGATCCATCAATGACTCTTGGAATGGGCAAGCAGGCTCGAAGGACTAAATGTTTTACCATTTGATACACCCTTGACAGTTTCTTCAAAGTGGAAAGGACCCACCTTCCTTCATTAGTTAATCCTACTGATCACCACTATTTCCATTGTGTCTACCCAGTGAACCCAAACCCCCTGCTGGACACCAAAAACAGGCCAGTGAACACAAGCACTGTAAATTAAGTAGCTTTGAATTTTATTCAGAAAGTGCATTTTCATTAAAATATGTACACCATAAAAATTAACAATAACTGTATTAAACAAAGGGTAAGCACTTTGGCTGCCAAAACCATTTTGACACCAAAATACTACTGCATAACCAAAATGCTCCTGCGCCATTAATATGGCATGCACCAATGTAGTTTTGACTGTTGTGTAAACTATGCAATTTTACAATTACATATTCGGAGGTAATGTGAACATCTGCCACAGAGTTCAGAAGCCTATTAAAAGAATGTGCAATTCACTAATTCTGAAATGTAAATCATACAGGTTAGTGACCAGTGATCTCTGGAACCACCAGCTCAAGTGGATTTTCAATCCAGTCTGCATCAGACATATGCAAAGTCCTTTCAAAAGTCAGCATCCAGCGTGAATGCATTATCAGCTGTCTTAGCCATCACACCCATTCTCTGGTACTCTCCAACTCGCTTTTCGAAAAAGTTAGTTTTGCCTTCCAAAGAAATGTTCTCCATGAAGTCGAATGGATTCTCAGCTTTATAGATCTACAAAGAGACAGAAGCCATTAACATGGTTCCTTTTCATTTGAACTTAGCCCTGTAGATTTAATCTAGTTATAACATACCTTACTGAAACCCAGTTCCAACATCAATCGGTCAGCTACAAACTCAATGTAACGTTTCATTAAGGTGCAGTTCATTCCAATCAGGTTTACTGGCAAAGATTCAGTCAGAAATTCCTGAAAAAGGAAAACAATTTATATTTCATTGCATCTTTCTACCAATTCAGTTCACCCCATTGTAAATTACACTTCATTCATATTTCCAAACATCTGGGGACAGTCAGATGGAGGTGTACTTTGAGAATAGCATGTCTAGATCGCAAGTCAGCCTTTTCACACCTTTGGAAATGCTGCCATTTTCAAAGAGGCAGCACAAGGAGGGCTGGCTAACTACTCCCCTCCCATGAACGGCCGGTGAAGCTTCTTGGAAGTGCTTAATAGGCTGTGCATGACCAGAAGATTTTCAAAGTGAATACCTTCTGCATGTTAGTGCGCACCTGTCAAAAGCCTCATCGATAAAGAATAATAATGGACAAAAGTGGGCATTGCAAAATGAAGTACATCCCAATTGAGTGTTTGGTCACTCATATGCATAGTGACACTGCAAGCTCACTGATTTCCTGTCTGTAATTCAATGGCAAGACTGGCCACCAAGCTCACCAGAGGCCCAGTTAGTGGCTTTCCAATTGAAGAATTACAGCACATGAGCACCATGATGTTGGGATCCAGTCTGAAGTGAAGTAGCAGAACCTTAGATATCAGCTGGGTGTTACAATACTTGGTGCACGTCAATAAAATAAATCGCCATGTCAATTTCAACCTAGCAATCCAGACGTTAAAACAAAATCAATTACCTGCTCAATTTCGACAGCATTTTGAATAACTGCTCGCACCCGGTCTTCTGAGGGTTTGTGTACCAAGTGCTTGAACATCAGGCAGGCAAAGTCACAATGTAGACCCTGAAGTAACGAGAGAAAAAAAATCTGCGTTGCGAATAGAGCACTGCCATTTGTAATAGGACATCATACAGCCACAATACTAAGCACATTCTAGTATTAAAAAATTTACAAAATGTTCAACTGAGTGACAGTTACTCCAGTATAGAATATTTCTGCAATTAGACCAAAACTTATTTAAACAACTGGTGAAACCACCTCTGCAAGGACTAAACAGGTTCTCTGTTCCTCCAGTCAAGAAGCTGAAAACGGGAAAAAGGCATAGCCCCAAAAAACCAACACTGGAGTTGATGCTTTCACAAGCAGGAAAAAAGTACTCGCCATCAAAAAGGAGACCAAAAAAACTAACTTCGCACCAATGGGAGCAGCTTAGGAATCTGAGCTAAGGGGAAACCAGGTCAACCAAGTCATGGTCAAGTGACTTCCGGGTGCGGCGATGACCAGCTAAGTCGCACGTTTCGGCAGCTCCCGGTGGAACAGACTTTTGGGCTCTTAATAGGAGCCCCAACAGCAATTTTAATGGCTAAAAACACTGTGGTAAACCAGAAGGGAATCCCCCCTGGATACGGATGGAAAAAGGAGGAAAGCGGCCAGATTGCGGAGGATCCTCTAGAGCAGCGGCAAGGAAGGCAAGCACAAAGCAAGATGGCGTCGGAAGGTGGCCGTTTGGTATGGGGCCCTGACCAACAAGAGTTCCTGCAGCGCTGTGTGGAAGAACTAAAAAAGGAGAAGGAGCTGCTGGCCCCGATATTACAGGCGATTGAAGGGATAAAGGAGGAGCAAAAGACCCAGGAGCAGGAGCTTCGGGTCGTGAAGGCAAAGGCCGCTGAGAATGAGGACGACATACAGGGCCTGGTGGTGAAGACAGATGCACGAGGCACAACACAAAAGGTGTGGAAAGGCTGGAGGTGCTGAAGAATAATGCGAGGAGGAAGAATTTAAGGATTCTTGGTCTTCCTGAAGGCGCAGAAGGGGCGGACGTCGGGGCATATGTGAGCACGATGCTTCACTCGTTAATGGGATCGGAGGCCCCGACAGGCCCGTTGGGAGGTGGAGGGAGCTTATCGAGTTATGGCGCGAAATACCTCGAGTCATAGTGGTGAGATTTCTCTGCTATAATGACAGAGAGATGGTCCTCAGATGGGCAAAGAAAACTCGGAGCTGTAGGTGGGAGAACGCGGTGATCCGCGTATATCAAGACTGGAGTGCGGAGGTGGCGAGAAGGAGGGCAAGTTTTAATTGGGCTAAGGCGGTGCTTCACAAAAGGAAGGTCAAATTCGGAATGTTGCAGCCGGCAAGATTGTGGGTCACACACCAAGGGAAGCACCAGTACTTTGAGACGGCAGAAGAGGCATGGATATTTATTGTGGATGAGAAGCTGGAATAGGCGGGCAAGAAAAAGAACGGTTGGGACAAAGTGGTGGGGTGATTACGTGGGGTGAAAAAGGGGGAGGGGATGATTTTTCAAGTTGTTAATCTTGCGACCCTGTAACTTCTCTCTTCCCCATGTTGTGGTGGGGGGGGGAGGAGGATGAGGAACAGTGGGCACCGGTCATTAGGGGCGGGGCCAAGTGGGAAACGCAGGCTTTGTTCCCACGCTATGGTAATCATGGCGGGAACAGGGAAGCAGGGGGCCTCGCAGTGGGGGCCTCGGTCATGGGGGAAGCCGAGGTCAGCCAGAGTTTGCTGATTTCTGGTAGTAACATGGGGGGTGCAACTACGCTAGAAAGGGGGGGGGGGGGGGTGTTAACTGGGTTGCTGCTGCTGGGGAGAAGGGGGAGCTGGTACAGGGTGGGGTGGTCGAGGCAGGAGGGCGCCGTCGAGGGGGGAAACACGGGTATGTGGGAACCGGGTGAGGGGCTGGATTAAAAAAGGGGATGGCTAGTTGACAAGGGGGGGGGGGGGGGGGGGGGGGTAAAGAGCCACCCAACCCGGCTGATCACGTGGAATGTGAGGGGGCTGAACGGGCCGATTAAAAGGGCACGGGTACTCGCACACCTAAAGAAATTAAAGGCAGATGTGGTTATGCTGCAGGAGACTTAAAGTAGGAAAAAGACCCGCTGCAATGTGGGTCCTATAGGCCCATTTCCCTTTTAAACGTGGATTCTGGCCAAGGTGATGGCGACGAGGATAGAGGACCGTGTCCCAGGGGTGGTCCATGAGGACCAAACCGGGTTTGTGAAGGGGAGACAGCTGAACAAGACCATACGGAGGTTGCTAGGGGTAATGATGATGCCCCCGCCAGAGGGGGAAGCGGAGATAGTGGTGGCGATGGATGCTGAGAAAGCATTCGACAGAGTGGAGTGGGATTATCTGTGGGAGGTGCGGCTTTGGAGATGGGTACAGTTGCTGTATAGGGCACCGATGGAGAGTGTGGTCACGAATGGACGGAGGTCTGATTATTTCCGGCTTCAGAGGGACGAGGCAGGGATGTCCCCTATCTCCGTTATGGTTTGCATTGGCGATTGAGCCCCTGGCCATAGCATCGAGGGGTTCCAGGAAGTGGAGGGGAGTACTCAGGGGAGGAGAAGAACACCGGGTATCTCTGTATGCGGATGATTTGTTGCTATATGTGGCGGACCCGGCGGAGGGGATGCCAGAGATAATGCGGATACTTGGGGAGTTTGGGGATTTTTCAGGGTATAAATTGAACATGGGGAAAAGTGAGTTGTTTGTGGTGCATCCAGGTGCAGAGAAATAGAGGATTTACCGTTGAGGAAGGTAACAAGGGACTTTCGGTACTTGGGGATCCAGATAGCCAAGAATTGGGGTACATTACATAGGCTTAATTTAACGCGGTTGGTGGAACAGATGGAGGAGGACTTTAAGAGATGGGACATGGTGTCCTTGCCACTGGCAGGGAGGGTGCAGGCGGTTAAAATGGTGGTCCTCCCGAGATTCCTTTGTGTTTCAGTGCCTCCCGGTGGTGGTCACGAAGGCTTTTTTCAAAAGAATCGAGAAGAGTATTATGAGTTTTGTGTGGGCCGGGAAGACCCCGAGAGTGAGGAGGGGATTTTTGCAGCGTAGTAGGGACAGGGGGGGATGGCACTACCGAGCCTAAGTGAGTACTACTGGGCCGCCAATATTTAAATGGTGTGTAAGTGGATGGGAGAAGAGGAGGGAGCGGCGTGGAAGAGATTGGAGAGGGCGTCCTGCAGTGGGACTAGCCTACAAGCTATGGTGACGGCGCCGCTGCCGTTCTCACCGAAGAAATACACCACAAGCCCGGTGGTGGTGGCTACATTGAAAATTTGGGGGCAGTGGAGACGGCATAGGGGAAAAACGGGAGCCTCGGTGCGGTCCCAGATAAGAAATAACCATAGGTTTGTTCCGGGGAGAATGGATGGAGGATTTGGAGCATGGCAAAGAGCAGGGGTAGCACAATTGAGAGATCTGTTCGTAGATGGGACGTTTGCGAGTCTGGGAGCGCTGACGGAAAAATATGGGTTGCCCCAAGGGAATGCATTTCGGTATATGCAACTGAGGGCTTTTGTGAGGCAACAGGTGAGGGAATTCCCGCAGCTCCCGACGCAGGAGGTGCAGGATAGAGTGATCTCAGAGACATGGGTGGGGGATGGTAAGGTGTTGGACATATATAGGGAAATTAGGGACGAGGGGGAGATCATGGTAGATGAGCTGAAAGGGAAATGGGAAGAAGAGCTGGGGGAGGAGATTGAGGAGGGGCTGTGGGCTGATGCCCTACGTAGGGTAAACTCATCGTCCTCGTGTGCCAGGCTAAGCCTGATACAATTTAAGGTGTTACACAGGGCGCATATGACTGGAGCACGGCTCCGTAAATTTTTGGGGGTAGAGGATAGGTGTGAGAGATGCTCGAGAAGCCCAGCAAATCACACCCACATGTTCTGGTCATGCCCGGCACTACAGGGGTTTTGGGTGGGGGTGGCAAAGAGAACACCGGGTATCTTTGTATGCGGACGATTTGTTGTTGTATGTTGCGGACTCGGTGGAGGGGATGCCAGAGATAATGCGGAGTTTGGGGATTTTTCGGGGTACAAATTGAACATGGGGAAAAGTGAGTGGTTTGTGGTGCATCCAGGGGAGCAGAGCAGGGAAATAGAGGATTTACCGCTGAGGAAGGTAACAAGAGACTTCCGGTACTTAGGGATTCAGATAGCCAAGAATTGGGGAACCTTACACCGGCTTAATTTAACACGATTGGTGGAACAGATGGAGGAGGATTTCAAGAGATGGGACATCCCTGTCACTGGCAGGTAGGGTGCAGGCGGTTAAAATGGTGGTCCTCCCGAGATTCCTCTTTGTGTTTCAGTGCCTCCCGGTGATGGTCACGAAGGCTTTTTTTTTTTAAAAAGAGAATTGAGAAAAGTATTATGAGTTTTGTGTGGGCCGGGAAGACCCTGAGAGGGAGGAGGGGGTTCTTGCAGCGTAGTAGAGATTACTGGGCCGCCAATATCTCAATGGTGTGTAAGTGGATGGGAGAAGGGGAGGGAGCGGCGTGGAAGAGATTGGAGAGGGCGTCCTGCAAGGGGACCAGCCTACAAGCAATGGTGACAGCACCGTTGCCGTTCTCACCGAAGAAATACACCACAAGCCCAGTGGTGGTGGCAACACTAAAAATTTGGGGGCAGTGGAGACGGCATAGGGGAAGGACGGGAGCCTCGGTGCGGTCCCCGATAAGAAATAACCATAGGTTTGTTCCGGGGAGAATGGATGGATTTGGAGTATGGCAAAGAGCTGGGGTAGTACAACAGAGACCTGTTCCTGGATGGGACGTTTGCAAGTATGGGAGCGCTGACAGAAAGGTATGGGTTGCCCCAAGGGAATGCGTTTAGGTATATGCAACTGAGGGCTTTTGCGAGGCAACAGGTGAGGGAATTCCCACAGCTTCCGACGCAGGAGGTGCAAGATAGAGTGATCTCAGAGACATGGGTGGGGGATGGTAGGGTGTCGGATATATAGGGAAATGAGGGACGAGGGTGAGATCATGATAGATGAGCTGAGAGGGAAATGGGAGGAAGAGTTGGGGGAAAGAGATCGAAGAGGGGCTATGGGCTGATGCCCTACGTAGGGTAAACCCGTCGTCCTCGTGTGCCAGGCTAAGCTTGATACAATTTAAGGTTTTACACAGGGCGCATATGACTGGAGCACGGCTCAGTAAATTTTTCGGGGTAGAGGGTAGGTGTGGGAGATGCTCGAGAAGCCCAGCGAATCACACCCACATGTTCTGGTCATGTCCGGCACTACAGGGGTTCTGGGTGGGGGTGGCGAAGGTGCTTTCGAAGGTGGTGGGGGTCCGGGTCGAGCCAAGCTGGGGGTTGGCTATATTCGGGGTCGCAGAAGAGCCGGGAGTACAGGAGGCAAGAGAGTCTGATGTTTTGGCCTTTGCGTCCCTAGTAGCCCGGCGCAGGATATTGCTTATGTGGAAGGATGCCAAACCCCCGGGCATGGAGACCTGGATAAATGACATGGCTGGGTTTATAAAGCTAGAACGGATCAAGTTTGTATTAAGGGGTTCACCAGGCGGTGGCAACCGTTCGTCAACTACCTCACAGAACGATAGAGGGAATGGAAAAGAAAGAAGGCAACAGCAGCAACCCAGGGGGGAGGGGGAGAGGACCCAGGCAGGCTCTCAGGGATGTTATTGTATATGTATAGGAATTTGTTTTAGGTAATGTATATTGGGACTGTTAGATTGTACTTTGAGTGTAACTATTTTTGAGAAGGCAGTTGCCATTTAGTTTTTGTTTATATATTATTTATTTGTTTAAAACTGGCCACTGTTATTTATATTGTTTTATTGTTGTTAAAAAGAAAAACTGTGTACTGTTTTATGTTTGGCCAAAAAATCTTGAATAAAATGTATTTTTTAAAAAAGTCATGGTCAAGTCCAGGATGAAAGACTTGAATGCACTAGATGAACAACTCACTCAAGAATCATACCTCATCTCGGCTAATAAGTTCATTGGAGAACGTTAACCCAGGCATCAACCCTCGTTTCTTCAACCAGAAAATAGCAGCAAAGGATCCGGAGAAAAAGATTCCTTCAACAGCAGCAAATGCTACAATTCGCTCACCTGGTGAATTAAAATGTTCAAATGTTAACTATCATATAATAATGGACACATTTTAATCAAAATACCAATTCACAAATAGCTCAGTAATTTATTCCAATATAATGCATTTCCAAACATACATGGGACATATTTATAATAAAGCATTTATAAATTCATCTGTCGCCCCAGTGCCAAGATTGTGAAGAGGTGGGCTATTCTGGTTGAATCCGTGCTGCATGATGATTTGAGATGTCAAGAAAGGTTTCACAACTTCAATTCCTGGTTTCTGGCGTTTTAAGATTTTTCAACCAGGACCCCAGCTAAAGTAACAAAGGGTCAGCATCAGCATAACCGGAGACATTTGGACAATGAAAGGGAGCACATGCCCCCTTTTCACAGTAGCTGGCGTATTCAGTCAAGTTTTATTTTTAAAGTCTAAATCTTTCCGGCAAGTGACTGGAGTTAGTATGGATGAATAATGGATGGTGCTGTTATACACAGATTGATCAGTTAGGCTGGATACTAAAGCATGTAACATTTTCAGAGCAAGTATGTAGGAATTCCACACTGGCCCAAGTCGCCTCCACGAGCTGTGCTGAACCTTTCAGCACACATGTCAGATCTCCTCAGGGTACTGACACACATGCAGCTCTGAACTTGCATGTTTTACAATCCATGCACATTTTTGGACCACTGTTAGAAGCTGTCTTTTTGTTTCAATGCCTTCACCAGCTGTTGGGGTATCAGTGGCAATGCCAACATTTGTTGCCAACCCTCAGGCTGAAGAGACAATCCTTTAAAATGGAGGAGGAATTTGAGGCCACCTTTAGACAGAGATAGATAGGACTTTGATTAACAAGGTGATCAGGGATATGGAGACATGGCAGCAGAATGGGACTGAGAAACATATCAGCCATGATCAAATAGATCAGACATGGGGCTACAAAGAGGGTGATTTGCCAGATTAGATGGCTATCTGGAGTAAACATGCATTGTGTAGAGGACTAGTTAGATTGCAGGGTGGCGATAGTGGTGAACACAATTGAATGAAAAAAAACATTTCTCCTCCACAAATAATATACTCACTGTACTTACCAAATGTTGCTCTATGGTTACCAATCCAGTACAGTGCCCAGTCAGCCTTCTTTTTCACACATGGCAAAGTTTCAACTGCATTGAACAGATAGTCCCTAGGAAGATACACAATTTGATTTTTTTTAAATGCTTAAAATGAACAGAGTAGCCTATGTATCTCCAATGCACTGAGAATCCAATTACCTCTCCTGAGAATCCTTAATGTATGTTTCAATAAGAAGACTGTACATTTCAGAGTGAATATTTTCCATTGCAATCTGGAATCCATAGAAGCAACGAGCTTCAGTCACTTGAACTTCTTGACTGAAACGTTCCACCTATGACAAATAAAACGATTAAATAAGCATAAAACTCAACAATTCAAATAAAGATGCCCCAGAGAATGGAATTCCAGTCAAAGAACAAATTCTTACCAAGTTCTCATTAACAATGCCATCACTTGCTGCAAAGAATGCCAAGACGTAAGAAATGAAATGTCTCTCTTCAGACTTCAGGGAATCCCAGTGCTGAAGATCCTTCGAGAGGTCAACCTGTTATTTATAAACATTAGTCATATAGTACACAATTCAAGAATAAAATGCTACTCAGGAAAAAAAGCAAAAATTGTTACAAAAGCACAAGTATTAATGTGGAATGTTTCTTTCTTTCTGAGGAAATAGCATCCAAGTAGATTGGTAGCTGTAGAATTATGATGAACTTTGAAATTGGGTGAGCATAGGAGGATGAGAAGTTGGAGGGGAATGAGAATGCTGTGGATTACAAAGATCCGGGGCTGGATTGTCGCACCAGCAGCATAATGACACCCAGGGATTTTGGAGCAGCACGAGGCTGCCCACAGGGAAACCCCATTGCCCAGCTGGTGAGCCAGAGAATCTCACCTCTGGCAGGGGCACTGGTGCAGCGGGTCAGAGAATCCCACCCCTGACCAGTGATTGGGACAATGAAATGATAATCACTTATTGGCTTCAAATGAAGTTACTGTGAAAAGCCCCTAGTCGCCACATTCCAGCGCCTGTTCAGGGAGGCTGGCACGGGAATTGAACCGTGCTGTTGGCCTGCTTTCAAAGCCAACAATTTAGTTATGTGCTAAACCAGCCCCTAGGGAGCAGATACCATCCGAGGGCATGGGTAAGAGGGTTGTCAAGATAATGGTGTTTCATGGGAGCTAGGTAATGGAGGATAGTGAACTCATACGATAGGTAGAAAGTATGTTTTTTTTTAAATTAGAGTACCCAATTCATTTTTTCCATTTAAGGGGCAATTTAGCATGGCCAATCCACCTACCCTACATATCTTTTGCAAACACTGGGAGAATGTGCAAACTCCACACGGACAGTGACCCAGGGCCAGGACCTGTTGAGGTGAGGATAGAGGTTACAGGTGGATATCAGAGGGGTGGATATCAGATTAGCAGGCAAAAATCTGGCAGAGGCTAATGAAATGCTAAACTTTAGCATGACTGGATTGAAGTGCACAGGATCCTAACTGCTCGTGACAACGTGGAAAGCACTCTCTTCTGGGCAAGTCAAGAACTTGGGGACATTATTTTAAAATTAGGGTCATCCTTTTAGGGTGGTGTGTGTGTGGGGGGGGGGGGAGGAGGAGAGAAAGAGAGATTTATTTCAATGTTGTGTAACTTTGGAACGCTGCCCCTGTAGGCCATGGGAGTCGTTGAATATTTTTTTAGACAGGTAGGTAGATTCTTAAAGGCATGTATTGATGTGTATGGGCAAAGTAAAAAAGGTTATTACTTGCATGGGGCTATTGCAAAAGGGCAGATGCCGATAAATACAGATCACCCCCCCAGCAAATGCAATGGATGGAAGGTCAGTGAGTGAAGGCAGGCGCCAGAGCCAAAATGTGGAGACTATGGACTTCTCAGTAACTTCAATGAAGCCTCCTTGTGACAATAAGCAATTATTATTTAGGGGGGGGGGGGGGGGGGGGAGAACATGAAAGAGTATTATCTGGATAACAATTTCTCCATGGACGTGGTCATAAAGCAATGGCAGCAATTCTGGAAACGTTTAACACTGCCACTTCGTCGTGAACTTCCACAGGTGAGTTATGAACCCAATTGCTGCCACAGTATATTCCAGACAGGAGTCAATTGCCCGTATTGCAGCTTCCCAAAATCTGATTGGATGTTTCGTATTGATCAAGCAGTTCGGCATTGTGCAACACGTATGAAGAAATCAAAAGCAAGGAGATAGGGAGAGGACACCTCCTCCTAGTGGCCTATTTGGGATAACATTGAGAGGGGTTACCTAGCAAAAGAATTGAGGCCACTGGAGACTTTACTCAGAACATTCTGGGTGGGGGTCTGGAAACAGAATAGATATCAAAATCGATGGTGAAAGAATCGCAATTGAATACTTTTTACGGCAATAATATACCTCTTCTGCGGTCCAAAAGGAAGCCTCTGCTTTCTTATACATCCGCCAGATGTCGTGGTACTGTATAGGAAAGATGACAAAACGGCGCGGATTGTCCCTCAACAAAGGCTCGTCGTCTAACCTCGAGGAATTAATCAAGTTTTCAGATTGTGCCTGGAGACAAAAACATTAAAATAATTTTTTTAAGAGGTCACGTCTATAAAGTCACAAAATCGCTGGTTCATTCCACATTTACCTTTGGCGTCATTCACTACGCCCCCCCACCCCCCCAAAAAAAGTAACCGAGTTTAAAGTGCTGCCTTGTTGTTAAATTGTTATTTGTAATAAACACAAAGATTAGTTTACAGAAAGCATTAGGAATTCCCTGCAGTAAACGCTGGATGGAGGTGGGGAGGCGCACAACTATTTGGCGCCAGAATGGAACAGCACATCATTGCACTAAATAAGAGTTGGAGGGGAGAGGCTGGGTAGAATATTTCTTTTTTAAATAGCGTCACACTCAAACGCCTCTGCTTTAAACATACCTTGACATCAGCGTCCACCAAGATCTTGCGAGCTGTTTTACTGGCCAGGACTCGAGTGCTATTCAAAGAAGGCGGCTGCAGAAGAGTAACAACAAAGCAGTCAACTCCACTAAGTTTTTTTTAAAAAGGACCGCCCGGCATATTTGCAAGTTTATTTTTATACTCACCGTATTCTCCTTCAGAGAGAGGTTGCTCATCTGAGCAGAGACGACATTCTCATTCTTGGCAGCGAGGGGGGTGCGGACTGACAGCATTTTGGTAACTGGACGGATTGATTGGTTTTAAAATAAAATAGTGGTTCTTCTTTTTTTAAATACAAGATCAGACCTGCTGACTAGTTGGAAGGATTGGGATAGATGCAACAAAAAATACAGAAGAGAACTAAATTTTGAAGTAACGTTGACGTGTATGAGGTTGTAGAAATAGATTGCTTGCTTTGAGCGGGCAGGTTCCTGACTGAGTCTGGCTGTACCTCTGTCTCGGGGTCTCTGCTGCTGTCCAGCCCGCGCGCCGGCTTCGCTCTCAAATACTAGTCGGAATTTGGCGCCGAATCCCGCCGGCCAATCGGCGACGGGACCGCCCCCCAATTATGACGTCAGAGCACCCGCCGGCCAATCGGCACCCGCCGACCTTGGCGGCAATTTCGATTACCCACCCCGGCGATGGTTTGAACGCGCGGGAGCCCCCGCCGCTGCTGCACACAGCCAGCCCGGGCGGGGGGCTTCGGCGGGAAAGTTATAACATCCTCACTTCATCTAACACCAATACAAAACTCTCCCCTCTGAAGATTTTCTCTTTAAATACTTTCGGGTGCTCGGCGCCTTCATGAATACATTAGGACTGTGAGTTTATTTTCAAACGGGCGCTTAACCGTTTCCTTAAAAATTTGCAAACTCATTACCGGATTACTGACTGGTTTTAAATTAAGTTGACGCCTCCGATTTTGCTTTTTTTTAAGGATGACTGTGCAACTTTTAATTGCGATATTATAAAATAGTGTTCGTCGTCACGGTTAAATCTTTCTGAAAGTTTCAAACGAGGAAACAAATTGCAATCAAAACTTGAAGGAGCCTTTACATTATTAAACTTTAGTGCTTAAAGGAACAACGACGGACATTGTACGAACAGTACAGGTTAAACCGTAGTGTTTATCGATAATAATTCAGATGGGTTTTAATCCCGCGGTTTAATGTCTTCATTCGAATTGCATCAATTAATTATTCATTCACAACCGAGGACAGGATATTGACTATTAAACACTTAAGGTATGAATATTTTTAGTGCAATAAAATCAACCGAGGGATTGGTCCATCATGTCCACAATGTAATGCGTTTCTTTCTATACCAATATTCAAGTTACTATATTTTAAAACGCGCACAGTAGTTATGGTCTGTTTCTTCAATCAGCAAAAAATCTGAATAGAGTAACAATCCTCGCTACCATCAAACCATAAGCGTTTTTCAGCACCATCTAGTGACCAGAGCACCAACAGTCTCGTCCACTGCTGGTACCAGGAAATTGCAGATGGTCACAATCAATGTCAAAACAATAGAACATTACAGCGCAGTACAGGCCCTTCGGCCCTCAATGTTGCGCCCACCTGTGAAACCAATCTAAAGCCCGTCTACACTATTCCATTAGCATCCATATGTTTATCCAATGACCATTTAAATGCCCTTAGTGTTGGCGACTCCACTACTGTTGCAGGCAGGGTATTCCACACCCTTACTACTCTCTGAGTAAAGAACCTACCTCTGACAACTGTCCTATATCTATCTCCCCTCAATTTAAAGCTATGGCCCCTCGTACTAGCCATCACCATCCGAGGAAAAAAGCTCTCACTGTCCACCCTATCTAATCCTCTGATCATCTTGTATGCCTCTATTAAGGCACCTCTTAACCTTCTCTCTAACGAAAACAGCCACAAGTCCCTCAGCCTTTCCTCATAAGATCATCCCTCCATACCAGGCAACATCCTGGTAAATCTCCTTTGCACACTGTCCAATGCTTCCACATCCTATAATGCAGCGACCAGAACTGCACGCAATACTCCAAATGCGGCCGCACCAGAGTTTTGTACAGCTGCAACATGACCTCATGGCTCCAAAACTCAATCCCTCTACCAATAAAAGCTAACACACCGTACGCCTTCTTAACAACCCTATCAGCCTGGGTGGCAACTTTCAGGCATCTATGTACATGGACACCGAGAACTCTGCTCATCCACACTACCAAGAATCCTACCATTAGCCCAGTACTCTGTATTCCCGTTACTCCTTCCAAAATGAATCACCTCACACTTTTCTGCATTAAACTCCATTTGCCACTTCTCAGCCCAGCTCGGCAGCTTATCTATGTCCCTCTAACCTGCAACATCTTTCCGCACTGTCGACAATTCCGCCGACTTTAGTGTCATCCGCAAATTTACTCACCCATCCTTCTACGCTCTCCTCCAGGTCATTTATAAAAATAACAAACAGCAGTGGCCCCAAAACAGATCCTTGTGGTACACCACTAGTAACTGAACTCCAGGCTGAACATTTCCCATCAACCACCACCCTCTGTCTTACAGCTAGCCAATTTCTGATCCAAACCGCTAAATCACCCTCAATCCCATGCTTCTGTATTTTCTGCAATAGCCTACCGTGGGGAACCTTATCAAACGCTTTACTGAAATCCATGTACACCACATCAACTGCTTTACCCTCATCCACCTGTTTGGTCACCTTCTCAAAGAACTCAATAAGGTTTGTGAGGCACGACCTACCCTTCACAAAACCGTGTTGATTATCCCGAATCAAATTATTCCTTTCTAGATGATTATAAATCCTATCTATTATAATCCTTTCCAAGACTTTGCCCACAACAGAAGTAAGGCTCACTGGTCTATAGTTACCGGGGTTGTCTCTACTCCCCTTCTTGAACAAGGGGACAACATTTGCTATCCTCCAGTCTTCTGGCACTATTCCTGTAGACAATGACGACATAAAGATCAAAGCCAAAGGCTCTGCAATCTCCATCCTAGCTTCCCAGAGAACCCTAGGATAAATCCTATCCGGCCCAGGGGACTTATCTATTTTCACACTTTCCAGAATTGCTAACACCTCCTTATGAACCTCAATTCTGTCTAGTCTAGTAGTCTGTATCTCAGTATTCTCCTCAACAACATTGTCTTTTTCCCATGTGAATACTGACAAAAAATATTCATTTAGCGCCTCTCCTATCTCCTCGGACTCCACGCACAACTTCCCACTACTGTCCTTGACTGGCCCTACTCTTGCCCTAGTCATTCTTTTATTCCTGACAAATCTATAGAAAGCTTTGGGGTTTTCCCTGATCCTATCTGCCAAGGACTTCTCATGTCCCCTCCTGGCTGTTCTTACCTATCTCTTTAGGTCCTTCCTGGCTAACTTGTAACTCAAGTGCCCTAACTGAACCTTCACATCTCATCTTTACATAAGCCTCCTTCTTCCTCTTGGCAAGTGATTCAACTACTTTAGTAAACCACGGTTCCCTTGCTCGACCACTCCCTCCCTGACAGGTACATACTTATCAAGGACACGCAGTAGCTGTTCCTTGAACATGCTCCACATTTCAATTGTGCCCATACCCTGCAGTTTTCCTCGCCATCCGATGCATCCTCAGTCTTGCCTTATCGCATCATAATTGTCTTTTCCCCAGCTATAACTCTTGTCCTGCGGTATATACCTATCCCTTTCCATCGCTAAAGTAAACGTAACCCAATTGTGGTCACTATCACCAAAGTGCTCACCTACCTCCAAATCTAACACCTGTCCTGGTTCATTACCCAGTACCAAATCCAATTTGGCCTCGCCTCTCATTGGCCTATCTACATACTGTGTCAGGAAACCCTCCTGCACACATTGGAGAAAAACAGACCCATCTAAAGTACTTGAACTATAGCGTTTCCAGTCAATATTTGGAAAGTTAAAGTTCCCCCATAACAACTACCCTGTTACTTTCGCTCCTATGTAGAATCATCTTTGCAATCTTTATCTCTACATCTCTGGAACTTTTCGGAGGCCTATAGAAAACTCCCAACAGGGTGACCTCAGGAGACGACCCTGCCATATCGCAAACTTAAAGGACCCACAGCGCCCTCAACATTATTGGCAGAGTGAAGAGCGAGTATTGGAGACAGCTTAGCTCGCAAACACACACAGCAGGGCAAGCTGGAGCTGCCACCCTTCTGCCACTGTTTACACTCACCATTACAGGCTAACCCTCTTTTTCCCCCCAGGTCATTGAAAATACTCAGACCATACAACAACATTGATGGAGGGTGACAACCCTCCCCAAGATTCACCACCACATCCTCTTACCCATGCTCAGAAAGCAACGCCCTGAACAATAATTAATCTTTATTATCACAAGTAGGCTTACATTAACAAGTTACTGTGAAAAGTCCTTAGTCGCCACATTCCGGCACCTGTTTGGGTACACAGAGGGAGAATTCAGAATGTCCAAATTACCGAACAGCAGATCTTTCGGGACTTGTGGGAGGAAACCCACGCAGACACGGGGAGAACGTGCAGACTCCAAACAGACAGTGACCCAAGTTGGGAATCAAACCTGGGACTCTGGAGCTACCGTGCTGCCCAAGTTGGATTTGAGAGGTTTACAAAAGATACAATTAGTTGATTTTTCTTCAACCAGCATGAAATCTGATATTCTTTTTTATTTTTCTAAATATGGGGCCAATCCGAAGCAGGCACCTACAATGCAGACTTTGGAGTTGTTGCTATGGTGGAGAGTGGCTGCTGCTCTCTGTTGCTCATCAGTTTGCTGCCTGTTCCCAGTGCTGTTTGTTGCTGAGCTGACTGGAGGGAGGCGGGAAGGAAGGAGAAGAAGAAGACAACTTCAAGACAAAGGTGAGAGCGAAACCACTGCCGGGTTTAGGGCCCTGCCCGGACCGGTCCTCCCACCCATCAACAACTGCCTTCAGCGAGGACGAAGCCTTTTTCTTCTTTTATCATGTGTGCTCGTCCCAGGGCAGGGGGATTTAGTAGACGGTGTGTTTGCTGAGCTCCTCCTGCTGAAGACCTCGCAAACGAGCAACTTTCAACAGGGACGACCTCTAATTTTTCATCAATGTGGTCGTTCAAAGTTGGGAACACGGACGGTGTGTTTGCCGGGCCCCTTCCGGGCTGAAGACCTCGCACACCAACATCTACTTTCCAACAGTCTGGTCGTCCTCGGGTGGGAATACAGACTGTATTTGTTGAGCCCCTCCCAGGCTGAAGATCTACTTAGTCTTATGGTCTCCCCTATCCTCCTACTCTCCAGCTTCACAGGAATCTCCCATCACAGACACCAGCCCATCCTCGGTGCCTCGCCCTTCTGTACCGCCATCATCCTCTTCCCACTATGTCCCTTTCTCTCTCTCTCCTTCCTTTCCTTGTTCCTCTGCAGAATCCCACCTCTCTCTTCTCATCCCCCAATAGATGGAGGTGGGGAAGGAGGAGCTCCGAAGGGAGGTAAGGCGGGGCATTTGAAAGTATGGCCCTCTCAGTGGTGGGTCTCAAGAGGGTCCTCCGCCACTTAAGTCCCATCCCCCCTCCCGTTTATTTTAAGATCACGAGAAAGCCCACATCAGGGGGTGTGTGGCACTTGCCCTAAAGGCCACTCCATTGACGCCGGTGACAGGGCTGACTAAAGTCACCTACGTGGGGGCGGTGGCATCATCGCCTTATCTCCCTACAGAGCTTCTTCTCCCCCACCTCCATCTACTGCGGGACGTACATTCCGAGGTGGTGCCGCTCCCTTTTGGCCTGAAGAATGCCCCCCTCAGGCACATACCGGAAGCTCGGGGTCAAGTGTTACGCTCACCCCGCCATGACCATAGAGGCGTGCGTTCGGGGCCCTTGTAGCCACCTCTTGCATGTACGGGAAAGTTGTGTTTTTCCTGATGGCTGAGAGGGCTGATCACCTCTGTCCCTCTCCCTCCACTGATGTTACCACCCCACCACTGGCTGCTGGAGGGAAGGCATCCACCAGGCCACAAGACCCGTAAAAAGGTGAGGAGGGGATTGGCCTGGAGAAACCAGCGCCCCAGAAGACTGGCTCGGGGGGGCTCCTGAAATTGCTAGCCCCACGGACGCTCCACCTCATCCAGGCCCATTGACGCCTGTAATGGCACCACTCCTTGGAGGGGGGAGAAAAACATTGTGGCCATCCCCCTGGTGCGGAGAGGGTGACGCGCCAATCCCTGCCCCTCGACATCACACCCCACCCCTCAAGAATACTGAAAAAGACTTCCGGTTGCGGCCATGCCTAGATAGGTCACACGTTCGGCAGCTCCTGCCGGGAACGGACTTTTGGGCTCTCTAGAGGGGCCCCAACGGCAATTGTTCGATGGCTTCCAGTGTGGGAAGGTGACAGCAAGGTCCCCCCGACCTTGTCTATGGAGTATATGGATCAGACCAGGCGTGGAGCGGTGAAAAAAGGGATCTTGGAGCAGCGAAAAGTGAGAGGGAGAAAAAGCAAGATGGCGGCGGGCGGAGACCAAGCAGCATGGGCGCAGTGGTCGCAGGAGCAGCAGGGGTTTCTTAAACGCTGCTTTGAGGAGCTGAAAACCGAAATGCTGGCACCAATGAAGGCGGCGATTGAGAAGCTAGTGGAGACCCAGAAGGCCCAAGGGGCGGCGATCCGAGAGGTGCGGCAAAAAGCCTCGGAGAACGAGGACGAGATCTTGGGACTGGCGGTGAAGGTGGAGCACACGAGGCGCTGCACAAGAGGTGGGCGGAAAGATTTGAGGACCTGGAGAACAGGTCGAGGAGGAAGAATCTTCGGATTCTGGGTCTCCCTGAAGGAGTGGAGGGGCCCGATGCCAGGACATATGTGAGCACGATGCTCAATTCGCTGATGGGTGCGGGAGCCTTCCCGAGGCCCCTGGAGCTAGATGGGGCGCACCGGGTCCTAGCAAGGAGACCCAAGGCCAACGAGCCATCAAGAGCTGTAGTGGTGAGGTTTCACCACTTTATGGACAGAGAGTGTGTCTTGAGATGGGCCAAGAAAGAGCGGAGCAGCAGGTGGGAGAACACGGAGATCCGAATCTACCAGGACTGGAGTGCATAGGTGGCCAAGAAGAGAGCTGGCTTTAATCAGGCTAAGGCGGTGCTCCATCGGAAGGGGGTGAAGTTCGGGATGCTGCAGCCAGCGCGATTGTGGGCCACGTTCCAGGATTGGCACCACTATTTTGAAACGCCTGATGAGGCTTGGAGCTTTATACAGACTGAAAAGTTGGACTCAAATTGAGGGTTTGTTGTTGTGGGGGGGATGTTTGCTGTATATATGGTTTTAACTACGCTTAGGGAATGTTCCCTTGGTTGGGTGCTGGATGGGGATGGGCGAAGGGATTTGATGGGGAGACTGTGGGAGAGTGTGGGCGTTGGAGGGGCAGACCCCCACGAGGGAAGAGGGGGAGTGGAGGCCCGGGGATGGGGTAGGGCCGCAAAAGGAGCTTTTTCCCGCGCTAGGGAAGGACGGGGGTGGGGGTTGGAGGGGGGGGGGGGGGCGGTACTGGAGAGGAGCGCACACTTATTGCCAGGGAGGAGGGGGAGGGGGGATTCCCACACTGGGGGGGTCGAGGGAATGGCGGGAGAGGCCGGGGTCAGCAGGAATCAGCTGACTTACGGGAGTGTTATGGGGGGAGCAAAAGAGCCAGATGTGGACCTAGCGGGGGGGGAGGAGAGGGGGGTATAGGGTTGCTGCTGCATTGGCCAAAGGGGAACTGGAAATAGGAGAGGTGGTCGGGGCGGGGGTCCGCCATCTGGGGGACTGGAGGTGCGAGCACGTGACTGGCCTAGAAAAGGAGATGGCTAGTCGGCAAGCGGGGGGGGGGAGGAGCAGCCCCACAATCCGGCTGATAACTTGGAATGTGAGGGGCCTGAATGGGCCGGTTAAGGGGGCCCGGGTGTTCGCGCACTTAAAGGGACTGAAGGCAGACGTGGCCATGCTTCAGGAGACACATTTGAAGGTGGCAGATCAGGTCAGGCTGAGAAAGGGATGGGTAGGACAGGTATTCCATTCGGGGCTGGATGCGAAGAACAGAGGGGTTGCAATACTGGTGGGGAAGCGGGCAGTGGATCCATGGAGGTTTGCTAGGCCCCTGGCCCCTTTTCCCATGTACATAGAGCCTACTCCCGGATAGATTTTTTTGTTTTGAGTAGGGCGCTAATCCCGAAAGTGGAAGGAATGGAGTATTCGGCCATAGCCATCTCAGACCACGCCCCGCACTGGGTGGAGCTGGAGTTAGGAGAGGAGAGGGATCAGCGCCCGCTGTGGCGTCTTGATGTGGGATTATTGGCGGATGAGGAGGGTGCGGGGGTGCATTGAGAGATATTTAGAGACCAATGACAACGGAGAGGTGCAGGTGGGGGTAGTCTGAGAGGCGTTGAAGGCGGTGGTCAGGGGAGAGTTAATCTCCATCAGGGCCCACAGGGAGAAGAGAGAGGGCAGGGAGAGGGAGAGGTTGGCGGGGGAGATCTTAAGGGTGGACAGGAGATATGCAGAGGCCTCCCAGGATGGACTACTCAGGGAGCGGCCGAGCCTCCAGACGGAGTTCGACCTGTTGACCACAGGGAAAGCAGAGGCACAGTGGAGGAAAGCACAGGGGGCGACGTACGAGTATGGGGAGAAGGCAAGCCCGATGCTGGCACACCAGCTTCGTAAGAGGGAGGCAGCGAGGGAGATAGGTGAAGTTAAGGATAGCGGGGGGAATACGGTGCGGTGAGAGTAAATGAGGTATTCAAGGACTTCTATAAGGAGCTGTACAGATCTGAGCCCCCAGCGGGGGAAGAGGGGATGCGACAATTTTTGGATCAACTGAGGTTCCCGAGGGTGGAGGAGCAGGAGCTGGCTGGTTTGGGGCGCCAATTGGGCTGGAGGAGCTGGTTAAAGGATTGGGGAACATGCAGGCGGGGAAGGCCCCGGGGCCAGATGGATTCCCGGTCGAGTTTTATAGGAAATATGTGGACCTGCTAGGCCCGTTGCTAGTGAGGACTTTCAATGAGGCAAGGGAGGGGGGGACCCTGCCCCCGACAATGTACGGGGAGTTGATCTCTCTGATCCTGAAGCGGGACAAGGACCCACTGCAATGTGGGTTGTATAGATCGATCTCGCTCCTCAATGTGGATGCTAAGTTGCTGGCAAAAGTGCTGGCTACGAGAATTGAGAACTGTGGCCCGGGGGTGATCCATGAGGACCAGACAGGATTTGTAAAGGGCAGGCAGCTAAACACTAATGTGCGGAGGCTCCTCAATGTGATTATGATGCCATCGGTGGAGGGAGAAGTGGAGGTAGTGGCAGCTATGGGCGCGGAGAAGGCCTTCGACCGGGTGGAGTGGGAGTATCTTTGGGAAGTGTTGAGGAGGTTTGGGTTCCGAGGGGTTCATCAGCTGGATCAGGCTGCTATATAGAGCCCCGGTGGCGAGTGTGGCTACGAATCGGCGGAGGTCGGAGTACTTTCAGCTGTACCGAGGGACGAGGCAGGGGTGCCCCCTGTCCCCCTTATTGTTTGCATTGGCAATTGAGCCTTTGGCCATGTCCAGGAAATGGAGGGCACTGGTCCGAGGGGGAGAGGAACATCGGGTGTCGCTGTATGCGGACACCCTGTTGCTGTGTGTGGCAGATCCAGTGGAGGGGATGGTGGAGGTCACGTGGATCCTAAGGGAGTTTGGGGACTTCTCGGAATATAACCTCAACATGGAGAAAAGTGAGCTCTTTGTGGTGCATCCAGGGGACCAGGGAAGGGGGATAGACGACCTACCATTGAAGAGGGCGGAAAGGAGCTTTCGGTACTTGGTGATCCAGGTGGCTGGGAGTTGGGGGGCCCTGCACAAGCTCAATTTGACACGGTTGGTGGAACAGGTGGAGGAAGATTTCAAAAGATGGGATGTGCTGCCACTCTCGCTAGCGGGCAGGGTACAATTGGTTAAAATGATGGTCCTCCCGAGGTTTCTCTTTGTGTTCTAGTGCCTTCCCATTATGATTACCAAGGCCTTTTTTAAACGGGTAGGTAGGAGCATCATGGGTTTCGTGTGGGCAAATAAGACCCCGAGGGTAAAGAGGGTGTTTCTGGAGCGTAGCAGGGACAGGGGAGGGCTGGCGCTGCCGAATCTGTGCAGCTGTTATTGGGCAGCCAACGTGGCGATGATCCGTAAGTGGGTAATAGAGGGAGAGGGGGCGGCGTGGAAGAGGTTGGAGATGACGTCCTGCGTGGGCACGAGCCTGAGGGCGCTGGTGACGGCACCGCTGCCGCTCTCGCCGACAAGGTACACCACGAGTCCAGTGGTGGCGGCAACGTTGAAGATCTGGGGGCAGTGGAGACGGCATAGGGGCGAGGTAGGAGCCTCGATTTGGTCCCCGATTCGGGAGAACCATCGGTTCGTCCCGGGAAGGATGGATGGGGGTTTCGGAGCTGGCATCGGGCAGGGATTAGAAGAATGGGGGACCTGTTTATAGATGGGACGTTGCGAGCCTAGGGGCGCTGGAGAAGAAGTTTGGGTTACCCCCGGGAAATGCATTCAGGTATATGCAAGTGAGGGCGTTTGTGAGGCGGCAGGTGAGGGATTTACCGTTGCTCCCGGCACAGGGGATTCAGGACAGGGTGATTTCGGGCGTATGGGTTGGGGAAGGCAAGGTTTCAGCGATCTATCAGGAGCTGAAAGAAGAGGAGGAGGCCTTGGTAGAGGAGTTAAAGGGCAAGTGGGAGGAGGAGCTTGGGGAGGGGATAGATGAGGGTCTGTGGGCTGATGCCCTGAGTAGGGTTAATTCCTCTTCCTCTTGCGCCAGGCTCAGCCTAATACAATTCAAGATTACTCATAGAGCGCATATGACAGGGGTGAGGTTGAGTAGGTTCTTTGGGGTAGAGGACAGATGTGGGAGGTGCTCGGGAAGCTCGGCAAATCACGTCCACTTGTTCTGGTCGTGCCCGGCACTGGATGGGTTCTGGAGGGGTTTCGCGAGGACTATGTCCAAGGTGGTGAAAGTCCAGGTCAAGCCGAGCTGGGGGTTGGCATTATTTGGGGTAACGGACGAGCCGGGAGTGCAGGAGGCGAAAGAGGCCGGTATCCTGGCCTTTGCGTCCCTGGTAGCCCGGCGGTGGATCTTGCTATTATGGAAGGACGGGGAGCCCCCCAGTGTGGAAGCCTGGATAAATTACATGGCAGGGTTCATCAAGCTGGAGAGGATAAAGTTTGCCTTGAGAGGGTCTGCGCAGGGGTTCTTCAGGCGGTGGCAACCGTTCCTAGACTATCTCGCGGAGCGTTAGGAGGAGGTCAGCAGCAACCCAAGGGCGGGGGGGGGGGGGGGTATTTGGGTGGGGGGGGGGCTTCCCCAAGGGTACCTTTGAATGTCATATGGGGGGGGTTACTGTATATGGGGGAAACCCAATGTATAAGTTTTGTATTATTTTCGATTGTTGTGTTTGTTTTTCTTTTTGTTATGGGGGGGTTTGTTAAAAATTTTGTTGGAGAAATCTGAATAAACATATTTTTTTTTAAAAAGAATACTGAAAAAGAGAAGCATATATTCACCCCTGAGCTGTCTCAGCCCTCTCCATCAGGACACCTCAGGGCCGGTTGCAAGTGGGACCCCAGAGGGCTCGTTTCACCCGGTGCAATTTTGCACCCCGAAGGCGTTCGTTTTCACCACGTCGGAGGGCTGGGCAGATCCCTGACCTAAGGGTCATTGGGCAGTGGTGGCGTGCAAGGTCCTCCCTCTCCGCCCCAACCTCCGACACCGGGCGCCTCAATCTCCATTCTGGAGCTTTTCCCGGAATTGATCCCGGATCTGTCCTGTGGCCCGGCTCCGCAAGAGGAGCAGGGCTGAGCCACCACCTCTCTCTGGCCCGAAATCCTGAGAGGAGCACACTAGGAACCGTCTGTCAACATCTGGGGTGTGGGATCGAGGCAGATCCAGGGTTAGTTGGTGGGTCCGTACAGTCCTCCACACTCAAATGTGGCAGGGTACTCAATCCCAGATGGCGACTGCCCGGAGGGTCATCCGGGACGGAAAGTATGTGCCATGCTTCCTGCAAGAAACCCACACAACTCCGTGAGACAAAGCCACATGGCGAGTGGGGGGGGTCTACATGAGTCACCTGACCTCACGTTTAGGTGGGGTGGTTATCTTGTTAGCCAAACATTTTCAACCGGAGTTCTTGAGGGTCAAGAGACAGTGCCAGGCCGGTTGCTGCACCTGACGGTCCGCGAGGTGGAGGGAGAGGTGCTCCCCAGGCTGGCCAGCAGCAGGCGACTTTCTTCGAGCAAATGTCCACTCATCCTGGCACCATCGCCATGGGCGAGCGCATCGTCCTGGCCGGGGGTGGGGGGGGGGGCGTTTAATTGCACCCTCAGGACAAAGGATCATCTTGGTACCCGGTGCGGCTGTCGTGCAGTGGTGGACGTCTGGCGGACTCTCCATCCTGACTCCAGCCAGGACGTCGATAAAGAGACGGAAATCCAGGGTTGGGGAGTTGAAGAAGGACGTGCTCGACCCGGAGTCGGTCAATCCAATGAGGACCCGGCCTTGCGGCTGGTGTACGGAGAGAAAAAGGGCACGGTGCAGGACCTACAACCTATCAGGTCCCACGGCGCGTACGGCGATGGTGCCAAGATGAGTGAACTTTTGCTTGAAGAAAGATCCTCACGGACGGACATGGACCGCGGCTCCCCCTTTTACTCGCTGGAAAAAGGCGTAGGGTCCGTCAGAAACTCCTTTGCTGCTGGCCGATGATGGGTCCCTCATCTTGAATCTGGAGGAAGTCAGGGCCCAAATCCGAAGCTCCTACATCACCCTCTTCTCCCCAGATCCGTCCAGCAAGAATGCTTGCAGAGTTTTGTGGGAGGGGCTCGTCTGACCAGACTGTCGGCCCCTCTCTTGCGACTACATTCATGGCCAGGTGTCCCTAAAAAGGGAGCATGTGGTGTCCACAGGCACCATTGAGGCCTTCCATGCCCGGTGGGCCCCACAGGGGGTGGAGTGCTTTATTGCCCCTTTAATTGCACTCTCATTTGATTTTAAGTTTCCGTTGATCTTTGTTACGTTTGGGCAATGCCCCTAACAGGAGCGGCCCTTTTTGCTTTGTCCCTACATTTGTTTCCTTCCATCTATTTGGTTGACCTCAAAAGAGTGGCCAATCCACTGACCCTGCACATCTTTTTGGGTTGTGGGGGTGAGACCCACATAAACACTGGGGGGGGGGATGTGCTAACTCCACATGGACAGTGACCTGGGGCCAGGATCGAATCCAATCCTTGGAGCCATAAGACAGCAGTGTGTTGTGAAAACTTGGAAGAATATGAAATTTGAAACATGAAAATAACACTAAGAATACCTAAGGCGTTTAAATGAAAAGGAGAAGTCCCACAAGGGGTTAACAGCAGCAGCCTGTTTTGAAAGACAACTTCACAGACAGGGATGAAAACAGATAGGAGCTTCATTTTAATTCACAAAGTTAGAAAATACATTTGATTGACTTAAAAACTCTTAAAGTTATATGAAAAGGAACAGTATCTCACAAACCTTTAGTAAGAAGTTACTTAATTGAACAATTAGGAAAAGCAGCCAGAATCAAAAGTACAAGATAAGGAACAAATGTTAAAGTGTGAAAAGTAATAAAATGAAACAACTGATTAATAAATTGAGGAAACTAAATGGTGACAAGGTAACATTATAACTACATCACATTTGAAGTTGAAACCTTTTGAAGATGGCCAAAGCAGATAAAGTTAGAGTCAGGGGGGATAACACTAACATGACATTATCTTAACCTGAAGATGACCTGAGTCGAATCAGAGAAAAAGTGCATCAGAAAAGACATGAAACCAAAAGAGTGCGAACTAAGGCACATAAATTCATGACATGTCAAGCAAAGCGAGAAAAATGCAGTTAAGGATGGCGAGCTAGGGAGGATGAAACTGCACTATCTCTACAAGCACAACCACGCTTCTAAACTGCTAAAATTTAGCCTACCAAATGTCATGCAGACAGACTGAAGGGTGCCAGGTTCAAAGGTTAAGGGGCCCCAAATGGCTATAAAAACTGGGGATAATGAGCAGATAATCAGAAGAGCACCTTCCTCGGTAATGGGACAAGCAACATCGATAGACCGAGCAGCCCAGAGAACTCAGCAGAAGACCAAAAGTTAAAGAAGCCTGATTGCCAAGCGAGACTTGAAAGTCTGCAACTGGTCCGAACAGGAAAAGATCTTTCTACCTTTCTGTAAAATTAGTTATTCTCTTTTAACTTGAAAATAAAGTTAAATTCAAATTGATAACCTGAAAGAGTGGTTATTATTTTCTCTTTAAAGTTTACTTTACTTAACTTAGCAAGCTGGACCCGTGTGTAAGTTACTAAGTGGTAAGTAGATAAAATTCTTCTACGAAGATACGGGTTATACCGGGGGATAACTTGAAACACTAGTTTGACCCGAATAGCATCCGCCAAAGTCTGCGTAGGAGTCGGGGAAGGAGAATCCCTGCTCACCATTTAGAATAAATCGGCCCTTTTTTGGTATAGGGGGAATTCTAAGAATAGTGGTGAGGTAAAAACTACAAGTGCTAACCACTGCGCCACCGTGCCGTCCTGAAATCTGATATTTAACAACAAAAGACTAACAACAGTCTTCGCTACCATGAACTGAACTCCGAGCACTTGTGAGCTGAAGAAGTGGAAAGGGTAGCCTAGGAAAAAGGATCATCTGAGAGCAGACCTCGGTCTTAGCTCTGCTGGGAGATAGGAACAGACTACAGCTGCACAGCTTTAAAAGAGAAATATGCTCAGGTCATTGATGAATGTGTCAGACTGTTTTCGAAAGGGTGCCCAAAACATGGGTAATTGTGCAGGACCCCTCTACCAGCATGTAGTGTGTGTGCAGTATTGGCACACGCCATAAATAGACTTTTGCAAGTGGCAGGCACCAGTGTTCGCATCTTTCAGGCTCTCCTCTCTGTCACCTTTGACCAGTTGAGGACCAACGGGATAGAAATTTCCATCAGATCATATATTCCTAGACTATTCTTCCACAGATCAGTGCATGTACAAATCTGTAGCCCAATAGCAAAGGCTTTGTAGAATGGGACTAGAACATGTTGTCCTCCATTAGGGTGACAGCATATCTACTCTCTCGCCAACACCTTCAACGAACCACTCTTGTCCCATAAACACCAGTTGACTCTGACTTACTCAGCAGCCACTAATTTGCAGCTCAGCATGAACTCCTAGAGGTCGCTGACCACGAGGATCCCAAGGATCCTTTTCCCAGCTGTAACAGCACCACCTCCCATGCTAAAGAATCACTTTATGGGAGCACTAGATGTGGGGAAGCAGAGATTGTTCAGCTGAAATTTTATGTTCCTATATCTTGCTGACTGATACTCAATTTGGATTTTGCCACCCAGCTCCTGAACGCATTACAGCCTTGGCACAAACATGGACAAAAGAGCTGAATTCAAGAAGTGAGATTAAGAGTGACTCCTCCATCAAGGCAACATTTGACCAAGTGTGGTATCAAAGACCCCTAGTGAAACTGAAGTCAATGGGAATTGAGAGAACTCCTCCACTAACTGAAGCCGTATGTGGCACAAAGAAAGATCTTTGTGGTTTTTGGGGGTCAATCACCTCTGTGTCAGGACATTGCTGTTGGAGTTCCTCAGGCTAATGTCCAAGGCTCAACCATCTTCAGCTGCTTCATCAATGACCATCATAAAGTCAGAAATGCAAATGTTTGCAGATGAGTGCACAGTGTTCAGCACCATTTGCAACTCTACATAAAGACCTGGACAATATTCAGGCTTGGGCTGACAAGTAACATTCGTGCCACAAGCGCCAGGCAATGAGTATCTCCAACAAGAGAGAAGCTAACCATTTCCCATTGACATTCAATGGCATTACCATCGGCGAGTCCCCACTATCAATATCCTGAGGTTACCATTGACCAGAAACTGAACTGGACCAGCCATATAAGGCACAACCCACTGAGTACAGCGGCAACATCATTCAAGAAGCTCAATACCTTCCAGGACACTGCAGCGCTTGACTGGCACCCTATCCCCCATCTTAAACCTTCATTTCCTCCACAACCGACACGGTAGAAGCATGGCAACTCACCAAGGCTCCTTCGACTGCACCTCCAAAATCTTCGACCGTGACTAGCTAGAAGGACAGGGGCAGCAGATGCATGGAAACATCACCACCTCCAAGCCAAACACCATCCTGACTTGGAATTATATTGTGGGTCTTTCATTGTTGCTGGATCAAAACCCAAGAATTCCCTTCCTAACTGCACTGTGTGGGTGTACCTGTACCACATGGACTGCAGCGGTTCAAGGAAGCTTTTCATCAGCACCTTCTCAAGGGAAATTAAGGATGGGAAATAAATGCTGCCCTCGCCAGCGAAGCCACATCTCATGAATAAATAAATATATTTTTTAAACCTTGTTGTATGCTGGAAGGTGTCGGAGGCAAAGAAGTTCAGGCTGCAGTGACTTTGAGAGAAACAATTAATGCAGTACCAGCTTTTGCCATGGGTAGCAGATCTTGTTGCAAGTGGCGAGATAACTCTGATGGTTTCCCTCAGGGCAGCACAACCTCCTTATACACAGCTCCTCAGAAAATTGCAGATACATAGTCCTGAACCTAATTTATTTGTTGTGAGAATAAGAATTCCTATGATCTTGCCTCCTTCTAACAGGTCCACCTGCAGTTGCAGACCTGTTTGTGCCTTCCTCCCATTTCTACTGGTTTTCTTCCCCTATCTAGAGCGCAACTACCAAAAGGATTCCCATGTATTGAAAGGATCTTACGAATTCATAAAGTTGTGCAGCTACTAGTTTTTAAAAATTATTTAACTAGCTAAACTTTAATAATTTTGCAGCAAAATGTCTCCCGAGCACTTGCAGCATTTTCCGTGAGTATTGCTTCAAGTAGCACTTCCCACCCTGTACCGCCCATGATATGACGACTGGAAGACTTTAGGAATATTAGACTCGTAAGTATTCGGCAATTTGAAGGTTAAAAGCCTGTGATAAAGTTTGTTTGACTGCAGTGCTCATGTTTTTAAAAAAATAATTCTGTTTTGCAGGGCTTGGGTGCTTTTAGCTGCCAGAAGGTGAAATTGACAAAGGAATGTGTTTTCAGTCTGGACTAATGGACTGTGGTTGACTGGGAAAGTCCCTGGGGAGTTTATGTGCTTTACAGCCTGCAAAGATAATTTGTTTTTCAGTTCAGTCATTGCACGGTGGAGCCAAGGAACGCAGAGAGACATTTTGAAAAGCATTGGAGAGGCAGTTTTTGTGGAGAAACCTTGGAGAGAGGAGTTGAATTCTGATCTGCCTGATGTTGAGTCCACAATTCTCCCACAGTAAGGTAGATTGAGAGCTGTATGTTTCTTTCCTGATTGTTTAATGGGAAATTGAGTAGTGGTGTTTGAGGAGTAAGCTTTTCTTTTCGGGTGTGGAGTAAAATGTTTAATATTGTATTCATAATAAAATTTTATTTTTAAAATACCAAAGCTCTATTTCTTCATGCAATTTCGCCTGGAGTGAATCATTCCATTTGCAGAGCCTTACAAGTAAACTAAAATATTGGGGTTTTCGTCCAGTATCCTAGCCACTGTTGGGGTCTGGTCTGGGATCGTAATAATGGTTTGTGGTGAGTTAAGGAAGTTGTGATGACAGCAGTGAACTGATTGACGTACTAGTGATATCAATGTTGGTTAACCCCTATTAATAAATACTTCACCTTTAAATAAAGTCTTACATTCTTAAGTAATTGATGCATGCACAGTGATTTGATCAGAGTTTTGGAAGACAGCCATGTGAGCAGGAAATGGCAGAACTTCAAAGACCTTTGTTAGCTAGAAATAAACATCAGTGTACAGCCAGAATATCTACAAAATAACTGTCTCTGCAGAAACTTCTTTTTGAGTTGCAACACCAAATCTACAATAGAGAGAACATTGAAACAATAAATGTGAAGTACTGTAATTGTGTTCAGATGAATAACATATTATAAAAGCTTGAACATTTCTGAATTTCTTTTTGTTCCTGCCAGTTTTTACCTTTACCCTTCCCTCCCCTTCTTTCATTAAGGAGGTAACCTCTGTCTGAATATGATTCAACAGATGCTGAGCAACATGCTACTCAAGTGGTCGTTCTTCATAAACCCGGGTAGTAAAGTTCCAGCTTGTTGCAGCTTGGTGTGTGCCTCCCATGTGGCAGATGCAAATTGGAACGTATGGCTCCCCGTAAGAATGAAAGCACATTGTGGCATTTTGACCAGGGTTAGAAATTAGTTGGAGTGGGGAATGAAAGGTATATACTCTGTCTACCAGGTTGTGACTTGTGGACTTTCGCAGAAATCTGTTCTGGATGCTCAACATTTCACCATGTTTAATAATAATTTGAAAGAAGGAACAGTGAGTTGTACATCTAAGTTTGCAACAGACACTAAGATGGAAGGGATAGTAAGTGTGGAGATAGGAGCAGGAAGTTGCAAAGAGCCATTACCAGATTAATGAGTGGGCAAAACTATGCCAAATGAAGTTCAATATGTGCAGGTGTGAGGTTTAGACAGAAGAAACATAAAGCGGAATATTTTCTAAATGGCACAAAAGTGATTGGTTGCCTAATATACACATCATTGAAATAATAATCTTTATCATTACAGGTAGGCTTACACTAACACTGCTGAAAAGCCCCTAGTCGCCACATTCCAGCACCTGTTCGGGTACACTGAGGGAGAATTCACAATGTCCAATTCACCTAACAAGCATACCTTTTGGAACATGTGGGAGGAAATCGGAGCACCCGGTAGAAACCCACGCAGACACTGGGAGAACAGTGACCCAAGCCGGGAATCGAACCTGGGACCCTGTCCCTGTGAAGCAACAGTGCTAACCACTGCGCTACCGTGCCGCCCATAAACACTAATGGAATGTTGACCTTGTTGGGTTTTAGGTTTAGGTATTAAGAGATATGGAGCCATGGTGCAGAAATAGAGTTGAGTCGATTTGAAATGATCCAATTGGACGGCTTAACATTCTCAAGGGGCTACATGGTCTTCTGTTCCTAAAGCTCTTATGTTCCTACTCTGCATGCCTGAATTTCCTGCAATTTCGAGAGATGGAATGACCTTATTGCAGGCACAACCCAAATTATTGTAATCAAAATACGCATATCAGGTCCCAATAATTCTTATGAGTTGGGCAATGCTCCAATCCCTACTTTCTGTGTACTTCTGCTCCACTTGGGATGGGAACATTTCTGACCTACCTCAATATTTATTACAATTGTTCCAATATTGAAGCTACATTTCCTGAGGTCTTGGCAATGCAAATTGCAGCTAACCATAATGAAAAAATGGGAAACTATTCCATATTCCCTTAGTGCTGTGTGAATTGGAAGAGGCGAGTCAATTCATGAAAAGGGTGACAGGCTGAAAATGTGAACTCGCAAATTAATTCTGGCAGGGAACTGCCAGCAAAGTCGTACATTCATAAGGGACTCGGATACACCAGATCCTCAGCCAAGGGCAAAGCTTCTGAAATGGCACTGTGGAGGGGAGGATTTGCCCTCTTCCTGCAACTAAAAGGCCAACCAACAGTGAGCGGCCGGGGGGGGGGTCAAGGATGCCCCGATTTTATCCCTGAGAAAGTGAATGTATTTCGAGTGATGTAAAATCCCACTCCTCAGTCAGAAATTTCAATACTGTTGCCTTCAGTTGGGACCTGACGGCAGGTTGGTGTAATTACACTCGGTCTCATACATGTCTTACCTACAGGGCAGGATGCAAAGACCTTTGAAGATGAACAAAACAAATACTTTTTAAAAAGATTACATGTGGCCCCTGACACAGGGTCAGGTAAGAATAGTATTTTTTTCCCCCCCATTCTTAATCAGAATCTGAGCATCTCCTACATGTTTAGAAAATTCTGGTCAGTAACCGCCTCAACTACCAATGGCTCGGAATTCCACAAAGCTTTTGTTTGTCACCCCAGAAACCCATGGGAATGGTAACAGACGCACATTCCAATATTTATACCATAATCCAACACCCCCATGGATTTTCTAGGTCAACACCTTCAGGTACAGAGACACCTCTGCACCTGTTATCACTCAGAAATCGATGCTTACAGACAATAGCATTGCTATCTATACACCTCAGGTTGCACTTGTCTTCAGAGGCATTGTTTCACAAGCGAGGCAATGCCATCTGCTGCACATTGATCTGTAGACATTAAGAACTGGGACAGCCCTTCCTGGAGCTGTCTAGGTCAGTACATTAAGCTTCAATGCCAGAAAACCCTTTCAGGCCTTCTGCCAGATAAGCCAGTCAACAGTTTATTCTTGTATTATGGCTCAGTTGGTAGCGCCTCTTGTCTCTTATTCACAAGGCTGTGGGCTCAAGTCACAAGATGGTATCTCTGTAACCTCCGTACTGTGCTAAAGTGTCATCCTAGATTATTGCTGCTCCAAAGACCAAGAGGTATATCCAAGATCATTAGCAGCAGCTGAATGCTGCACATTTTATCCTTGGTTCAGCAGTAGCACCTATGTTTCTGAGCATTAAACCCTTGACCTCATGACTCGGAGTCATTTCATGAATTGCAGACATAGAGCACAATTTAACGGAAACATTAATAAGGGTCATTTTGGCTGCGATTGGCGGGGTGTTTCTCGAGGGCCGTGGTGGCGAGATTGCGACCTGTACTTAACGGCTGAAAATGAGCCCCCACCTGCTTCTCACCGCTACTTGCTGTTTGAATCGCCTGACCCATGCTTCAGGAGCTCGCCGCTAACAAGGGGGAGCTGCTTTTAGGCGCTCCCTCACCACTCACTCCCAGTGAACACAAGCATGGCAACACGCAGACTTGCTCCTCACTTTGGCGATGCCGACCCAACCAGGCTCCTTGATGCCATCGATGAGCGACAGGTATCCTGTTCCCCCGAGTGAGCCAGTTGGCCAGTAGCAGGGCTGCTGGGAGACAGTGGCAGCAGCTGTCAGTTTGGGCAGCATGACAACAAGGACTGCCATAAAATTGAGGAAGAAGACCAACAACCTCCACCGAGCTGCAAGGATAGGTTACCATCTCTCTCCTGGCATTAGTTCTTCTGTCTGCCACCCCACAAATTCCCAGCTACATTTTATTTACATTTTCATTGCTCTTAATTTTATTGTAAAATGTAACCCAAAGAGTTGAATAGCAAAGCATTTGCAATGGGTTTTTTTTTTTAGTATTTTTATTCAAATTTTTAGCAATTAACATTTTACAAAACAAAAAAATAAATTACACCCCCAAATACAATAAACCTTGCACCAACGCCTCTCGCTCTAACTGTTGGCAGTAACTAGCTCTCCGAAATGCAAAATAAACAAACTCCATCTCTTGTGAAGCCTGGAGCCTCTCATTTGCACCTTTTAGAGCAAATTTCTCCTTCTCAAGATGTAAGAACTCCATTAGATCCCCCAGCCACATCGAGACACAGGGTGGATTGACCTCCACCCGAACAGGAACGGCCTGCGAGCAATCAATGAGGCTAAAACATCTGCCCCCGCTCCAGTCTGCAACTCCGGGAGGTCCAATACCACGAATATGATCCCCAGGGGGCACGGCTCCAAACTCATGCAGTATCGATGACATGGGGCTGAAAAACGACCCACAAAATTTCTCCAACTTCGGGCAGGACCAGAACATGTGCACGATTAGCCGGGTTCCTCCCACACCGTTCACAAGTACCCTCAAACAGCCAGCTCATCCTTGACTTCGTCAAATGCGATTTAAAATGGGTTCTTATTAGAGAGATTGTGTTGGGATGGGGAAAAGTACTAAATGGGATGACTCCGATTTTGGGACTGTGGTGGTATGTATTAGGGGTAATACGGTACACCAGGAATGCCGAGCAGCTATTGGAGGACAGATGCTGGATCCCGATTGGATCCTCCACCTACTGGGCTCCACCCAGATAGGAGGGATATAAGAACCTGGGTAATCCCCGCAGCTGCATTCTGTGAGTGAGCTGCTGGGGAACGTGTCTGAACAAGTCTGCTCAATAAAGCCTCGATTGAAGTTCTTTACGTCTCGCCTCGTGTGTGATCGATGGTGCTACAATTTATTGAGCAGACTTAAAAAGGAATATGGAGCTCCGGATCACCCCGGAGTGCCTGCGAATCAGCCCCCACGCAGCAAACGCAACATCCGCGTTTAAACACTGGCTGGTGTGTTTTGAGGGAGACCTTCGAACAGCCTCCGGCAGACAAACCGAAGACCAGAAGATGCAGGTCCTGCATTCCAGGGTGAGTCCCGAAATCTACTCACTCATCGAGGGCGCGGAAGAATTCCCAGAGGCGATCAACTTGCTGAAGGAGATCTACATTAAGCCCGTCAACCAGGTCTACGCACGCTACCAGCTCGCGACGAGACGACAAATCCCCGGGGAATCGCTGGACGATTTCTTCAACGCTCTAACGATCCTGGGACGAAACTGCAACTGCCCAGCGGTTACGGCGAACGAACATACGGACCTCCTGATCAGAGACGCTTACGTAGCAGGTTTGGCATCGTCGCAAATTTGCCAGAGACTTTTAGAGAAAGACTCTCTTGGACTAACAGAGGTACGGGCCCTCGCAGCCTCCCTCGACGTGGCCTCCCAAAACGCCCGCGTCTATGCCCCCGACCGCGCTGCAGCCCCTTGGGCTCCGTGGACCCCTGCCGCGACCGACCCCCCGGCAACCCCAACCCCTCCGCAAGCGTGCGCAGCCAGAATCCCAGACCACCCGGGGGGCCCCAGCTGCTACTTTTGCGGGCAGTCAAAACACCCCCGCCAGCGCTGCCCGGCCCGCTCGGCCACCTGCAAAAGCTGCGGTAAAAAGGGGCACTACGCAGCGGTGTGCCAGTCCCGTGGGGTCGCCGCTATCTCCGGGGAACAAATGGGACCACGGGCTCAACTCTCCCAGCGACCCACGGGCGGCCAACGGGCGCCGCCATTTTGGACCCCGGACACCACGAGGGGGGGACGGGCGCCGCCATCTTCCTACCCACAGGCCGCGTGCGATCCATGGGAGTGGCCATTTTGTCCACCCCCGGCTGCGTGCGACTCATGGGAGCGGCCATTTTGTCCACCCCCGGCCGCGTGCGACTCATGGGAGCGGCCATTTTGTCCACCCCCAACCGCGTGCGATCCATGGACGCCGCCATCTTGGCTGACAGGCAAGGACCCCGGTGTGGCCGGCTCCACACTGCCTGAAGACAACGGTCTGATACACCAACCACGTTTGGCATCGGTGACCCTCAACCAGTCGCGGCCCCGGACGCTCCAGACGACAACGACAAAGGTGCTGGTGAACGGCCACGAAACGCCGTGTTTGATCGACTCGGGGAGCACGGAGAGTTTTATTCACCCGGACACGGTAAGACGCTGTTCCCTTGTAATTCGGCCAAGCACCCAAAAAATCTTCCTGGCGGCGGGGTCCCACTCCGTTGAAATCAAAGGGTTCTGCATCGCAAACCTAACGGTGCAGGGGAGAGAGTTCAAAAATTACCGGCTGTACGTCCTTCCCCACCTCTGCGCTCCCACCCTCCTGGGGTTGGACTTCCAATGCAACCTCCAGAGCTTAACATTCAAATTTGGCGGCCCTATACCCCCACTGACTATCTGCGGCCTCGCGACACTCAAGGTCGAACCGCCCTCCCTGTTTGCGAACCTCACCCCGGATTGCAAACCCGTCGCCACTAGGAGCAGACGGTACAGCACCCAGGACCGGACGTTTATCAGGTCCGAAGTACAGCGGCTGCTGAGGGAAGGCATAATCCAGGCCAGCAATAGTCCCTGGAGAGCCCAGGTGGTAGTAGTGAAGACAGGGGAGAAGCAAAGGATGGTCGTAGACTACAGTCAGACCATCAACAGGTACACGCAGCTAGATGCGTACCCTCTTCCCCGCATATCCGACATGGTCAATCGGATTGCACAGTACAAGGTCTTCTCCACCGTGGACCTTAAGTCCGCCTACCACCAGCTCCCCATTCGCCCGGGTGACCGCAAGTACACTGCCTTTGAAGCAGACGGGCGGCTATACCACTTCTTAAGGGTTCCATTCGGCGTCACGAACGGAGTCTCGGTCTTCCAACGAGAGATGGACCGAATGGTCGACCAGCACGGTTTACGGGCCACGTTCCCGTACCTCGACAACGTCACCATCTGCGGCCACGACCAGCAGGACCACGACGCCAACCTCCGCAAATTCCTCCAGACCGCTAACGCCCTCAACCTCACGTACAACGAGGAAAAATGCGTGTTTAGCACCAACCGTCTAGCCATCCTGGGCTACGTAGTGCGTAATGGAGTGATAGGCCCCGACCCCGAACGCATGCACCCCCTCATGGAGTTCCCTCTCCCCCACTGTACCAAAGCCCTGAAACGCTGCCTGGGCTTCTTTTCTTATTACGCCCAGTGGGTCCCCCAGTACGCAGACAAGGCCCGCCCACTAATCCAGTCCACTACTTTTCCCCTGTCGTCAGAGGCCTGCCAGGCCTTCAGCCGCATCAAAACGGATATCGCAAAGGCCACGATGCGCGCCATCGACGAGTCCCTCCCCTTCCAAGTCGAGAGCGACGCGTCCGACGTCGCTCTGGCGGCCACGCTCAACCAAGCGGGCAGACCCGTGGCCTTTTTCTCCCGGACCCTACACGCTTCAGAAATTCGCCACTCCTCAGTAGAAAAGGAGGCCCAAGCCATAGTGGAAGCTGTGCGACATTGGAGGCGTTACCTGGCCGGCAGGAAATTCACTCTCCTCACTGACCAACGGTCGGTAGCCTTCATGTTCGATAATGCGCAGCGGGGCAAGATAAAAAACGACAAGATCCTGCGGTGGAGGATCAAACTCTCCACCTACAACTACGAGATCTTGTACCGTCCCGGAAAGCTGAACGAGCCGTCCAATGCCCTATCTCGCGGCACTTGTGCCAACGCACAAGTGGACCGTCTCCAAGCCCTCCACGAGGACCTCTGCCACCCAGGGGTCACTCGTTTCTACCACTTCATAAAGGCTCGCAACCTCCCTTACTCCGTTGAGGACGTCCGAACAGTCACCAGGAACTGCCAAATCTGCGCAGAATGCAAACCACATTTTTTCAGGCCAGATAGAGCTCACCTGATAAAGGCTTCCCGTCCCTTTGAACGCCTCAGTTTGGATTTCAAAGGCCCCCTCCCCTCCACCGATCGCAACACGTACTTTCTTAACGTCGTTGACGAATACTCCCGCTTCCCCTTTGCCATCCCCTGCCCCGACATGACCGCGGCCACGATCATTAAAGCCCTCGGCACCATCTTTACCCTGTTCGGTTTCCCCGCCTACATCCATAGCGACAGGGGGTCCTCCTTCATGAGTGACGAGCTGCGTCAATTCCTGCTCAGCAAGGGTATAGCCTCGAGCAGGACGACCAGCTACAACCCCCGGGGGAATGGGCAGGTAGAGAGGGAGAACGGAACGGTCTGGAAGACCGTCCTACTGGCCCTACGGTCTAGGAGTCTCCCAACTTCCCGCTGGCAGGAAGTCCTCCCGGATGCACTTCATTCTATCCGGTCCCTGCTGTGCACCACCACTAACCAAACGCCTCACAAGTGCCTCCTTGTCTTCCCCAGGAAGTCCTCCTCCGGAACGTCGCTGCCGACCTGGCTGGCGGCCCCGGGACCCATCCTGCTCCGGAAACATGTGCGGGCGCACAAATCAGACCCGCTGGTGGAAAAGGTACATCTACTCCACGCAAACCCGCAGTACGCCTACGTGGCGTACCCAGACGGCCGACCTGGCGCCCGCCGGAGCTCCCCACCCCCCCCCCCAACACAAATCACCTCGCCCTCACTCCCGCCGGTGCATCCCACAGCTACCCCCTTCCCGGGGGGATCGGTCCTCCTCCCAGGCCCGTCCAGGAGTAAGGAAACAGAAGGGGACAGCGCGATGCTCCCAGAGTCGAACGGACCCGAGCCAGCACCACCACCACCCAGGCTGAGACAATCGGAAAGGGCGACCAGAGCACCATCTCGACTCATCGAATCGACTTAAGATGTATATAATTCAGTGGCCCAGCAAAGCGGCATTGTTGTAAATAGTTAACGCTGCAAATCGGGTAAAATGTGAATAATTCGGTGGCCCAGTAAAAGCGGCATGATTGTATATAGTTCAATGGTTAAGGTACCGACCCTGTAAACCCTTACCACCATACCACCCACCACCCAGCAGGGTTCTTTTTTAACAAGGGGAGAATGTGGTGGTATGTATTAGGGGTAATACGGTACACCAGGAATGCCGAGCAGCTATTGGAGGACAGATGCTGGATCCCGATTGGATCCTCCACCTACTGGGCTCCACCCAGATAGGAGGGATATAAGAACCTGGGTAATCCCCGCAGCTGCATTCTGTGAGTGAGCTGCTGGGGAACGTGTCTGAACAAGTCTGCTCAATAAAGCCTCGATTGAAGTTCTTTACGTCTCGCCTCGTGTGTGATCGATGGTGCTACAGGGACTACGGCTACAATACAAAAGCAAAATAATGCAAATGCTCAAAACCTGAAATATCAACAGAAAATGCTGGAAATATTTAGTGCGTTAGGAAATATCTGTGGGGCCATTACCACTTTTAATTTGCCTCAATTACTTGGATTCAGCAATGCAAAGAAAACAGGTCAAATTTGCAGATGATGCAAAACAATGACAGCAGGATTTGAAGATATTACAAGTTCTACCAATATAATTGGATAAAATATGTAAGTAGGCAGCAATGTTGCCAATGAAATTTAATGCAGACAATGGTAAACGAATAAGAGCAATGGGGAACTCACATAATCCATGAATGGTATTAAAGTAACTAAGGATAGAACCTTGGGGTCTTACCAACTCAACGCTAAATGGGGTGATACTCCATTACCTGGTGCCGGTAGCGCATTTCCTGATCTGGTGGTGAATGGAGTGTCAGCCCCAAAACAGGATCGTTCCAATGCTCCGATCGCCTGCTGGCAGGGGCAGCGAGCTACATGCCCCATGGCGGCAGGAGAAGGCAAATGGGAGCAAATTTCCCAAGCGTGGCCCTGATGTTGTGGACCGCTCAATGGGTCAAGTGGGTTTGATGCATGACCGAGGTGCCCCCCAAAATCCATCCTCCACTCCACAACATAAATCCTGTCCACCTCCCCAACAGACCCCACCATCAGAGACCCCTGCCTGAAAGTTGAAGAATAGTCCAGCAGAATAGTAAAGATCCCTGCACTTTCACTTACCTTTCCCTTACATCTGCTGCCTCAGACAAAAGTGTTTAAAGCAGCAGCTGTTACAAGTGTCAGAGGCTTCCTGGAAAGCAGAGTATACTTCAAAGGGCTTCAAATCCCTTGACAGCCTTTGAAATGCAGCTCTACCATTCAATTACACACAGCAATACCTTGTATTAGCCAGTGATTGACAGTTTTATTACTCCAGAGACAGCTGCTTGGTGGATTGTTGATCTAACCCCACATGCTTAAATAGAAAGTACAAAGAACAGCACAGGAATAGGCTCTTCGGCCCTCCAAGCCTGTGCCGATCATGATGCCCTAACTTAAAAAAAAACCTTCTGCCCTTACTTGGTCCTTAACTCTCTATTTCCTCCCTATTCATGTACCCAACCAGATGCCTCTTAAATGTTGCTAATGTGTCTGCTTCCACCACATCCTCACATACCCACAGTCGAGGTGACTGAGTTGACTTCTCCCAGCATCCTCTTCTGCTGCCTCTGCTGGATGATCTTCCTCCTGTTTGTTACTGGAGGGGCTCTTAGGCTAGCCACAGTACAGTCGAGGTGACTGAGTTGTCTTCTCCCCGAGTGGGTTGTGGGGGGTGACATGGGAAGAATGTCTTTTCATGTACTAAATGATGGGCTTGAGCTGCTTGCAGAAAAATACTTTTCACTGTACCTCGGTACAAGTGGCAATAAACAAATCCAATGAGCAAACTTCACACGGGTAGTGATCTGGAGCCAGGATCGAACCCGGGTCTCAACACCATGAAGAAGCAGAGCTAACCACTGTGCCGCCCGGGTGGTGTCTTTAACTGTGCACTTGATTCTAGGTTGAATCGATCTAGGCCTAAGTCGTTGGCTCCTTCGGAGGTAGCGAGGGCACTGTTGGCCTTTATGGAACAGGTGGGAGGGCAGGCCTGTGGCGGTTTTTACACCCAAAGGATAAGGAACTTTTTGTTTTTTCCCATGTGCATAAGGTTTTTTCCAGGCTAGACGTCTTCCTGCTGGACTGGTCTCATCTTCCTGTGGTGAGGAAGGCTGAGCACTCGGCCATCGTAATTTCGGACCATGCTGCGCACTTTGTGGATTTGGTTCCGGAATCAGGGGCGACATTCTCTGACCCCCCGCCGGGTCGGAGAATCGCCGGGGGGCTGGCGTGAATCCCGCCCCTGCCGGTTGCCGAAGTCTCCGGCACCAGAGATTCGGCGGGGGCGGGAATCGGGCCGTGCCGGTTCGCGGGCCCCCCCGCTCGATTCTCCGGCCCGGATGGGCCGAAGTCCCGCCGATAAATTGCCTGTCCTGCCGGCGTAAATTAAATCACCTAACTTACCGGCGGGACAAGGCGGCGTGGGCGGGCTCCGGGGTCCTGGGAGGGGCGCGGGGCGATCTGACCCCGCGGGGTGCCCCCACGGTGGCCTGGCCCGCGATCGGGGCCCACCGATCCGCGGGAGGGCCTGTGCCATGGGGGCACTCTTTCCCTTCCGCCACGGTCTCCACCATGGCGGAGGCGGAAGAGACTCCCTCCACTGCGCATACGTGGGAAACTGTCAGCGGCTGCTGATGCTCCCGCGCATGCGCCGCCCCGAGATGTCATTTCCGCGTCAGCTGCGGGGCAACAAAGGTCGTTTTCGCCAGCTGGTGGGGCGGAAATTCCTCCGGCGTCGGCCTAGCCCCTCAATGTTGGGGCTCGGCCCCCAAAGATGCGGAGCATTCCGCACCTTTGGGGCGGCGTGATGCCCGTCTGATTGGCGCCGTTTTGGGCGCCAGTCGGCGGACATCGCGCCGTTTCGGGAGAATTTCGCCCCAGGTCCTGCTCAGCACCCACAGTGGAGGTTGGATGCATCACTGCTAGCGGGTAAGGGGTTTTGTGGGCGCATTGTTATCACCATTGAAGAATACATTAGGTTCAACAAAAGTGAGTCTGTCTCACCCTCCACGTTGTAGGAAGCCCTCGAGGTTATCAGAGGAAACATAATCTCCTCAGGCGCAGACGGATAGGGCAGCTAGGACGGAGTGACAGAGGCTGATGGATGCTTTCTTGAGGTAGACTACCAGGGAGATCATACAGGTCAGGAATTAGAGCAGAAGTTTTGTCTCTGCCCCGGTCAAAGTGAATGAGGCGTTTGAGGCATTCTATAGGAATCTTTACATGTCGGAGCCCCCAAAGGAAATTTCGGATATGTTGAGGTTCTTAGATGAGTTGACCTTTCCAGCGGTTGATAGAGAGATTCGGAAGGATTTAGAGACCACGTTAAGCCCGGAGGAGATATTATAAGGTATTTGGCTGATGCAAACCAGCAAAGCAACAGCCTTGGGGGCGGCACAATAGCACAGTGGCTAGCACTGTTCCCTCACAGTGCCAGGGTCCCAGGTTTGATCCCCGGCTTGGGTCACTGTGTGGAGTCTGGGTGTTCTCCCCGTGTCTGCGTGAGTTTCCTCCCAAAAGCCCCGAAAGAGGTGCTGTTAGGTGTGGTGATATGCATCACTGTAAATACAAGGGGTTAATGTAAATACACTATGACTAAGTAAACACTAGAGGGAGCACCAGAAATGTCATGACTTGCAGACATACAGCTAATGAACACATAGAATAGGACACGACCAATGGGCAGTCAAAACACCCAGAGGTGACACTACCACAAGGGGGCATTACACAACCCATATATAAGGGCAGGGCACACATGCTCTGTCTCTTTCCACAGGTGACACTTAGAGAGTGGGACAGGGGCAGAATAGAAGCATCACACCCCCACCACATGGCTTAGAGCAGACTGGTTAGTTAGACTGAGTTACTTGTGCAAGATTAGCAGGAGAATCGTACTCATAGAGAACTGTGCTAATGGTTCAATAAATCACATTGAACTTACTTCAAAGTCTGGAGTATCTTTTGGTCAAAGCTGCATTGAGTTGCAGCCTGTGCTATCCGAGATAACATAACACAACATGGTACCAGTAGTGCCTGCTGAATCTATATAGTTCAGCCCAACAAGATCCATGACTACCAGCAACAGCACCCAGGCAAGATGACCGAGATTCCGGTTCCTCAGCAGCTCAGATACCACGGCAATCTCAGTGCCAACTAGCGTGCATTCAAGCAGAGATTTGAGATTTACATGGTAGCATCCGACCTAGATGGCATGGCCGATGCTGAGAAGGTACATCTTCATTGTGGGTGAAAATGCAACAGAAATCCTCAGCTCCTTCAAGTACTCCAAATGGCAGGACAAGAGAGACTTCCATATAGTCCTGGACAAGTTTGAAAACTACGGCGAGGTGAACACAACAGAAATCGGTAAAACTGGTGTCTATACTCACCATGAGGCAAAGGTAGGCTTGCAACAGACGCAAACGGCAATTTTGATTGGCAGCCATCTTGCGCAAGGAGCCGCACATGCGCAGTTGCGAAAAGAGCGCACAGTGAAGGAAAAGCGATCTGCGCATGTGCAATACATTCTTATGCTCTACATCACAAGCGTCATGACGTCAGAGGCCCCGGACCACACCCACTTAAAGGGAAAATGTCCGAAAATAGTGAGAAAAAAAATTTAGAGCCAGAAAACACAATTCTTTCACCTGGAACGACAGCACAATGCCTGAACTTCGACCAGTAGCTGAAAGCAACCCCCACAGAACCCTGCAACAAGCATTTAGCACCGCCTTAAAAGATGATTTAGTCCTTGAAGACTACGACTCAGACGATGATTTCATCATTGGACGTGGCGAACTCAGTACCAAATCCGAATCGCAACGAGATGTGTTATACATTGAAGCATCCGACACAGTCATGGACGAGTTCTTCGGATTTGAGGATCCTCAGCCCAGCATAGACGACATCCCGACCCATGAGTACAGGATTCTGCTGCGGCCTGACGCCAAGAGACAGAGAGCGGTACAAGCCTCCAAAGCGAGTTCGTTGACAGACTCCACGATGGAAGCAACGCAAGACTCCAGAGCGCAGTCCTTGCATGAACAAGACCATGAAGGTCTAGCAACCTTATCTGAGCAACCAGCAGCAGACGATGCAAGTCTGCCACGCCCAAGTGCACAGCAAGAAGACTATCACAGTCTACCACGCTCACATGAACAACAAAAAGACTATGACAGTCTACCCAGATTATTTGAGCCACCAGAAGAAGACTCTGACAGTCTACCCAGCTCATCTAATCGACAAGAAGACACTGAAGGTCTACCCACTGTATGTGCGACAGGGAGTCACTTTCGGAGTCACTTTAGAACAGAGATGAGGAGAAATTTCTTCTGCCAGAGAGTGGTGGGTCTGTGGAATTCATTGCCACAGAGGGCGGTGGAGCCCGGGACGTTTAGTGTCTTTAAGACAGAAGTTGATAAATTCTTGATTTCTCGAGGAATTAAGGGCTATGGAGAGAGAGCGGGTAAATGGAGTTGAAATCAGCCATGATTGAATGGCGGAGTGGACTCGATGGGCCGAATGGCCTTACTTCCGCTCCTATGTCTTATGGTCTTAAGTGACAAAAAGGCTTCGCAATTCCCATTCAAGATGTGCAACCTCTCAAGATTGACAGATCTCAGCTAGTATGTACAGAGACACTCGACAATCAAAGTGAGGCTACTAGTGACTCCAGTGACACCACGTTAATTCAAACCTCATCTACTCGAGCCTCTCTACAAGAATGACTCCAGACGGGGAGCACCAAGAAACCAAAGGTGATTCAGGTGAACCAGAAAGGGCTCCAGACTGGGAGTATCGACAAGCCAAAGATGATTCCAGTGAACCGGACATGACTCCAGACGGGGAGCGCCGAGGAATCAGAGACGGCATGCTCAATGAAACTGCAGATGCCACAAAGGTCACTGACACAAGTAACTTTGTGAAGGACTCGAATGTAGTCATTGAGCGCAACTAACACAACAACAAACACGTCAATAACAACAATGACAACAACAATTGAACAACAACTGGTACGACATGGTACAACTCTGCCCATGAAGGACAATGTTACTGCTCAGCTCAGAACAATGACGAGAGTGCAAACAGACATGCATGTCAACGCATCTTACCAATTCATATTTGCTACACTACGGACAAGCAAACCAGCTTTCAGGAAAGATGTCATCAAGAATTGCTACCACAAACATAAAAAGAAAAGAGTTCACCTCAGACAATGAAGTGATTTGACCATTTGACCACCTCCTGATGACTTCTTGGTTACGTACACATCAGGACACTGACGGAATTCACAAGGGAATGACAACATCAACATCGACACTTCCATAACAGCACAAGAAAGCCACTCGACCGTGTAAATTCATGAACTTTGGATTCATAACTATTATTTGGTATTGTATAATCCTCAACGTCATCATAACTATTCCTTGATCTTGTATCGTCATCACAGTCATCATAACTTGTACATGTCATCACATATTTACCTGTTTTTGTTCAATTTTTCTTTAACACTGTACAGAAAATATGTAACACGAAAAAAAGGGGGATGTGGTTATATGCAACGTTCACACACATCTTCTACTTCTTCAAAGAATCGGCTCACCCTCGCCCTTGTGAGGTGTGCTCTGTATACCACCTTCAGCTGTATCAGCCCCAACCTCGCGCACGAGTTGGAGGCATTCATTCTCCGGAGCACCTCACACCAGAACCCCTCCTCCATATCCTCTCCCAACTCTTCCTCCCACTTTGCTTTGATCCCTTCCAGTGGTGCCTTCTCCTCTGCCAAAATAGCTCCGTAGACTGCTGACACTACCCCCTTCTCCAGTCCCCCTGTCGTCAGCACCTCCTCCAGCAATGTGGAGGCTGGCTCCACCGGGAAGCTCCTTTCTGGCAAAATCTCGAACCTGCATGTGTCTAAACATTTCCCCCTGCTCCAGCCCATACTTCGCTTCCAACTCCTTCAGCCTTGCAAACCGACCCCTAAGAAACAAATCTTTTACTGTCTTAATCCCCTTCTCCTCCCATTTCCGACAATTTCCATCCCACCTCCCTGGCTCAAATCTGTGGTTCCCCCGAATTGGCATTTCCCTTGACCCTGCCCCTAACCCGAAGTGTTGACGAAACTGCCTCCAAATTCTCAATGAAGCTATTATTACCGGACTCCCTGAGTACTTCATCGATACATAGAGTAGTTCTTCAGGGGGATAGGCAGTCGGGGGTCTAACGTTGCCCAATTTGCTTTTCTAATATTGGGCGCCAATATTAAGAAGTTGTGAGATGACTCAGTGATCCGGGCTCCCATATGGGTACAGGTGGAGGCGGGTTTGTGTAGGGATTCTAGATTAGGTGCATCGGTTACAGCCGTGTTGCCGTTTTCCCCGGTGAGGTATTCGTCGAACCAGGTGGTGGTGTCCACCTTTCGGATATGGAAGCAATTTAGGCAGCATTTTAAGCTCGGATCCATGTCACTGTTGGCCCTATTTGTGATAACCACCTATTGGTGTTGTCGCTTTAGACTCGATGTTTAGGTCTGGGAAAGGAAGTGTGTTGAGAGATTTGGGGATATTTTTGTGTAAGGACAGTTTGCGAGTCTGGAGGAATTGTTGGTAAAGATTTGACCCTCTGGGACAAGCCTCTTCCTGTACCTTTAGACTCACAGTTTAGTGTGTAAGGCCTTTCCATCTTTTCTCCGGCGCCTCCCTGCTGGGGAGGATTCTATTGATACAGAGTTCCAGTTGGGGAAATATTTCAGGCAGTTATAGGCAGATCTTATCAGTGGAATCGGCTCCTGTGGATGAGGGGAGGGCAAAGTGGGAAGAGAAATTGGGACCGATTGTGGATGAAGAGGTGTGGAGTGAGGCCCTTCACAAGGTAAATTCCATGTCTTCCTGTGCACGGCTCATCCTAATCCAGTTTGAGGTGGTGCACAGGGCTGACATGACTAAGGCCTGGATGAGTGTTTTTTTTCCAGGGGCGGAAGATAAGTGTTAGCGATGTTCTTGGGGCAGGCCAAACACGCCCATTTATTCTGATTGTGTCCCTGGCTGGTAAGCTTTTGGGTCTCCTTCTTTAACACCGAGTCAGCGATTCTTAACGTCAATCTGGAGCCTTGTCCTTTGGTGGCGATTTTCGGGATGTCGGACTTGCTGGGGTTGCAGATGGGGGTGAAGGCGGGTGCCCTCGCCTTTGCATCCTTAATAGCCCAGTGGTGAGTTCTGCTGGGATGGAGAGCTGCTATTCCGCCTGGTGTCTCAGTGTGGAGGACCTTATGGAGATTTTGTTTCTGGAGAAGGTCAAGTACACCCTCAATGGGTCGGTTGAGGGGTTCTACTATTCATCTCCTTCAAAGAGTTAGTCATCGTCAGCTGTTGGGGGGGGGGGTTCAGGTTAACAGGTTAGGGGGTGTGCGGTGTGCTTGTTCGTTTGTTTTATATGATTGTTGGATTGTTAAGATGTATGATGTACTATTTACTTATTGTGCTATTAGTTTTAAACTCAATCACTGGCTAATGCAATGTATTGCTGTATGAAATTGAATGGAAGATATGCATTTCAAACACAAAAAGGATTTATTAATAAGGGCTGTTCAAAAGCTTCATGGCTGCAGCTTACTCCCTACATGTCTCCTGCCAAAGAGGGCTCCACTCCCTGGATGATTACCCACTCTGAGTCCCAATTGGTCACCCAAGCCAGGTGACCCTTTTCAGCTGTGTTGCCCTGAAGGGACAAACACCATGTCCTTCCCCCTTTAACTCATTTATACATTCTTCAATAATTAAGTTACTCAGACCTAAATTCTAACTAAACATTATATACATGAGTTGGACAATTGTAAATCCAGTCTTTGAGAGGGTGTTCTGTTTCTTGCAGAGTGGTGTAATTCTGTGGTCTGAGATCCTTCCACAGGATCGACATTAACAAGAATTGCATTACTGGGTACCTCTCCTGGCACAGGCAGTTCATTACTACTTGCTTCCGCGGAGACATCAGTTATGTCTTTAATAGGTCAATCAGCTTTTTTGGTGCTTATAGGTTTGAATGCATCTCTTTTTTTTTTAAATTTAGAGTACCCAATTTTTTTTTTCCAATTAAGGGGTAATTTAGTGTGGCCAATCCACCTAACCTGCACATCTTTGGGTTGTGGGGGTGAACCCCACACAGACACGGGGAGAATGTGCAAACTCCACATGGACAGTGACCCAGAGCCCGGATTCGAACACGGGTCCTCAGCGCCATAGTCCCAGTGCTAACCACTGTGCCGCGTGCCGCCTCAAATACATCTCTTGATAGCAACACTGAATGCTGGAACATCTCTCTACTCCTCAAGCGGTCCACATGTTTACGAACGATCCATCCTTCCATGACTACTGGATACGACAGGAGTCCGGTCTCAGAGACATGGGCTGGGATTCTCCGACCCGGTGCCGGGTAGGAGAATTCCCGGGGGGGCGCGAGAATCCTGCCCCAATGCCGGCTTCCCCGTTCCCCAGCCCCGTTTTGCGGGCGCCGGCGGGATCCCGCCACGCCGGTCGGGGGCCGTTGACAGTGGCCCCCCCGGCGATTCTCAGGGCCCCAATGGACCGAATGGCCGACGAGTTTGGCCGAGTACCACAGGCGTGGATTAATTACCTCCCACACGGCGGGACCTGAAAGGTGAGTGTGCGGGGGCCATCCTGGATGGGGGGGGGGGGGGGGAGGGGTGGTATCCGACCCTGGGGGGGGCCCCCATGGTGGCCTAGTCCGCGATCGGGGCCTACCGATCGGCGGGTGGGTTGGTTCCGTGGGAGCCTACTTTACTCTACGCCAGGCCCCTGTAGGGCTCCGTCATGTTGCCCGGGGGCCGGAGCGGAGAAGGGAACCCCGGCGCATGCGCGGAAATACGCCGGTCGTTCTGCCGTGGATTCAAAACATATAAAATCCTCGATAAAAACATTTATTTTAAAAAAATACATCTGTGCCTGTACATAGTTTGACTGCATTGATGTTCAAATAAATTACTTTGTGGTTCAACAATAAAAAAACTCTTCCATTGCCACTTCCATGAGGTCTTCATTGCCTCCTCTGAAATCTTTTCTTGCCTTGTCTTTGAGGTCTTCATTGCCTATGGATCTTTCTTTCAGGGTGCCCTCTATCTGGGGTCTTCTCTAATTTCCTGTCCATAGCCATTTGTTACTTCTTGTGGTTGCTGATTTAAATGCATTGACACTTTAAATGTATTACCTCTATAAGGGTATTGTCGCTTTAAGACTGTGAAGTAATTTTTTTCCTCACAAAGGGCAGCACGGTAGCATTGTGGATAGCACAATTGCTTCACAGCTCCAGGGTCCCAGGTTCGATTCCGGCTTGGGTCACTGTCTGTGCGGAGTCTGCACATCCTCCCCGTGTGTGCGTGGGTTTCCTCCGGGTGCTCCGGTTTCCTCCCACAGTCCAAAGATGTGCAGGTTAGGTGGATTGGCCATGATAAATTGCCCTTAGTGTCCAAAATTGCCCTTAGTGTTGGGTGGGGTTACTGGGTTATGGGGTAGGGTGGAGGTGTTGACCTTGGGTGGGGTGCTCTTTCCAAGAGCCGGTGCAGACTCGATGGGCCGAATGGCCTCCTTCTGCACTGTAAATTCTATGATAATCTAGGAAAGGCTGTAGTTGCTTGGAAACGGTTGGCTTCCCTTTGCAGGCGCATTTTGCAGCAAATATATCAATGCAGGTATTCCGAGCTGTTTCTTTTTTTTTGTTTATTCTTAAAGCTGCAGCACTGCTTTCTAGTGCCAGCCATTTTTTTAAAAGCTTTTGAAGTTTTTTAACAGCAGGAATTCTTTGATTTTTATCCAAATCCATTCTTTATAAAATTTGAAGCCGCAGCTCTTCCAGTTAGTTGCCTACTCCGCATGGCCATAATCTCTTGTTTTTTTACTCTGGACGTTCCTTTTTTAAATCTTTGACTCTGGCAGCCAATTTTACAGGTTTGTTTTTCTACATCTGTCTTTCAGTTTCTTTAATGCACCTGAGCATCTTGCAACTGTCCATCTTTTCTGATTCTACATTACTCAGAGTCTGGCAATATCTCAAATGGGTTTATACACCCAAAGAAAGGCATGCTGGTGAGTATCTTCTTTCAGACTTCCATTAAAACAGGATACTCATGGTTAGCATTGCTTCCTCACGGCACCGAGGTCCCAGGTTCGATCCCAGCTCTGGGTCACTGTCCGTGTGGAGTTTGCACATTCTCCCCGTGTTTGCATGGGTTTCGCCCCCACAACCCAAAGATGTGCAGCGTAGGTGGATTGGCCACACTAAATTGCCCCTTAATTGGAAAAAATGAATTGGGTACTCTAAATTTATTTTTAAAACAGGATACTCACAGGTGTCGGGCCAGAGGCAGTGTTAAGATAATTTATCCTCGTTGCCAGATGTAAAGATGCACTTTCAGACACTCCATTAGTAAACACAAAAAGGAGATATTAGCTCTGCATTTTGCATTTTGGAAGGTCTAATGCAGGTAGGGAATATACAGTGAATGGTAGAACCCTCAAGAGTATTGAAAGTCAGAGAGATCTAGGTGTACAGGTCCACAGGTCACTGAAAGGGGCAACACAGGTGGAGAAGGTAATCAAGAAGGCATACGGCATGCTTGCCTTCATTGGCCAGGGCATTGAGTATAAGAATTGGCAAGCCATGTTGCAGCTATATAGAACCTTAGTTAGGCCACACTTGGAGTATAGTGTTCAATTCTGGTCGCCACACTACCAGAAGGATGTGGAGGCTTTAGAGAGGGTGCAGAAGAGATTTACCAGAATGTTGCCTGGTATGGAGGGCATTAGCTATGAGGAGCGGTTGAATAAACTCGGTTTGTTCTCACTGGAACGACGGAGGTTGAGGGGCGACCTGATAGAGGTCTACAAAATGATGAGGGGCATAGATAGAGTGGATAGTCAGAGGCTTTTCCCCAGGGTAGTGGTGTCAATTACTAGGGGGCATAGGTTTAAGGTGAGAGGGTCAAGGTTTAGAGTAGATTTACGAGACAAATTTTTTACACAGAGGGTAGTGGGTGCCTGGAACTCGCTACCGGAGGAGGTTGTGGAAGCAGGGACGATAGTGACATTTAAGGGGCATCTTGACAAATACATGAATGGGATGGGAATAGAGGGATACGGACCCAGGAAGTGTAGAAGATTGTAGTTTAGTCGGGCAGCATGGTCGGCACGGGCTTGAAGGGCCGAAGGGCCTGTTCCTGTGCTGTACATTTCTTTGTTCTTTGAATCCCAATTGGTCACCCAAGCCAGCTGACCCAATTAGGCAGTGTTGCCCTTAAAGGGACAATCACCACAGCATTAAATCAAAGAAGAGAAAGTTTCTGATAACCTTGTGCGTTAACGTGCACAGATTGTTTCAGTTTTGCGAATTAAAGACTCAATATTGCACAGGTCTGTTTACAAGCTCTTCAACAATATTACTTCCGACCCCCACCCCTGCTGGTCCTTTGAACATTCAAATCTGTCCCAGAAGTGTCGAGGTGACCTCTGGCACTGTGATTTTAAAATTTGCCCTGTACCAGGTCTCAACTCCGGGACCCTTTAAAAATCCAGCCCCTCGCACCTAGATATCAGTCAGTGTCAATTGTTTATTTACTGTGTAAGTAAATCAGATAATACTCAAGAGATACCATCCTGCAGCCCCATTCCTAACTAGATACGACCAGGTGGAGTTCCCCATTCAGAGGTAGCATTCTGTGATCACCACACGAAGAGGAGAAAATTGTTCATCTCACAACACTGAAGGACATCTTCAGATCAACCCACAATACTGTGGGGATTGCCAACACATATTAGACATATTTCAAGGGGTTTCATCACAAGACCTCCAACAGTCCCTCCCAAACAAAAGCTGCATCTCCATTTCTTTGAACACATTGTGACTTGGAGCAATATCCTGGGGCTTTCTACCTCACAGCGATGTGGGAGCACCTTCACCATATGGAATGTAATGGTTCAAGAAAGCAGCCGACTGCCACCTTGTCAAGCCCAAATATGGATGGACAATAAATGTCTGCTTGGTCAGTGATGTCCACATCTCAAAGAACAATAGCTCTTAAACGAAAATGCAAGAAACAAAAGTATTCAAAGAAATTGAGAAATGTGGGACCATTTTTTAAAAAATCCCAATGATTTGTTTTCTCCCTGGTTGCTTACAGAACCGACAATGAGGCAAATCTCTAATTTCTGGAGACTCCAGGACACCTGCATCCTAAATGTAGTGCTTCTGTCAGCGTCTATTGAAATGACTGATAGGCTGGCTGTTGGGTTATCCCATATCCTGATTAAACAGCTTGGATATGCAGCCAAACTACACGAGACAGGCAGGCATTATTTGAAACAGTAGCTGTACAAGTCATTATAGAGGTTTCCTGAATAGCTTTTGGAACAACCAATATTGCCCAATTATTTGAACTGATTTAGAGTGAAAAAATCAACACCATTTCCAGGAGGATACATTCAGATTGATTCAACACATGATCTTGTTGTGGAGGATTTGATATTCAATGGTTCGCAAACTATTAAAATGGGGTTAAGAATTGAACAAAATAACAAGACGATGGACATGGCAGCAGTCCATGGTATTTAATGGCAACAGCACAAAGGGCAAGATGGATAACCACAATAAATATATAGTCCATTATTCAACTGAATGACTGGAGGAAAAGGCAAATGATCTTTTTTACAAGCAGCCCCAGTCGGATCCTTAACCAAACCACGTTATTTAAACATGTGTTTGAAGTGAATAACTATTGATTGCCATGGTGACCTTTTTTGTTGAAGTCCTCAGGCAGCCAGTGCAAATATGTGATATGATATCATTTTTAAACTTATCTGAAGAGAATGCCAAACCAGAACCACTCACATTGATTTGATTATAAAATTAAGCAGAGAAAACAAATTCTCCCAACAGAACTTAAAGTATTTTTATTGCATTCCACTGGAAAGGATAGAGAGGCAGGGGAGAGGTTAGAGTGCGATAAACCAAAACATTTAATAAGAAACAGCATTCAATCATGCAGAACACTTTGGAAAGTTGTTAAATGGGGGTCCATTTGTTTTTCAAGTTGAGTGAGATTCTTGACTTTATGATTCTACAGTAGATACTACAGTAGATTTCCAATAGCTTTGCATAATACTGCAGTTAGAAGAGCCTAATAGGCATTCTCATTTATAGAAAGTGTTAGGTTATTCAACAACTTGCATTCATATCCACTTGGAACATAGCAATGTGTTTCACTGCAGCGCTTTGTCAAAAAGGAGTTGCCAGAATTACTTGGATTAATGTTTGCCGGGTTGAGTGTTACCCTACAGGATGTGAAATGATTAAGATTCCTCTTTGCTCATCCAGTAGATCAATATTTTTAATAAAACTGAAGACTTATTTCAAGGCACGTGACTGTTGATTTGACATCTTTAGACTTACCTCTCAGAAGGAAGTGAAGAGGCTGCTGCGTTCTCTGTTTCACAGAGACACGGCTCACTTCTGCCTCACCGGACTGTGCCATACAACCTGAAGACTTCTCAATTTACTGGATGGACCACATGGCATCCTCGGGCAAGGCGAAAGGTGGAGGGATTTGCCTCCTTATGAACACCTCCTGGTGCTCAGACGAGGCAACCCTGGTGAACTACCGCTTCCCAGACCTGGAATACCTGACTGTGAAGTGTCGCCCACACTACCTTCCACGGGAGTTCATTTCTACTATGATAACGGCGGTCTACAACCCACCCAAGTGGAAGTGAAGAAGGCGCTTTATGAATTGTACATCGCTATAAACAAACTTGAAACGGAATACCGGGAGGCCTTGTTCATCGTGGCCAGTGAGTTCAACCAGGCTAACCTCAAGAGTGTACTGCCAAAATTCCACCAACACAAGGGCCCTAACATCCTTGATCACTGCTACACAAACATCAAGGGTGCCTACCGCTCCATTCCCCAACCACATTTTAGAAAATACTTCACCTGGCATACAAGCAAAAGCTTAAGAAGGTCATGCAATGCTGGTCCAGGGCAACGGAGGAACTCGTACACGCCTGCTTGGAGTCACTGGACTGGTCCACATTCAAGAACTCAGTGGCCAACCTAGACGCGTATGCCACTACCGTCACAGACTTCATCAGTAAGTGTGTTGAGGACGGCGTGCCAAAGAAGGTAGTACGGGCATTTTCCAACCGGAAACCATGGTTTTACCAGGAGATCTACTCCCTACTGAAGTCCAGGTCTGAGGCATTCAAGACGGGTGACCCTGACCTATACAAAAAGTCTAGGTACGACCTCCATAAAGCAATCAGGAATGCAATGCAACAATATCATACTAAACAAGAGTCCCAGACTAATGACTCAAACTCTTGTCGATTGTGGCAAGGCTTAAACAATGTAACGGGCTACAAAGCAAAGCCAAGTAGAATCTCTGGCAACAGAACAGCCCTCCCCATTGAGTTCAATGCATTCTATGCTCATTTTGAGCAGGAAACCAAAGCACCAATGACACCTGCCCAACAGCAATGACAAGACAGAGTACAGGAATTGTCGTGTTGGGTGCTCTGCTACACAGACGAACCAACACGGTTGCGGATGGTACAACTCAGTTTTATGACTAACAATATTTACAGTGGTAAACTGGTTACTGTGGTTCGTTCATTACCCTTGAATCTGTGGACCTATCCCTTAAACTATCTTGGAGTGGCACTCAGCACATGGTGGATGTCTGAGTGGCTTGCTGTGAGCTCTGTGCCCTGAGCTGTCTCCTGCTGGAATGAGCGGGAAGTGTCGTGTTCCCCGTTTTATAGTGTGTATGCCCTTGCCTGTGATTGGCTGTGGTGTTGTGTGTGTATTGATTGGTCCGTTGATCTGTCCATCAGTGTGTATGTATGTTTGCACCATGATGTTTACCTGAATATCATGACATCCCTCCTTTTTTACAAGAACATGTGCCTATGTGGTTATAAATAGAGAGGTGTACTGAGTGCAGCTGAATGTGTGTGTGTGTGTGCAATATCTACAGCATGTACATGAGGCTAAACTATATACATGGGGCGATGTCAGGTGTGACATAGCAAGGGGGTTGTACCACAAACAAATCACGTGGAAATGTTAAACGTCAAAGCGAACTCCTGTAACGACACGGAAAAAGAGAAACATATTAACACAGTGGTATGATACATCAGAGAGTTCAATGTTCAAACAGGCTTATAAGTCCAGCCTAGTAGGTGGGTGACGAATTCGGGTTGACCGCCTCAAGGGTGGGTCAGGATTCACCGGCTGATAAATGGGCCTGGCCACGGGCGACGACGGAATGGGCATGGTGGCAGGAAGCTCCACAAAGTCGACATCAGGAACAACAGGAGGGCGTGGCACCGGTGTAAGTTCCTGTAGCGAGCGTGGAAGCAGGCGAAGAGCCCGGCGATTGCGCCTGCGAATGGAGCCATCGGGCATGCGAACCAGGAACGAGCGGGGAGCCACGCGTCGGAGAACTTCAGCAGGTGCTGACCAACCACCTTCTGATAGGTGGATGCAGACGTCGTCCCCAGGCGCCAGGGCGGGAAGATCAGTTCTGGCGAAGGCGCTGCTGTCGCATCCTGTGCAGTACTGGAGCATGGTTGGTTGTGGGGACCAGAATGGACGGCACAGTGGTCCTAAGGGCGCGACCCATCAACAGCTGGGCTGGTGAGAGGCCAGTGACTAGTGGGGCCGAGCGATAGGCTAGCAGGGCTAAGCAGAAGTCCGATCCGGCAGCAGCAGCCTTGCAGAGGAGCCGCTTGACAATGTGGACGCCCTTCTCCGCCTTTCCATTGGACTGGGGATGCAGAGGGCTGGACGTCACGTGTGTGAAGCCATCCGAAGCAGCAAAGGAAGACCATTCCTGGCTGGCAAAACAGGGCCCACTGTCCGACATGACAGTAATCGGAATGCCGTGGCGTGCGAAGGTGTCTTTGCAGGCCCTTATGACAGCGGACGATGTCAAATCGTGCAGGCGTATGACCTCTGGATAGTTTGAAAAGTAATCTATGACGATTACATAGTCCCTGCCGAGCGTGTGAAAAAGGTCCACACCCACCGTCGCCCAGGGGGACGTCACCAGCTCATGGGGCTGAAGCATCTCAGGAGGTTGTGCCGGCTGAAACCTTTGGAAGGTGGGGCAGTTGAGCACCATCTTGGCAATGTCATCACTGATGCCCGGCCAGTATACCGCCTCTCGGGCCCTCCGTCTGCACTTCTCGACCCCCAGGTGGCCTTCATGTAGTTGGTAGAGGACCAGCTTGTGCATGCTGTGTGGAATCACAATCCGGTCCAGCTTTAGGAGGACACCATCAATGACGGCCAAGTCGTCCCGGACATTGTAGAACTGCGGGCACTGTCCTTTGAGCCACCCTCCCGTCATGTGGCGCATCACACGTTGTAGAAGGGGGTCAGCCGCAGTCTCCCGGCGAATACGGGCCAGACTGGAGTCATCGGCTGGCAGATTTGCAGATGTGAAGGCCACCTGCGCTTCGACCTGACAGACGAACCCCTCCGAGTCGGGCGGTGTGCTCACTGCTCTAGATAGGGCATCCCCAATGATAAGGTCCTTTCCTGGTGTGTAGACCAGTTGGAAGTCGTACCTCCTGAGTTTGAGTAGGATGCGCTGGAGGCGAGGGGTCATCTCGTTCAGGTCCTTATGTATGATGCTGACCAGGGTGCGATGGTCAGTCACAACGGTAAACTGGGGGAGACCATACACGTAGTCATGGAACTTGTCTATTCTGGTTAGCAAACCCAGGCACTCCTTTTCGATCTGCGCGTAGCGCTGTTCTGTGGGGGTCATGACCCGTGAGGCATAGGCGACCGGGGCCCATGACACAGTGTCATCCCGCTGTAGGAGTACCGCCCCAATGCCAGACTGGCTGGCATCAGTCGAAATTTTAGTGTCACGAGATGTGTCGAAAAACGCCAATACCGGGACTGTGGTGAGCTTAATTTTGAGCTCCTCCCATTCCTTCTGGTGTGCGGGCAGCCACTGGAACTCCGTGGACTCCTTGACTAGGTGGCGAAGAGCCGTCGTGTGGGAGGCAAGGTTGGGAATGAACTTCCCCAGGAAGTTGACCATGCCTAGGAAGCGTAGCACTGCTTTCTTGTCTGCCGGCTGCGGCATGGCTGTAATGGCACTCACCTTGTCTGCATCCGGACGGACCCCTGACCGGGATATGTGGTCCCCCAGAAACTTCAACTCGATTTGGCCGATAGAACACTTGGCTCGGTTGAGGCGCAGGCCATTTTCCCGTATCTGCGCAAAGATGCGCTGGAGATGATTGATGTGCTCCTGTGGTGTGGTGGACCAGATGATGACGTCGTCAATGTAGACGCGCACCCCTTCGATGCCCTCCATCATCTGTTCCATGATCCTGTGAAAGACCTCGGATGCCGAGATGATGCCAAACGGCATTCTGTTATAGCAGAACTTGCCGAAAGGTGTGTTGAAGGTGCACAGCTTTCGGCTGGACTGATCCAGTTGGATCTGCCAAAAACCCTTCGAGGCATCCAGCTTTGTAAAGATTTTAGCCCGGGCCATTTCGCTCGTGATCTCTTCCCATTTGGGTATGGGGTAGTGTTCCCCAACAGTGGGGTTGTTGTTCAGGTCTTTCGGGTCAATGCAGATCCAGAGTTCGCCAGAGGGCTTCTTTTTTTAAAATATATTTTATTCACGATTTTTTGGCCAAACATAACAATATGTAGTGTTTCTTTTACACAACAATAAAGCAATATAAATAACAGTGGCCAGTTTTAAACAAATAAATAAATAATATATAAACAGAAACAACAACAAAACTAATTGGCAACTGCCTTGTCAAAAATAAATACTCTCCAAAGATACAATCCAACAGTCCAGTGTACAATTACCTATAACAAATGCCTATACATATACAATAACATCCCTGAGGGTCCGTCCGAATCCTCTCCCCCTCCCCCCTGGGTTGCTGCTGTTGTCTTCTTCTTTTCCATTCCATCTATCTTTCTGTGAGGTAGTCGACGAACGGTTGCCACCGCCTGGTGAACCCTTGAGCCGAACTCCTTAATACAAACTTAATCCGGTCTAACTTTATAAACCCTACCATGTCGTTTATCCAGGTCGCCTTACCCGGGGGTTTGGCTTCCTTCCACATTAACAATATCCTGCGCCGGGCTACTAGGGACGCAAAGGCCAAAACATCAGCCTCTCTCGCCTCCTGCACTCCCGGCTCTTCTGCAACCCCAAATATAGCCAACCCCCAGCTTGGTTCGACCTGGACCCCCACCACCTTCGAAAGCACCTTTGCCACCCCCACCCAAAACCCCTGTAGTGCCGGGCATGACCAGAACATGTGGGTGTGATTCGCTGGGCTTCTCGAGCATCTCGCACACCTATCCTCTACCCCCAAAAATTTACTGAGCCGTGCTCCAGTCATATGCGCCCTGTGTAACACCTTAAATTGTATCAGGCTTAGCCTGGCACACGAGGACGATGAGTTTACCCTACGTAGGGCATCAGCCCACAGCCCCTCCTCAATCTCCTCCCCCAGCTCTTCTTCCCATTTCCCTTTCAGCTCATCTACCATGATCTCCCCCTCGTCCCTAATTTCCCTATATATGTCCGACACCTTACCATCCCCCACCCATGTCTCTGAGATCACTCTATCCTGCACCTCCTGCGTCGGGAGCTGCGGGAATTCCCTCACCTGTTGCCTCACAAAAGCCCTCAGTTGCATATACCGAAATGCATTTCCTTGGGGCAACCCATATTTTTCCGTCAGCGCTCCCAGACTCGCAAACGTCCCATCTACGAACAGATCTCTCAATTGTGCTACCCCTGCTCTTTGCCATGCTCCAAATCCTCCATCCATTCTCCCCGGAACAAACCTATGGTTATTTCTTATCGGGGACCGCACCGAGGCTCCCGTTTTTCCCCTATGTCTCCACTGCCCCCAAATTTTCAATGTAGCCACCACCACCGGGCTTGTGGTGTATTTCTTCGGTGAGAACGGCAGCGGCGCCGTCACCATAGCTTGTAGGCTAGTCCCACTGCAGGACGCCCTCTCCAATCTCTTCCACGCCGCTCCCTCCTCTTCTCCCATCCACTTACACACCATTGAAATATTGGCGGCCCAGTAGTACTCACTTAGGCTCGGTAGTGCCATCCCCCCCTGTCCCTACTACGCTGCAAAAATCCCCTCCTCACTCTCGGGGTCTTCCCGGCCCACACAAAACTCATAATACTCTTCTCGATTCTTTTGAAAAAAGCCTTCGTGACCACCACCGGGAGGCACTGAAACACAAAAAGGAATCTCGGGAGGACCACCATTTTAACCGCCTGCACCCTCCCTGCCAGTGGCAAGAACACCATGTCCCATCTCTTAAAGTCCTCCTCCATCTGTTCCACCAACCGCGTTAAATTAAGCCTATGTAATGTACCCCAATTCTTGGCTATCTGGATCCCCAAGTACCGAAAGTCCCTTGTTACCTTCCTCAACGGTAAATCCTCTATTTCTCTGCACCTGGATGCACCACAAACAACTCACTTTTCCCCATGTTCAATTTATACCCTGAAAAATCCCCAAACTCCCCAAGTATCCGCATTATCTCTGGCATCCCCTCCGCCGGGTCCGCCACATATAGCAACAAATCATCTGCATACAGAGATACCCGGTGTTCTTCTCCTCCCCTGAGTACTCCCCTCCACTTCCTGGAACCCCTCAATGCTATGGCCAGGGGCTCAATCGCCAGTGCAAACAATAACGGGGACAGAGGACATCCCTGCCTCGTCCCTCTATGGAGCCGGAAATAATCAGACCCCCGTCCATTCGTGACCACACTCGCCATCGGGGCCCTATACAGCAACTGTACCCATCTGATATACCCATCTCCAAAGCCAAATCTCCTCAGCACCTCCCACAAATAATCCCACTCCACTCTATCAAATGCTTTCTCGGCATCCATCGCCACCACTATCTCCGTTTCCCCCTCTGACGGGGGCATCATCATTACCCCTAGCAGCCTCCGTATATTTGTATTCAGCTGTCTCCCCTTCACAAACCCAGTTTGGTCCTCATGAACCACCCCCGGGACACAATCCTCTATCCTCGTTGCCATTACCTTGGCCAGAATCTTAGCGTCCACATTCAGGAGGGAAATAGGCCTATAGGACCCGCATTGCAGCGGGTCTTTTTCCTTCTTTAGGAGGAGCGATATCGTTGCCTCTGACATAGTCGGGGGCAGCTGCCCCCTTTCCCTCGCTTCATTAAAGGTTCTCATCAGTAGCGGGGCCAGCAAGTCCATATATTTCCTATAGAATTCAACTGGGAATCCGTCTGGTCCCGGGGCCTTCCCCGCCTGCATGCTCCCAATCCCTTTCACTACTTCCTCCGTGTCAATCTGTGCTCCCAGTCCCGCCCTCTCCTGCTCCTCCACCTTAGGAAATTCCAGCTGATCCAGAAAGCCTTCCCATCCGGGGGCTGAGCTTCATATAATCTTTCATAAAATGCCTTGAACACTACATTCACTCTCTCCGCTCCCCGCTCCATCTCTCCCTCCTCATCTCTCACCCCCCCTATCTCCCTCGCTGCTCCCCTTTTCCTCAGTTGGTGGGCCAGCAACCTGCTCGCCTTCTCCCCATATTCGTACTGTACACCCTGTGCCTTCCTCCATTGTGCCTCTGCATTACCCGTAGTCAACAAGTCAAATTCTACATGTAGCCTTTGCCTTTCCCTGTACAGTCCCTCCTCCGGTGCCTCCGCATATTGTCTGTCCACCCTCAGAAGTTCTTTCAACAACCGCTCCCTTTCCCTACCCTCCTGCTTTCCTTTATGTGCCCTAATAGATATCAGTACCCTCTAACCACTGCCTTCAGCGCCTCCCAGACCACTCCCACCTGTACCTCCCCATTATCATTGAGTTCCAAGTACCTTTCAATACACCCCCTCACCCTTAAGCACACCCCCTCATCTGCCAATAATCCCATGTCCATTCTCCAGGGTGGACGCTGTTGTTTTTCTTCCCCTATCTCCAGGTCCACCCAATGTGGAGCATGATCCGAAATGGCTATAGCCGTGTACTCCGTCCCCGTCACCTTTGGGATCAGTGCCCTTCCCAGAACAAAAAAGTCTATCCGTGAATAAACTTTGTGGACAAAGGAGAAAAACGAAAACTCCTTACTCCTAGGTCTACTAAATCTCCAGGGGTCTACTCCTCCCATCTGCTCCATAAAGTCCTTAAGCACCCTAGCTGCAGCCGGCCTCCTTCCAGTTCTGGACCTCGATCTGTCCAGCCTTGGGTCCAGCACCGTGTTAAAATCTCCACCCATTACCAACTTCCCCACCTCTAGGTCCGGGATACATCCTAACATACGCCTCATAAAGTTGGCATCATCCCAGTTCGGGGCATATACGTTCACTAAGACCACCGCCTCCCCTTGCAATTTGCCACTCACCATCACGTATCTGCCCCCACTATCTGCCACTGTGGTCTTTGCCTCAAACATTACCCCCTTCCCCACTAGTATAGCCACCCCCCTGTTTTTTGCGTCTAGCCCCGAATGAAACACCTGCCCTACCCATCCTTTGCGTAGTCTGACCTGGTCTATCAGTTTCAGATGCGTCTCCTGCAGCATAACCACATCTGCCTTAAGTTTCTTTCGGTGTGCGAGTACCCGTGCCCTCTTTATCGGCCCGTTCAGCCCTCTCACATTCCACGTGATCAGCCGGGTTGGGGGGCTCTTTACCCCCCCCCCTTGTCGACTAGCCATCTCCTTTTTCAATCCAGCTCCTCACCCGGTTCCCACGTAGCCGTATCTCCCCCCAACGGCGCCCTCCTGCCCTGACCACCCCACCCCATACCAGCTCCCCCTTCTCCCCAGCAGCAGCAACCCAGTTAACACCCCCCCCACCCCCGCTAGATCCCTCACTAGCGTAATTGCACCCCCCATGTTGCTCCCAGAAGTCAGCAAACTCTGGCCGACCTCGGCTTCCCCCCGTGACCTCGGCTCCCACTGTGCGAGGCCCCCATCTTCCTGCTTCCCTGTTCCCGCCATGATTACCGTAGCGCGGGAACAAAGCCCGCGCTTCCCATTTGGCCCCGCCCCCAATGGCCGGCGCCCCCAGCTCCTCATCCTCCTTCCCCCCTCCCCCACGACATGGGGAAGAGAGAAAGGTTACAGGGTCGCAGGATTGACAACTTGGGAAATCATCTCTTCCCCCTTTTCCCCCTCTTCACCCCACATATTCGTCCCACCACTTTGTCCCAAACGTTCTTTTTCTAGCCCGCTTATTCCAGTTTCTCCTCGACAATAAATGTCCACGCCTCTTCTGCCATTTCAAAGTAGTGGTGTTTCCCTTGATGTGTGACCCACAGTCTTGCCGGCTGCAGCATTCCAAATTTAACCTTCCTTTTGTGCAGCACCGCCTTGGCCCGATTAAAGCTTGCCCTCCTTCTCGCCACCTCCGCACTCCAATCTTGATATACGTGGATCACCGCGTTCTCCCACCTACTGCTCCGAGTTTTCTTTGCCCATCTGAGGACCATCTCTCTGTCCTTATATCGGTGAAATCTCACCACTATGGCTCGAGGAATTTCTCCAGCCCTCGGTCTTCGCGCCATAACTCGATAGGCTCCCTCCACCTCCAACGGGCCCGTCGGGGCCTCCGATCCCATTAACGAGTGCAGCATCGTGCTCACATATGCCCCGACGTCCGCCCCTTCTGCACCTTCGGGAAGACCAAGAATCCTTAAATTCTTCCTCCTCGCATTATTCTCCAGCACCTCCAGCCTTTCCACACACCTTTTGTGTTGTGTCTCGTGCATCTCTGTCTTCACCACCAGGCCCTGTATGTCGTCCTCATTCTCAGCAGCCTTTGCCTTCACGACCCGAAGCTCCTGCTCCTGGGTCTTTTGCTCCTCCTTTAGCCCTTCAATCGCCTGTAATATCGGGGCCAGCAGCTCCTTCTTCATCTCCTTTTTAAGTTCTTCCACGCAACGCCGCAGGAACTCTTGTTGGTCAGGGCCCCATATTAAACTGCCTCCTTCCGACGCCATCTTGCTTGGTGCCTGCCTTCCTGGCCGCTGCTCTAGAGGATCCACCGCAATCCGGCCACTTTCCTCTCCTTTTTCCATCCATGTCCAGGGGGGATTCCCTTCTGGTTTACCGCACAGTGTTTTTAGCCGTTAAAATTGCCGTTGGGGCTCCGATTAAGAGCCCAAAAGTCCTTTCCACTGGGAGCTGCCGAAACGTGCGACTTAGCTGGTCATCGCCGCACCCGGAAGTCGCCAGAGGGCTTCTTAACACACACCATGGAGCTGACCCATGGCGTGGGCTCCGTGACCCGGGATAGCACCCCTTGGTCCTGGAGATCCTGCAGCTGCTGCTTGAGGTGGTCTTTGAGTGGAGCTGGGACCCTGCGAGGTGTGTGAATGACCGGGGTGGCGTCCGGTTTGAGTCGTATTCTGTAGGTATAGGGCAGTGTGCCCATGCCCTCGAATGCCTCCTGGTTGTGGGCGAGGAGCGATTGAAACTGTGCCCTAAATTCTGCATCCTGGAAGTCTGATGTGCCTTCTGGAGACAGAGCGTGGACCCGCTGCACGAGGTGGAGAACCTTGCATGCCTGTGCGCCTAGCAGGGAGTCCTTTGATGATCCAACTATTTTGAAGGAAAGTGTGGCCGTGTATGTGTTGTGTGTCACCTGGAGCTGGCAGGATCCCATGGCTGGGATAACGTTCCCATTGTAGTCGACCATCTTGCAACGGGATGGCCGAATTGGTGGTCTGACCTTCAAGGCGTAGAAAGCTGACCATGCTATTAGGTTGATGGAAGCACCAGTGTCCAGACGGAATGTTATCGGTGATCGGTTGACCGTTAGGGTGGCACACCATTCATCACTCGGATTGACGCTGTTCACTGGCATCGGCTGGTGGGTCCTGCCTGGAGACATCCGGTTCCTATCAATCACTGCAACACGGAAGGCGTCCCGGTCGTCTGTGTCACTGGTTTGGATATCATCTGGGCACGACTCGTAGTACGGAGGCTGAATGGTCCGCACGTCCCTGCGAGGTTGTCGGAATTCGGGATCATTGGCAGGTTGAGCTACTCGACAGCAGGCAGCGTAGTGGCCCATCTTGCCACAGCGGAGGCATTGTCGGTTTTTTGGCGGACATTGCCGCTTTAAATGTGTGGCTCCGCAGTTGCCGCACGTCGTGACGTCATGGCGTTTGTTGCGCCAACGTGCATGTGCAGTTCGGTCTTGCGTCGAGCGCGCCTGCGCATCACGTCCCTCTGCGGCGACGTCTTTTTTGGCGCGCACAAACGCGGGAGGCTGCGAAAAGCGTGCGAAATGGCCGCCCTTGTCCGGGCCGCGGGCCGGGAGGAACTCGATCGCCTGGACCCGTTCGGCCTCGTAGGACGCCTGCCTTGCTGATTCGGGCACGTAGGACCCCTGCCGTGCCGATTCGGCCGCTTGGAATTGGGAGTAGCAGCTGGTCGCGTTTTCTTGAAGGACACAGGCTTCGATTGCAGAGGCTAGGGTGAGTCCTTTTATTTTTAAGAGCTGCTGGCGTAGGGTGCCCGAGGAGACCCCAAAAACAATCTGGTCCCGAATCATTGAATCGGAGGTGGTGTCGTAACCGCAGGACTGCGCGAGGATACGGAGGTGTGTAAGGAAGGATTGAAAGGGCTCATCCTTACCCTGCAGGCGCTGCTGGAAGAGATACCTCTCGAAACTCTCATTTACCTCGACGCTGAAGTGTTGCTCGAGTTTGAGAAGGACCATCTTGTGCTTGGTCTTGTCCTCACCTTCCGCGAACACCAGGGAGTTGTAGACATGGATGGCGTGTTGCCCTGCCGTGGAGAGGAGGAGGGCGATTTTCCACCGAAGCGCTCTCCCTTTCGGTGGCTTCCAGGAAGAACTGGAAGCGCTGTTTGAACAGCTTCCAATTGACGCCGAGGTTTCCAGTGCGGCGTGCTGACGGTGTCCATGGCGCAGGATGGCGGATTCCTGAGGATTCGTAGGTAGGTCTCACAGTTACCGCGTTCCAATCCTGGTACTATGTCGTGTTGGGTGCTCTGCTACACAGACGAACCAATACGGTTGCGGAAGGTACAACTCAGTTTTATTACTAACAATATTTACAATGGTAAACTGGTTACTGTGGTTCGTCCATTACCCTTGAATCTGTGGACCTATCCCTAACACTATCTTGGAGTGGCACTCAGCACATGGTGGATGTCTGAGTGGCTTGCTGTGGGCTCTGTGCCCTGAGCTGTCTCCTGCTGGAATGAGCGGGAAGTGTCGTGTTCCCCGTTTTATAGTGTGAATGCTCTTGCCTGTGATTGGCTGTGGTGTTGTGTGTGTGTTGATTGGTCCGATGATCTGTCCATCAGTATGTATGTATGTTTGCACCATGATGTTTACCTGAATATCATGACAGGAATGAGATAGAGAATCTGGTGAACTGGTGCGACGACAATAATCTCTCCTTCAATGTCAACAAAACGAAGGAGATTGTCATCAACTTCAGGAAGCATAGATTATCTACATCAATGGGAACGAAGTAGAAAGGGTCACAAGCTTCAAAATTTTAGGTGTCCAGATTACCTACAACCTGTCTGGTCCCCCATGCCGACACTATAGTTAAGAAAACCACCAACGACTCTACTTTCTCAGAAGTAAAGGAAATTTGGCATGTCAGCTACGACTCTCACCAAATTTTACAGCTGCACCATTGGAAGCATTCTTTCTGGTTGTATAACAGCTTGGTATGGTTCCTGCTCTGCCCAAGACTGCAGGAAATTACAAAATGTTGTGAATGTAGCCCAGTCCATCGCACAAACCAGCCTCCCATCCATTGACTCTGTCTATAATTCCCGCTGCCTCGGAAAGGCAACCAGCATAATTAAGGACCCCCTCGCACCCCGGACATACTCTCTTCCACCTTCTTCCGTCAGGAAAAAGATACAAAAGCTTGAGATCACGTACCAACCGACTCAAGAACAGCTTCTTCCTTGCTGTCATCAGACTTTTGAATGGACCAACTTCATATTAAGTTGATCTTTTCTCTACATTCTAGTTATGACTGTAACATTGCATTCTGCAGTCTCCGCTTCCTTCCCTATGTACAGTATGCGTTGTCTGTGTAGCATGCAAGAAACAATACTTTTCACTGTATACTAATACATGTGACAATAATAAATCAAATCAAATCAAGCCTCCGATACACCGATACCCATCGTCACAATCTCAGAATTTAGCTTGGCCTTCTCGAAAGTGAACCCATGGAAAGCAACGGGTCCTGATGGAGTCCCCAGTCATGCACTCACATCCTGCGCTGACCAACTGGCGGGTGTGTTCGCGGACATCTTCAACCTCTCCCTATTCCATTCCGAGGTTCCCACCTCCTTCAAGAAGACCTTAATCATATCAGTGCCAAAGAAGAACCAGGCAGCGTGCATCATTGACTACTGACCGGTCTTGATCCACTGCAATTCACCTACTGCCACAACCAGTCCACAGCAGATGCTATCTCCCTGGTCCTATACTCATCCCTGGAGCATCTCGACAGCAAGGACTCCTACGTCAAACTATAGCACCGCCTTCAACACCATAATCCCAGCCAAGCTCATATCCAAACTCCAAAACCTAGGACACGGCTCCTCCTTCTGCAAATGGATCCTCGACTTCCTGACCCATAGACCACAATCAGTAAGAATAAACAATGACACCTGCTCCACGATAGTCCTGGGGCCCCGCAAGACTGCATACTTAGCCCCCTACTATATTCCCTGTACACACACCTGTGTGGCAAATTTCAGCTCCAACTCCATCAACAAGTTTGTAGATGTCATGACCGTAGTGGGTTGGATCTCAAACAATGATGAGTCAGAGTACAGGAGGGAGATAGAGAACCTAGTAGAGTGGTGCAATAACAATCTCTCCCTCATTGTCAGCAAAACTAAGGAGCTGGTCATCGACTTCAGGAAGCAAAGTGTCATACAAAGTGTCTGTATCAATGGTGCCAAGTTGAAGATGGTTGACAGCTTCAAATTCCTAGGTGTGCACATCACCAACAATCTGTCCTGGTCCACCCACTTCGACGCTGCGACCAAGAAAGCACAACAGCACATATACTTCCTCAGGAAACTAAAGAATTTCAGCATTTCCACAATGACTCTTATCAATTTTTATGGATGTTCCAGAGAAAGCATCCTATCTGGCTGCATCAAAGCTTGATGTGGTAACTGCTCAGCCCAAGACCATAAGAAACTACAGAGTCATGAACACATTCCAATCCATCATCCGAGCCAGCCTCCTATCTATTGACTCTGTCTACACCTCCCACTGACTTGGGAAAGCAGGCAGCTTAATCAAAGATCCCTCCTACCCGGGTTATTCTCTCTTCCAACATCTTCCATCGGGCAGAAGATATATAAGTTTGAGAATACACACCAATAGATTCAAAAACAGCTTTTTCCCCACTGTTACCAGACTCCTGAATGACCCTCATGGACTGAACTGATCTCTCTACATATCTTCTCCACAGTTGTAGCACTGTATTCCATATGCAATGTATTTATATTGTGTTATTATCATATGTTCTATGTTTTCATGTGTGGGGTGATCTGTCTGGACTGTATGCAGAACAATCCTTTTCACTGTACCTGGGTACACGTGACAATAAATCCAAATCTAATCTTATTGTCAACAGGTCAGTTTAGCAGTGTGAAGATCAAAAGGCTTGCGTTCCTTCTTTGTGCAGAGATAACAATGCAGCCCACATTAATACCTGGGAATGTGACCACTCTGGGCAATATCTTTCCCTTTCCCTTAATCCCCTTCCATCCCACCAGCATCAATGCATGGCAATTACAAAAAGGAGATTACCTGATAGACTGGTACCTTTTACATCCTGCCCTCTGATTTTCTTTCCTCTTCCTACCATACCAACAGACAAAAATCACACCATATGAAATTTGGTTATATTGAACTGCGGAAGGATTAAACTGAGTGGATCTGGAAGAGACCAACATCGTAAAATGATCAGTCGGTAAGTCACATTTGGCCATGATCCACATTTTCCTATTAACCATTAATAAATGACACTTCCTGTTTGAAGAGAGTGGTTAAAAATGAGGGAGAAAAACTAAGGATACCACAAAAGAATGTTATCCCAAATACTAGAAATTTCTGTTCTGTGTGTATTTTTGAATGCAGCGGAAAGAGAACAAGATATGCATTTATAAATCATCTTTACTGACCTCAGGACATCCCCAAACCCACGACGGGCGCACAATTAAATGTGCAGATTCCAGTGGGAATGATTTGAAGTTGTTTGTGGCAAGCTGGGTTGCAAAGGTTTCTGGACAGAAAGATTAGTGAAGAACTTTTGACATTTCAGTACCAGTTTTAAAGAAACTAAAAGATCGGCTAGAAACCTGGGTTAATCAAATGATCTGCTGAACAAGCTTAAAGTGTTAATTCAACAAAGGAATTGCTAAACTGATTACTCACGGCAGCATGCTAGGAAGGTTGGCCAAATTCAGAAAGTGTTATTTAGACTGTCTGGAAACCTAAGGCTCAATGGACCTTGGGAGACCATGGGAAACCATTGTAAACACTGCAGGGGGTGCTGTTTTAGGGGCAGACTGGCGGAGGAAGATTACTGATTTTTCTATCAGCTGGTATGTTATACAAGCAGCCATTCTAAAGTCAAATAAACAAATAGCCCACAGGTAGGGTTGCCAACCATGATTAAATGTAATCCAGGAGGTTTTATCACATGATTTTCCCCCATGCTTCAGCTACTATTCAACCAACACATCAATGTTTGTTGCATACTGTCTTCCAATGCCAATCGGAAAGCAAAAATACTTATTGCCAAACTGAAAGGTGTATGGCTGTCAACCGGATGTCTTCCCCATTTTCAATCATTTTATATCTGGTAAAGAGAATCGTTCAAAGAAAATGACAAAATAAACCTAGCTTTTTTAATGTCCCTATGATTTATCTCCAGGATTGCACAGTGTCCCAGAGATTGACCTTCAATTCCTAGAGACTCCAGGCCAATCCTGGAGGGTTGGCAACCCTACTCTCAAGAAGATCTCAACCAAACTCCATAAGAACTCCAAAGAAGATATCAAAAAAGTAATAGCCTCCCTTACTCTGCTGAAGCCGGCAATTCTGAGTATCAAGTTGCATCTATGGCATATGTATTGAAACCATCAGTGGAATTCTCCATCGGTGGGGTCCTCCGCTCCGCTGGCAGCGCACCCATGCCTGCGGGTTTCCCGACGGCATGGGGTGGCCACAATGGGTAACACCAGGCTGGACATTGTGGCCGGCGCGGTGCGGAGAATCCACTTTCACGCTGTAATCGGACCCAGCACCGGTCTGGCGATTCTCCGGGACCAGAAAATCGGCATGACCGCGGAGTACGCCACAGAGGCCTGCCCAACAAACCTCCGCTCCCGACCAGCCGAGGACCCGACGGCATGGAACTAACCACCTATTGCCGGTCGGGAAGCTGGCATGGTGACTGCGGACTCAGTCCCCGGCCGCCCTGGTCGGGGGTGGGTGGGGATCGGACATGGGGGGGGGGGGGGCGGCAGCCGGGAATTAGATCCACGCGGTTACATGATCGGGTGCGCGGCCAATCGTGGGTAGGTCTCATTTTTTCATCTGGCTCCGCGGTCCGAGTCTGCCATGGAGCTGGGAGCGGCCGCTGGAGGCCGCCGCCGTGTAAATGCGCGGACTCCAAACCGGAAGTGTAGGGGCCCGTATCAGCAGCTAAAGCTACGAGATTTACTCCGGGTCCCTGCTAGTCTCCTGCAGGGCTAAGAATTAGCTCATCCTGTTTCTTGGAATTTCTGGCGTAAAACACCACCGTTTTTACGCTGGCGTGGGGACATAGTCCCATTTTGGAAGAATCCAGCCCCCCATTGGCTGGCGGGAATGGAGAATCCCACTGCCGGCGGGGGCGTGCGTGCCGGAAAACACGGCGGGCGGATGGAGATTCCCGCCACATATATTTTAAATCCTTTGTTGATCTTGTATCTAAACACCTTAAAGAGTAAAGAAATCTGAACCAATAGCCTCACATCAGATTGGACAGGCAGACAGGACTTGGAAACACTGAGGTCAGGTGGGTTAGAAAATATTCAGGCAGAACAGACGGGTCAGCAGTGAACAGGACTGGCAGAGGGCACTGTTATTTAGGGAAGGCTAGTGAGCAGTTCTTCGCACTTGGAGTAGGTCTGAAAACACTTCAAATGGACAAGCATGGAACACTTGGGGCAGCGGGTCAGGAAACACCTGGGCTGGGCAAGCAAAGTAGGTGAATTGCTAGGTCATCAAGTATTTGAGGATAAGTAAACTAGCAGCTTCCAAGTCAAGCAGGTGAACAAGTCAGAAACACTTGCTAGGCCGCTCCACAATGCTGCCTGACCTACTGAGTATTTCCAGCATTCTCTGTTAGTACAGTTTCATACTCATAAAACATAACTTTAGTGATAATATCAGGAGGTGCTTCTTCACACAGATCGTGGAATGACCTTGTGTGTATTGTACAGCCTGGAATCATTTGAGAAACAATTAGATGCAGCAATGGATGGATGAGGGGAGTACAAGAACACTCTGGATGGATGTAGCAAGGTGAGCTAAATGGCCTTCTTCTCCCATAGGATTCGTGTAATCTCAGTGCTAACCTCTGGAAATCTTGCCCTAAACCTCTTTGTCTCGTTACTTCCTTTCCCATCTCCAAAAGCCATTTCAAAATCTTTTCATGCATGCTTTCGGACAAATGTCTTAGTGTTTTCACTTCTGGCTCCACTCTCTTGCAGAGCTTAAAAAAGCTCATTGGTATGAATCATATTGCATACCAGATTTTCAAAAGCTTTCAGTTTTCTGGAGCGTTGGTGGAAATTTTGAGACTAGCCATTATGACACTTCTATATTGGGAATGGATTCATTTGACTACTGAGAATATCTTATTGCAGTATGGACTTCACAATAAGTCAAAATAAAAGGTTAAAGTTTAAAAATCAACAATATCTAACTCTCAGAAGCTATTTTTTAAAGAACGATGGCCATTCTAATGTAGTGCAGCTTAATCTCACAACCTTTCACTTTAGAAGCAATTGATCTTCAGATGAGCTTCTGGCCTTATATCCATGCCATTACTAAGACTGCCTATTTCCACCTCCATAAGATCACTCAACTTCAGCCCTGCTCACCTGTTGCTGAAACCCTCATTTGTACCTTTGTACCTCTAGACTTGACAATTCCAACACACAACTGGAGGATCTACCCTCCGTAAACTTGAGATCATCCCAAACTCTGATGCCAGTTTCTTAATTGCAGCAAGGCCCATTCCCCTATCATCCCTGTGCTCACTGACCTACTGTCAAGCAACGCCTTGCTTTTAAAATGCTCATCCTTGCTTTCAAATCCATGGTTTTGCCCCTCCCTATCTCTGTAATCTTCTCCAACCCCACAACCCTTGGAGATAACTCTGATCATCTAACCCTGGCTTTTTGAATATCTGTGATTTTAATTGCTTCATCCTTGGTGTCCATGCCTTCAGCTGTCTAGGCCTCAAGCTCTCAATATCCTCCTACATAGGGGCTGTTTAGCACAGGGCTAAATCACTGGCTTTGAAAGCAGACCAAGGCAGGCCAGCAGCACGGTTCAGTTCCCGTACCAGCCTCCCCAAACAGGTGCTGGAATGTGGCGACTAGGGGCTTTTCACAGTAACTTCATTGAAGCCTACTTGTGACAATAAGCGATTTTAATTTCATTTCATTTTTCATTTCATCTCCCCCATCTCACTTTTCTCCTTTCAGCCCACCTCTTTGGCCAGCCGTTTGACTGAATAGAGCTGAGGTGTGGGGATAATGTTGGTTGATTAATAATCGGGAGGCCCAGGTTAATGATCTGAGGACATGGATTCAAATCCTACCACGGAAGCTGGTGGAATTTAAACATTCAATTAATAATTTTGAAATATTCTTCGGGTTGGGGGCAGGGTCAAGGGAAATGCCGATTCGGGAGAACCATAGATTTGAGCGAAGGAAGTGAAATGGAAATTTTAAGAGATGGAGGAGAAAGGAATTAGGACACTAAAAGATTTGTTTCTTGGGGGTCGTTTTGCGGGATTGAAGGAGCTGGGAGTGAAGTATGGGCTGGAGCAGGGGGAAATATGTAGATACATGCAGGTTCGAGACTTAGCCAGAAAGGAGATGTAGAGCTTCCCAGTAGAGCCAGCTTCCACATTGCTGGAGGAGGTGCTGACGAGAGGGGGACTGAAGAAGGGGGTAGTATCGGCGGTTTACGGAGCTATTTTGGAGGAGGAGAAGGCACCACTAGAAGGGATCAAGGCAAAGTGAGAGGAAAAGTTGGAAGAGAGTATGGAGGAGGGATTCTGGTGTGAGGTGCTCCGGAGGGTGAACCCCTCCACCTCATTTGCGAGATTGGGGCTGATACAGCTTAAGATGGTGTATAGAGCTCACCTCACAAGGGCGAGGATGAGCCAGCACTTTGAGGGGTTAGAAGACATGTGTGAACGTTGCGGCAGGGGGGCCCGCAAACCACGTTCATATGTTTTGGTCCTGCCCAAGCTGGAGGATTACTGGAAGGAGGTTTTTAGGGTAATCTCTAAAGTGGTGCACGTGAAATTGGACCTGGGCCCTTGGGAGGCCATATTCGGGGTGTCGGACCAGCCGGGGTTGGAAACGGGCGCGGATGCAGATGGTGTAGCCTTCGCCTCTGATCGCCCGAGGGCGGATCCTATTAGGGTGGAAATCAACTTCTCCACCCTGTGCCCTGGCGTGGCGGGGGGACTTGCTGGAATTCTTGACGCTTGAAAAGGTCAAATTTGAACTGAAGGGAAGAATGGAGGAGTTCTACAATTCATGGGTGTTATTCATTATGCACTTTTGAGAATTGGATCACATCGGGAGTTGGGGGTTGGAAGGGTTGGGGGGGAGGGGGACTGTATGTGTTAATGGTGACTATGGGTGATTCCTTTTTGTCATTTGTTTATGTTAACATGCGGGCTAATGTCTGGGGTTTGGTGGGAGGATGGGAGTCATTGTTATTGATATGGGGATTGACATTAGATTTGTTACAGATTATTGTTTATTGTTGGGTATAAATTTGGGGGGAAATGTGAAAAAGGAGGAGAATAAAAAATATTTTAAAAACATAATTCTAGAATATAAAGCTAACCTCAGAAATTTAAAAAATTAAAAATTTAGAGTACCCAATTTTGTTTCCAATTAAGGGCAATTTAGAGTGGCCAACTCACCTACCCTGCACATCTTTGGGTTGTGGGGGTGAGACCTAACCTCAGTAATATTAACTTTGAAATCATTGTCGATTGTTCACTTTCAGGGAAGGAAATCTGCCATCCTTACCCGGTCTGGCCTGCATGCGATTCCAGATCCACATCAATGTGGTTAACTTTTAGCTGCCCTCACGGAAAGCATGCAATTCAAAGGCAATCAAAAGCTGGCCTTGTCAGTGATGCACACATCCCATGAAAGAATAAAGAAAACAAAACCTCTCCTTATGCGACTCAGTTTCATACCTTGAATGTCGTGTTTCTGAAGATCTGCAGTGCAGAAGGAGGTCATTCTGCCCATTGTGTCTGCATCAACCCTCCAAAACAGCGCCCTACCTAGGCACAATTCCCCACCCTATCCCTGTAACTCCACCGAGGGACAATTTGGCATAGCTAATTCACCTAACCTGCACATTTTTGGACTAGGAGGAAACCTGAGCACCTGGAGGAAACCCACGCAGACACGAGAAGAATGTACAAATTCACACAGTCGCCCGAGGTTGGAATCGAACCCGGGTATCTGGCGCTGTGAGGCAGCAATGCTAACCACTGTGCCATATTTCATTACATTAAAGCTGCAATATAAATAGAATTAATCTCAAGTACTGAATTAACCTGTTGCAAAACATTCTTACATCCTTGAAATTATCCATATTCTGAAGTAAATAACATGGAATCCTACACATAATGCAGAGATTGGTTCACAGTGAAAAGTAACTTGCTCATCTGACAGCCCACTACATCCCATACTATTAACAGACTGAGGTAAGGTTTCAGTTCATGGAAAGTACTGACTTATATATGGAATCTGTTTGATTTAGTAAACATGAGCAAGGTATACTGCAAGGTATATAGGTATACTGTGGCAGAAACCAGGAATCATAAAAGATACAAATAAATTCTTCTAAAAATCATATGGCTTTGGCAGAGTATGATAGAAATAAAAGAGGTTTTGCAATTTATGAAGCACCACAACCCCTCAACTTTTGTTAGGCTCTTTAGCCAAATGTAATTCAGATTTGTACTCATTTGGATTGATGCAGAATCTGAAGGCTCAAGTTACACAGCCAGTTCCATGTTGTTGTCGTGTTCGGTACAACAAACTACTTAGTTTGACACAAGTCTCAGCCATTTTGGTCTGGATTCTTCTGACTATCTGATGGAGCTTTGGCAGAGTTTTTGGCAAAACAACAGTGATGCACAATCAATACTCTCGAGACAAAGAGGAGTCATATCTAATCGGCTTTTATCAGCTAAAACTGCACCCAGCAGCGGTGATACAGAAAGTGAAGGCTGCTGGGACGGCATCGGTTCTTATACCCTGCCTCTCAGGGCGGGGCTATGTACATTATCCAATGGTAGACCCCCTCGGTCTAGCCAATGGTCATTCATCTCTCAGGTACTGCAATACCTGGTATTACCACATTCACCCCCTGTTAAAAAGAACCCAGCGGGTTGATGGCCAGTGTTACTGTCGCCTTTTGCATGGTAGGACCAGGTATTGCAGGTACCATGATGTCGAGGGTAACAGAGAAAGTTTTTTTTGGTTTTTTTGTTTCATGGTGCAGCAATCAGACGATCGGGTGGCGTGGTCGTCCTTCTGGAGCGTCTGGGTTTCGGCGGCGATCCTGGTGAGGGCCCCGGCGGTTGTGACTCCGGGAACGTGGTGTCTTCCTCCCAGGCAGTTTCGTCACCCCTAGGCAGCGCTGTTGGGGCGAAAAGTGGGCAGGGGGAGGGGCGCCTGTAGGGGGCGTCGGTGCCTGTTCGGCGCTGGGTAGGGGTTCCGGCGGCAATACTGACCCTCCGGTCAGGTGCTGCGGGGGGGCAATGGCGCGGGCGCGCGTGGGGCTCCGGCGGGCGCCAGGTCCCGAAGGGAGACCGTGTCTTGGCGGCCGTCGGGGAAAGCTACGTAGGCGTGCTGGGGGTTGGCATGCAGCAGGTGGACCCTCTTGACCAACGGGTCCGACTTGTGCGCCCTCACATGTTTCCGCAGCAGGACGGGTCCGGGTGTCGCTAGCCAGGTGGGGAGCGAGGTCCCGGAGGATGACTTCCTGGGGAAAACAAGGAGACGTTCGTGAGGTGTCTGGTTTGTGGTAGTACATAGCAGCGACCGAATGGAGTGAAGGGCCACTGGGAGGACTTCTTGCCAGCGGGAGACTGGAAGATTCCTGGACCGAAGGGCCAGCAGGACCGTCTTCCAGACCGTTCCGTTCTCCCTTTCTACCTGCCCGTTTCCCCGGGGGTTGTAACGGTCGTCCTGCTCGAGGCGATGCCTTTGCTAAGCAGGAACTGATGCAGTTCGTCGCTCATAAAGGAGGACCCCCTATCACTGTGGATGTATGTGGGGAAACCGAACAGTGTAAAAATACTTTGGAGGGCCTTGATGACGGTGGTTGTCGTCATGTCTGGGCAGGGGATGGCGAATGGGAAACGGGAGTATTCGTCAAACACGTTCAGGAAATACGTGTTGCGGTCGGTGGAGGGGAGGGGGCCTTTGAAGTCCATGCTGAGGCGTTCCAAGGGACGGGAAGCCTTTATCAGATGCGCCCTCTCTGGTCAGTAGAAGTGCGGTTTGCATTTGGCGCAGATTTGGCAGTCCCTGGTGACTGTCCTGACCTCCTCGATGGAGTAAGGCAGGTTTCGGGTCTTAACGAAATGGAAGAAGCAAGTGACCCCCGGGTGGCAGAGGTCCTCGGGGAGGGCTCGGAGGCGGTCTACTTGTGCGGTGGCACAAGTGCCGCGGGACAGGGCATCAGGAGGCTCGTTCAGCTTCCCGGGACGGTACAAGATCTCGTAATTGTAGGTGGAGAATTCTATCCTCCACCGCAAGATCTTGTTGTTTTTTATCTTGCCCCGCTGTGCATTATCGAACATGAAGGCCACCGACCGTTGGTCCATGAGGAGAGTGAATCTCCTGCTGGCCAGGTAATGCCTCCAGTGTCGCACAGCTTCTACTATGGCCAAGGCCTCCTTTTCGACCGAGGAGTGGCGAATTTCAGAAGCATGGAGAGTGCGGGAGAAGAAAGCCACGGGCCTGCCCGCTTGGTTGAGGGTGGCGGCCAGAGCTGCGTCAGATGCGTCGCTCTCGACCTGGAAGGGGAGGGACTCGTCGATGGCGCGCATCGTTGCTTTTGCGATGCCCGCTTTGATGCGGCAGAAGGCCTGACGGGCCTCCGTCGACAGGGGGAAGGTTGTGGATCGGATCAGGGGTCGAGCCTTGTCGGAGTAATTAGGGACCCATTGTGCATAGAAGCCGAGGCAGCGCTTTAGGGCCTTGGGGCAGTGAGGGAGGGGGAACTTCATGAGGGGGCGCGTGCGTTCGGGGTCGGGGCCTATGACTCCATTTCGCACTACGTAGCCTAGGATGGCTAGACGGTCGGTGCTAAACACGCACTTCTCCTTATTGTAGGTCAGATTAAGGAGGTTGGTGTTGTGGTCCTGCTGATCATGGCTGCAGATGGTGACGTCATCGAGATACGAGAACGTTGCGCGTAAGCCGTACCAGTCAACCACTCGGTCCATCTCACGCTGGAAGACCGAGACCCCGTTCGTGACACCGAAGGGAACCCTTAAAAAGTGGTAGAGCCGCCCATCTGCTTCAAAGGCAGTGTACTGGCGGTCACTATTACAGAGGGGTAGCTGGTGGTAGGCGGACTTGAGATCCACCGTGGAGAAGACCTTGTATTGCGCAATCCTGTTTACCAGGTCGGCAATACGGGGAAGAGGGTACGCGTCCAGTTGTGTAAACCGATTGATGGTCTGGCTATAGTCGATGACCATCCTATGTTTCTCCCCGGTCTTTACCACCACTACTTGAGCCCTCCAGGGGCTGTTGCTTGCTTCGATGACCCCTACCTTCAGCAGCCTTTGGACCTCGGACTTGATGAAGGTCCGGTCCTGGGCACTGTACCGTCTGCTCCTGGTGGCGACGGGTTTGCAATCCGGGGTGAGGTTCGCAAACAGCGAAGGCGGGTCGACCTTAAGGGTCGCGAGGCCGCAGACAGTAAGGGGGTGTATAGGGCCTCCAAATGTAAAAGTCAGGCTTTGTAGGTGGCACTGGAAATCCAGCCCGGGAAGGGTGGCTGCGCAGAGGTGCGGCAGCACGTACATGCGGAAATTGCGGAATTCCCTGCCTTGGACGGTGAGGTTCGCGAGGCTGAACCCTTTTATCTGCACCGCGTGTGACCCGGAGGCCAGGGAGATCCTTTGTTTGACGGGATAGGTGACCAGAGAACAGCGCCTTACCGTGTCGGGGTGGACGAAGCTTTCCGTGCTCCCAGAGTCGATCAGGCACGACGTCACGTGGCCGTTGATGGCGATCGTTGTGGTGGCCTTCGCTAGCATCCGGGGCCGACTCTGATCCAGGGTAACGGAGGCCAGCCGCAGCAAGGCGTTCTGGTCGGGTAGCGCGTAGTCAGCCGTGCTGGGGGCTTGAGGCCCCATCCAAGATGGCGCCAGCCATGGGTCGCACATGGAGTCCGGGGACGGGGACTCCGAAGATGGCGGCGGCGAGGGACAAAATGGCGGCACCCACCCATCCAGTGTGGTTGCCGGGGGGCAAAATGGCCACGGCCGCGGGTCGCATGCTGCCTGGAGTGACAAAGGCTGCGGTGTGCGTTGGGCTGGCGGACCTGGAAAAAGGACTGCGGTGGGCCTTGGGCTGCCGGGACCTGAAAGAACGGCCGCGGTGGGCCTTGGACAACCGGGACCTGGAAGAACGGCTGTTGGTGGTCGCTGGATACCGCGGCCACAGCGCGGGCTAGGCAGACCGCGGCATAGTGGTCTTTCTTGCCGCACCCTTTGCAGGTGACGGTGCGGGCAGCACACGCGCGGGTGATTCGCCTGGCCGCAGAAGAAGCAGCGTTGGCCGGTGGCGGTAGCGAGGTGCCTTGCCACGCAGGCCTGTGGAGTTAGCGGGTAAGTCTGCGGGGTTAGCGGGTAAGTCTGGGGGACTGCCGCGGCGGGGTGCCACGCAGCCCAGGGGGGCGCCGTCCGCGCGGGGGCGTACGCGAGTGCGTTCTTGTACGCAACGTCCATGGACCCTGCCAGGGCCCGGGCCTCGGTGAGGCCCAGTGTGTCCATTTCGAGGAGCCTTCGGCGGAAGCCATACCTGCCACAAAAGCATCCCGAATTAAAAGTTCCGTGTGCTCTTTCCCCGTCACCGCTGGGCAGCCGCAGTTTTGGCCCAGCACTATCAGTGCCCGGTAGAAGTCTTTGAGTGTCTCATCTGGGCTCTGTCGTCTCGTTGCCAGCAGGTGACGGGCGTAGACCTGGTTCAGTGGACGAATGTAATGTCCGTCTAGCAGCTCCATGGCTGCAGCATAGTTCGCCGCCCCTTCGATCATGGGGTAGATCGCCGGGCTGACCCGCGAGCGTAGGAGGTGTATCTTCTGCCTTTCCGTGGGGGTGTCGGCAGCCATTTGGAGGTAGCTCTCAAAACACATAAGAACATAAGAACTAGGAACAGGAGTAGGCCATCTGGCCCCACGTGCCTGCTCCGCCATTTAATGAGATCATGGCTGATCTTTGTGGACTCAGCTCCACTCTCCGGCCCGTACACCATATCCCCGAATCCCTTTATTCTTTAGAAAGGCATCTATCTTTTTCTTAAAAACGTTTAAAGAAGGAGCCTCAACTGCTTCACTGGGCAAGGAATTCAAGAGATTCACAACCCTTTGGGTGAAGAAGTTCCTCCTACACTCCGTCCTAAATCTACTGCCCCTTATTTTGAGGATATGCCCCCTAGTTCTGCTTTCCCCGACCAGTGGAAACAACCTGCCCGCATCTATCCTATCTATTCCCTTCATAATTTTATATGTCTCAATAAGATCCCTCCGCATCCTTCTAAACTCCAATGAGTACAGTCCCAGTCTACTCAACCTCTCATCATAATCTAATCCCCTCAACTCTGGGATCAACCTAGTGAATCTCCTCTGCACTCCCTCCAGTGCCAATATGTCCTTTCTCAGGTAAGGAGACCAAAACTGAGCACAATACTCCAGATGCAGCCTCACCAACACCCTATACAATTGCAGCATAACCTCACTAGTCTTGAACTCCATCCCTCTAGCAATGAAAGACAAAACTCGATTAGCCTTCTTAATCACCTGTTGCACCTGCACACCAACTTTTTGCGACTCGTGCACCAGCACACCCAGGTCCCTCTGCACAGCAGCATGTTTTAACATCTTACCGTTTAAATAATAATCCATTCTGCTGTTATTCCTCCCAAAATGGATAGCCTCACACTTGGCAACATTGAATTCCATCTGCCAGACCCTAGCCCATTCACCTAACCTATCCAAATCCTTCTGCAGACTTCCGGTATCCTCTGCATTTTTTGCTTTACCACTCATCTTAGTGTCGTCTGCAAACTTTGACACATTGCACTTGGTCCCCAACTCCAAATCGTCTATGTAAATTGTGAACAACTGCAGGCCCAACACTGATCCTTGAGGGACCCTACTAGTTCCAGGTTGCCAACCAGAGAAACACCCATTTATCCCCACTCTCTGCTTTCTGTTAGTTAACCAATCCTCTACCCATGCTACCACTTTACCCTCAATGCCATGCATCTTTAGTTTATGCAGCAACCTTTTGTGTGGCACCTTTTCAAAAGCTTTCTGGAAATCCAGATATACCACATCCATTGGCTCCCCGTTCTCTACTGCACTGGTAACGTCCTCAAAAAATTCTGCCAAATTAGTCAGACACGACCTACCCTTTGTGAACCCATGCTGCGTCTGCCCAATGGGACAATTGCCCTCTAGGTGTCCCGCTATTTCCTCCTTAATGATAGATTCCAGCATTTTCCCTACAACCAAAGTTAAGCTCACCGGCCTATAATTACCCGCTTTCTGCCGACCTCCTTTTTTAAACAGTGGTGTCACGTTTGCTACTTTCCAATCCTTTGGGACCACCCCAGAGTCTAGTGAATTTTGATAAATTATCACTAGTGCGTTTACAATTTCCCTAGCCATCTCTTTTAACACTCTGGGAGGCATCCCATCAGGGCCAGGAGACTTGTCTACCTTTAGCCCCATTAGCTTGCCCAATACTGCCTCCTTAGTGATTACAATCATCTCAAGGTCCTCACCTATCATATCTTTATTTCCATCAGTCACCGGCATGTTATTTGTGTCCTCCACTGTGAAGACTGACCCAAAAAACCTGTTCAGCTCCTCAGCCATTTCCCCGTCTCCTATTATTAAATCTCCCTTCTCATCTTCCAAAGGACCAATATTTACCTTAGCCACTCTTTTTTGTCTTATATATTTGTAGAAGCTTTTACTACCTGCTTTTATGTTCTGAGCCAGTTTACTTTCATAGTCTACCTGTATAGCTTTTTTAATAGCTTTCTGTTGTCCCCTAAAGACTTCCCAGTCCTCTAGTCTCCCACTAATTTTTGCCACTTTGTATGTTTTTTCCTTCAATTTGATACTCTCCCTCACCTCCTTAGATATCCACGGTCAATTTTTCCCCTTTCTACCGTCTTTCTTTTTTGTCGGTATGAACCTTTTCTGAACACTGTGAAAGATCGCTCGGAAGGTTCTCCACTGTTCCTCAACTGCTTCACCATGAAGTCTTTGCTCCCAGTCTACCTTAGCTAGTTCTTCTCTCATCCCATTGTAATCGCCTTTGTTTAAGCACAAAACACTAGTGTTTGATTTTACCTTGTCATCCTCCAACTGTATTTTAAATTCCACCATATTGTGGTTGCTCCTTCCAAGAGGATCCCGAACTATGAGATCATTAATCAATCCTGCCTCATTACACAGGACCAGATCTAGGACCGCTTGTTCCCTTGTAGGTTCCATTACATACTGTTCCAGGAAATTATCCCGGGCACATTCTATAAACTCCTCCTCAAGGCTGCCTTTACCAACCTGGTTAAACCAATCGATATGCAGATTAAAATCTCCCATGATAACCGCTGTACCATTTCTACATGCATCCGTTATTTCTTTGCTTATTGCCTGCCCTACCATCCTGTTACTATTTGGTGGCCTATAGACTACTCCTATCAGTGACCTTTTCGCCTTACTATTCCTGATTTCCACCCAAATTGATTCAACCTTGTCCTCCATAGCACCAATATCATCCCTTACTATTGCCTGGATGCCATCCTTAAACAACAAAGCTACACCACCGCCCCTACCGTCCATTCTATCCTTTCGTATAGTCTGATACCCTTGGATATTTAACTCCCAGTCGTGACCATCTTTTAACCAGGTTTCAGTAATGGCCACTAAATCATAGTCATTCACGATGATTTGCGCCATCAACTCATTTACCTTATTTCGTATACTACGAGCATTCAGGTAAAGTACACTTGTGCTGTTTTTTATGTCTTTGTTATGAATCCTAACACCTTGATCAGTAACTTTTCGCAATTTATTTTTCCTCTTACCCTTTCTCCTAATTTTCCTTGTCTTTGAACCCATATCTCTACATAATATCCTGTCACGTAACCTGCTGCCTGATCTCCATTAACCATTATACTGTCCATAGCTTTACATTTCCCTTCCCCCCAACTTGCTAGTTTAAAGTCCTTGTGACCAACCTATTTATCCTATTCGCTAGAACACTGGTCCCAGAATGGTTCAGGTGAAGACCGTCCCAACGGTACAGGTCCCTCCTGCCCCAGAACTGATGCCAATGCCCCATGAAATGGAATCCCTCTTTCCCGCACCACTCCTTTAGCCACGTGTTAACTTCTCTAATTTTCTCAACCCTATGCCAATTGGCACGTGGCTCGGGTAGTAATCCAGAGATTATAACCCTGGAGGACCTGTTTTTTAATTTAGTCCCTAGTGTTTGATAATCCCCAAACAGGTCCTCTTTCCTAGTCTTACCTATGTTGTTAGTCCCAACGTGGACCACAACAACTGGATCCACCCCCTCCCTCTCCAAAATCCTTTCAAGCCGATCAGAGATGTCCCTCACCCTGGCACCGGGCAGGCAACATACCATGCGGGATTCACGATCTGGCTTACAAAGGATGCCATCAATCCCCCTAATTATAGAATCCCCTACAACTACCACTTGTCTTTTTGCTCCCCCCTCTTGAATGGCTTCCTGTACCACGGTGCAGTGGTCAGTCAACGCATCCTCCCTACAGCCCTCTTCCTCATCCACACAGGGAGCAAGTACCTCATACCTGTTGGACAAGGTCAAGGGATGAGGCTCCTCAACTCCTAAACTCAGGATCCCCCTACCTGCCTCCCTTGCAGTCACACCACTCTGTCCCTGACCACTGTCCGAATTAACAGTATTTATTCTACCGGGTGTGACTGCCTCCTGAAACAAAGCGTCCAGGGAATGTTCCCCCTCCCTGATGTGCCGCAGTGTGTGCAGCTCGGTCTCCAGCTCATCAATTCTGAGCCGAAGTTCCTCGAGCAGCCAACACTTGCTGCAGATGTGGTCACTGACGGTCTCAATGGGATCCACCAGTTCTATCATCATACAGCAACAGCACATCACCTGTCCAGCCATATTCAACTAGTTAATTAATTTAAATATTTTTTTTTTTAAAGTTTCTTTATAGAACCTCAAGGATAAATCCGAACATCAACAAAAACACAGCCCTCTCTCGCCATTCACCCGAACTCAGTCACTCACCTAAACTCAGATGCACTCTGTTCCAATCAGCACTCCGTGACTAAAGGCACTCCTGCCACACCTTTTGTGCACTCACCTCTCCCAGCACTGTCCCGGCTCTCTCCTCCCGCGCTTTTTAAATCTCCCGGCTCTCTCCTCCGGCGCTGTTTTCGCTGTCCCGGCTCTCTCCTCCCGCGCTTTTTAAATCTCCCGGCTCTCTCCTCCGGCGCTGTTTTCGCTGTCCCAGCTCTCTCCTCCCGCGCTTTTTAAATCTCCCGGCTCTCTCCTCCGCCGCTGTTTTCGCTGTCCCGGCTCTCTCCTCCCACGCTTTTCAAATCTCCCGGCTCTCTCCTCCGCCGCTGTTTTCGCTGTCCCGGCTCTCTCCTCCCACGCTTTTTAAATCTCCCGGCTCTCTCCTCCGGCGCTGTTTTCGCCGCCAGCCAGCCAATGCTTAAAAATAGCAGCGGAGTTTTCTGCGTGAGGGCTGAGCTGAAGGCACGCCGGCTTGATGCGGAGATCCACCCTTCAAAAGTACTAGCTGATTAAATTGATGCACAATCAATACTCTCGAGACAAAGAGGAGTCATGTCTAATCGGCTTTTATCAGCTAAAACTGTACCCAGCAGCGGTGATACAGAAAGTGAAGGCTGCTGGGACGGCATCGGTTCTTATACCCCGCCTCTCAGGGCGGGGCTATGTACATTATCCAATGGTAGACCCCTCGGTCTAGCCAATGGTCATTCATCTCTCAGGTACTGCAATACCTGGTATTACCACAAACAGTAAAGTATTTCTACTGATCTTCTGCCAAAGTCACATTAGGAGATTGGAGAAATCCCCATCCCTTATAGGAATACTACCCGAAAATAAGCAAATTCTACAAATGACATAATTAGCAGTCTATGAGGAAGCCTGCTCTGCGTTTTAGTGTACAGACTCGAACCTTTGTTCTGTATAATTTGTCTTTATTGTTTAACTATAGCTGTAAGCTGTCATCGGAGTAGGTTTTGATGATGTGAGAAAGTGTTAAATGGGTGATGGCAAATTAAGAGGGATGTAAAACCAGCTGTTGCAAAAAATCAATTTCTATCCCTTTAGTGTTAGCCAATAATAAGTATGTGGTTGAAACAAGCAGGCTAGAAAGGTCCCAGGCTTAACCTCTGGCCTGTGCTAATCTAATTGATCTCTGGCAGGGTAACAGCAGCACAACTCTCAGCACCCTGGATTGCAGAAGAGAACATAATACCAGGATTCCTACTAGATCAAGCAAATTTGTAATGCCACTTATGTTCAACAGATCCACAAACACTCACTGCAATGTACCAAATGTTTCCTTGCATGGAATATTATCCACATAGAAGGACAAGGGTGGGAGGTGCATGGGAACATCATCATCTCCAAATTCCACTCCAAGTCACAAATCAACCTGACTTGGAAATATATCACTATTCCTTCATCATTGCTGGATGAAAGGCCTGTAACTCCTTACCCAACATCTTCCTTATTTACACTGTTTGTATAGCATATGAATGAATAAGAAAAAAAAATGGCAATTGGTTGAAAGAGTGACAGAGAAAGATAATGGTAGGAATTAGATAAAAACTTGAACAATACTTGTCTTTTGTGTTACAATATAAATTACCTTTGTTGCATGTGGTGATATAAGCATCATTTCCCTCATCGATACAGATCTTCTTGCACCATATACTCAAATGTATGCTCCTACTTGGCTACTCAAAATAATCATTGCCTTTACCACAGACTAATAAATCTCCTGGAGGGATCACATAAACAGAGGTACTCAAAACTGATTTTACACTTCAGTAGGTACAGGGCTGATCATTAACCTATTTTTCTTGTTCATAACTGCAACTACTTGTAGGACCCACAATGATTACTCTGAGATCTTGGATTAATAAACAACTCATGACCACTGTAGTGTGCATCATAGAATTAAATCAAAAAGTGCTGAAATACACAGCAGATGAGTCAAAACCTGAAAGGGGAAGATTAGTTACATTTGGAGGGTAAACATGCCCTCTGGAAGGAAAGGCTGCCAAATATGGCGAAATGCTGGGTTGCCCCTGGAAACATGACCCAAGGTTAGCCATTAGCCCTGTTCAGTAGGGAGCTGAAAAGAAAAATCACTCAAGAGAAAACTGCCTTTGAGGATCCAGATTCCCGTACCAGCCTCCCCAAACAGGCGCCAGAATGAAGACTACTTGGGCGAAATTCTCCCCAAACGGCGCGATGTCCGCCGACTGGCGCTCAAAACGGCGCCAATCAGACGGGCATCGCGCTGCCCCAAAGGTGCGGAATGCTCAGCATCTTTGGGGGCCGAGCCCCAACATTGAGGGGCTAGGTCGGCGCCGGAGGGATTTCCGCCCCGCCAGCTGGCGGAAACGGCCTTTGTTGCCCCACCAGCTGGCGCGGAAATGACATATCGGGGCGGCGCATGCGCGGGAGCGTCAGTGGCCGCTGACAGTTTCCCGCGCATGCGCAGTGGAGGGAGTCTCTTCCGCCTCCGCCATGGTGGAGACCGTGGCGGAGGCGGAAGGGAAGGAGTGCCCCCACGGCACAGGCCCGCCCGCGGATCGGTGGGCCCCGATCGCGGGCCAGGCCGCCGTGGGGGCACCCCCCGGGGCCAGATCGCCCTGCGCCCCCCCCCCCAGGACCCCGGAGCCCGCCCACGCCGCCTTGTCCCGCCGTTCAAAAGGTGGTTTAATCCACGCAGGCGGGACAGGCAATTTATCAGCGGGACTTCGGCCCATCCGGGCCGGAGAATCCAGCGGGGGGGCCCGCCAACCGGCGCGGCCCGATTCCCGCCCCCGCCGAATATCCAGTACTGGAGACTTCGGCAACCAGCGGGGGCGGGATACACGGCAGCCCCCGGCGATTCTCCAACCCGGCGGGGGGTCGGAGAATGACGCCCCTTGTGACAATAAGCGATTTTCATTTTCATTTTCATTTCAGACCATGATTCAGGCCTGGTTCCCAGATGGGTACTACTAATGTCCTTACAAGGGTCAGTATACCTTCATTCATTGATCTACTAATCCAGTTGTTTCACTAAGCTTGGGACAAAGCAAATCCCAGCCTGTGAGTTGCCCTGCCCTGGCCAGGTTATCTCGGGTGCAGACCAGCACCCCATCGAGTCTCGACTAGACTAGCAGAAACAGTTGTGATGCAGTAACCTTGGTTCAAAATCAGTGTTGAGTGCCTCTGTTTATTTCAAGGGATCTCTCTCTCTCTCTCTCTGCAGACCTGGTGTAAAGTTGCTAAAATTCTTTTGTTTGCCCAAGTGGGGATAAATAGCAAGGCCTTTCTCTGCATTCCCATCAAAATTGTGATGGGTGGACAGCTGTAGCTTTTCAGTCACTTTGCCATAAATGGAGCGGGTACATTGAATATTGTCAGCTATTAACTATAGCTTTCATTTTTTATCTCACAGGAATGCTGTGATATGTGATGGATGTGCCAATGTTTCTGGGAATGGAGAGAAAAGAATGGGTGACAGTGTCAGCTGTGGCTCAGTTGGTAGTCACAGTGTTCTGGTTTCAAGGGGTTGAGTACGAAAATCAAAGTTGACATGCTACATAAATGCAAGTCCTTCTGAAGCTCGGGCTGGGGACCTCAGCTCAGAGAACCATGCTGGCAGAGTAGGTTATTTGAGAAGCTCAACATTATCAGTATAAACATTTGTTTTCTACAAGTTTAGTAAGGGCTAAACCACATAGTAGAATTCACTGCTTCCACTAGCAGTAGTAATCTCTCCCCTATTCCTCCCCTGAATTCGGGACCAGTTTATAGTCCAGCCCTGGTCTATTAATAATCCCACACTAACTGTCCTAAGAAACCCGCTGGCTCTTAGGATCCCATTGGCAGCGAGTCCGAGTTTCGCGTAATCTGGGGAGGGATTCTCCGCAATCGGCGCGATGTCCGCCGACCGGTGCAAATCAGTCCAGTATCGCGCTGCCCCAAAGGTGCGGAATTCTCCGCAGCTTGGGGGGCCGAGCCCTCACCTTGAGGGGCTAGGCGCGCGCTGGACTGATTTCCGCCCCGCCAGCTGGTGGGAAAGGCCTTTGGTGCCCCGCCAGCTGGCACGGAAATGACTTTGCCGTGCGACGCATGCGCGGGAGCATCAGCGGCCGCTCACGGCATCCCCGCGCATGCGCAGTGGAGGGGGTCTCTTCCGCCTCCGCCATAGTGGAGCCCCGATCGCGGGCCAGGCCGCCATGGGGGCACCCCCCGGGGCCAGATCGCCCCGCGCCCCCCCCAGGACCCCAGAGCCCGCCCGCACCGCCTTGTCCCGCCGTTCGAAAGGTGGTTCAATCCATGCCGGCTGGCGTGGGTTGACAGCGGCGGGACTTCGGCCCACCACGGACCGGAGCATCGCCGGGGGATTTCCGCCGAACGGCGCGCGCGATTCCCGCCCCTGCCAAATCTCAGGTGGCGGAGAGTTCGGGACACGGGCGGGGGCGGGATTCATGCTGGCCCCCGGCGATTCTCCAACCCGGTAGGGGGTCGGAGAATCGCGCCCCTGATCTTTTGTCACTATCTGAGCAAATAGCGGGTGGAACATGCCAGACAGCAAGGCCAGTGAAGATAGGACTGCGCCAGTCTCTGCCCATTTCTATCGGCAAGGTGATGATTGTCGGTAAACATACCAATCCATTGACGTCTGACTCGAACTAACTTGAAAAGCTGAAGCAGGGGTGGAATTTATCTCCCCGTCCAGTTGCCTGAGCGTTGTAAAAACAGACTGAATGAATGGCTTTGTCAGTGATCTCTGGGATGCTCTTCGTCCCAAGAAGGAATGTACAACTCTTCACAAAGAGGAAATTCAATCATTTACCATCGGGATCCTGAGCAACAATTACAAAACGAAGAGAGCACCGCGCCATATAAACCTGCTCCCTAAAAGTGAACAGTTATACTGAGTATCTTTGCAAATGTTACTGGCTGTGATTTATTGGATTAAGCTGTGTTAAACGATGATTTCTGACCATCATTGTGAAAGTATAAACACTTACAATTTCCTGGCAACTGTGGGCATATAAAATAACATGGACTCATTGTCGTTTTTCAGTAAGTGAATTCTAATGAGCCATTTGATCACTCTCCGGGTCCATTCTGAAGCTCACTTACACTATTGATTTATTTGCAGCTATATTTAACTGCCGCTGGGAAATTGACCTAAAACTGATAGGTCTCTTATGGTGTTACTTACAGGTACAATAGACCAGGACGTGGAATGGTGGACTTGAAGGTTCCTGGGATGTTGCTATTTAAAGGGGAAAGCAATTCACCCAACCACAATACAACACATCAAAATTACTGAACCATGACTGAGTCCAGGTTTAAAACAAAATACACAATGAGGGGAGGTGCACATCACGTAAATCTAATCGTAATATTGTTTATCTACCTTTATACAAAACATGATTAAGATGTAACTTCTGTAATTCCTTTTCTAATATTACTCAAGATAGATTTTACACACTCAAATATCTGCTTCCAGTGTATGAAGCTCTGTGCGGGGTTTTGGAATTCATAACATGGACTCTCTTCCCATGGCCTTCCAGGGTGGATTTTACTTATTTTGAAAAAGGCGGTAATTCTTTATGGTTCAAGGCCTCTGAGGGAGGCTGACTCTACTAACAGTCCTTGTAAAAAAATTTTTTTAGAGTATCCAATTCTTTTTTTCCAATTAAGGGGCGTGACCAATTCACCCACCCTGACATCTTTGGGTTGTGGGGGTGAGACCCACGTAGACACAGCGAGAATGTGCAAACTCCATACTGGCAGTGACCCGGGGAAGGATCGAACCTGGGACCTCGGAGCTGTGAGGCAGCAGTGCTAACCACTGTGCCACCATGCCGCCCTTCTACTGACAGCCTTGAGGCATTGAAGGGCCTGATAAATTTTTCCCTCAAAACAAATCTCAAAATCCCAAACAAGCTTGGAACTGGCATGAAATAGATGCAAAATACTGTGGATGCTGGAAATTAAAAATAAAAATAGAAAATGCTAGATAATGCAGCAAATGGGGGAGAGAGAGAAACAGAGATAACTGTATCTGTTAGACTCTCAATAAGAGTCATATTGGGATTGAAAAGTTAACTCTCTTTCTATCTCCACAGATGTGTCAGACCTGAGGAGTCTTTTCAGCATTTTCTGGAACTGGCATCAGTTGTTTGGAAGCTGTGGGGCAACTGGGGTTTGGGGGTTGGGTGGGGGGGAAGCGGTGGGAACCCATCCCATTGGTGCCTTAAATGTATAATTTGAAAGTGGTTTGTAAGTTTATTAAAGTACACTGTGGAGTTCGTGGTTGCAGCTGCATTGTGGGAACTGAAACTGAAACTCCCATGATTCATTGTTTTTCACACATACAGAATTTGCCAGAACTTTCCAGTCGTTCCTCCCCACCAGTTGTCATGAAACATGTGTTATCCCTGTGCATATTGCCCATAGGAATTGCACAGGAGCAGGGTGAAAAAGATACCTCCCATTATGCTCCTCCGGCTAAACGTTATGTTAGTGAATTGCAGGGGTTGGATTGTTGGGTTTGTTTTGGTGTTTCTTTTTCTGGGACTGGGTGGAAGGGGGTGAGATGTCTTGGCGGGGGGAGCCACCCGCGCTAGCTGACTAAAGTTAGCTAGTGAACGGGGGTGAGGTGAGAGGAGGGCTGCGGACATTGGAGCCTGGATAGCAGGCTTCAATGGGCCTACGAGGCGAGCGAGAGGGGGGGAAGGGATGGATGTTGGGGGATGTTTTTGTAGGGGGCATTCTTGGGAGGGGGGGGAAGGGGTTCAATGTTAACAATGGACAGGGGCGGGTCAGGCTTATGGGGCAGGGCCTGGTGGTATGGTGATGGTGGATAAGAAAGGTGGGGGGGGTGAGAGACCCCCAGTAAGGATAGTCACGTGGAACGTGAGAGGGCTAGGAGGTCCGGTCAAGGGTGCTTGTGCATCTTAAAAGTTTGAAAGCCGATGTAGCAATGCCGCAGGAGACTCACTTGAGGGTGAAGGACCAGGTGAGACTTAAAAAGGGCTGGGTTAGCCAAGTGTGTCACTCCGGATTTGATGGAAGGGCTCGAGGGGTAGTGATGTTGGTCAGCAAAAGGGTACGCTTCCAGATGGAGAAGGTGGTGGCAGATCAGGGGGGTAGATATTTGATTGTGGCAGTGGCGCTGGAGGGGAGATTAGTGGCGCTGTTAAGTGTATACGGTCCCAATTGGGACGATGTGGGATTCGTGAGGAAGGTGTTTGGGGCCATTTCTGACTTGGACACGCATGAGCTAATTGTGGGGGGGGGACTGGAACTTGGTGCAGGAGCCAAGGTTGGACAGATCACGGCCGGGCTCGCTGGTCCCATCGGGTGACGCGAAGGCGCTGGCTGGGCTATTGTGGAAATGGGAGGGGTGGACCCTTGGAGGTTCCTGCACCCAAGGGAACAGGAGTACTCGTTTTTCTCAGCGGTCCATAAGGTATACTCGCGGATCGACTTTTTTGTGGTGGGAAAGGCTTTGCTGGCTGGAGTCAAGGGGTCGGAATACTCTGCAATTGCAGTGTCAGATCACGTTCCACATTGGGTGGATATGGTGCTGGAGAAGGGGGCAGCGCAGAGACCGGGTTGAAACTGGATGTGGGGCTTTTGGGGAACCAAGTGTTCTGTGAGAAAATTGAAAAGGTAATTAAAGAATATGTAGGTTTCAATTGTACGGGTGAGGTGTTGAAGGCAGTCGTCTGGGATGCTCTAAGGGCTGTGGTGAGGGGTGAGGTAATTTTGTTTAAGGCCAGGGTGGACAAAGTGGAGAGGTTGGAGCGGCAGAAGGTAATAGATGAGATGTTGGAGATAGATAGGAGGTATGCAGAACATGGGGACCCAGCAAAGCTGGAAAAGAGGAAGGAACTACAGGCGAGCTTCGACCGACTGTCCACCAGGAAGGCGGTGCGCAAACTGGGACGAGCAAGGGGTGCAGTTTATGAACATGGAGATAAGGTGGGTCAGGTATGTTAGCAGGTCAGCTCCGGAAGGAGGCAGCGGCAAAGGAAATTCTTCAGGTGAGGGATAGGGCAGGGAAGTTGGTGGTGGCTCCAGTGCTGATTAACAAGGTTTTTGATGAGTTTTATGAGAGGTTGTACAAGTCAGAGCCACCCAGGGGAGACCGTGAGATGCAGAAATTTCTAGATGGGTTGGAGTACCCGAGGCTAGGGGAGGGGGACAGGGCTACCTTAGAAGGAGCAATAGTGGAACAGGAGTTAAAGGATGCGATTGGGAGGATGCAGTCGGGAAGGTAGCAGGGCCTGATGGGTTTCCGGTAGAATATTATAAAAAATTTAAGGATAGGTTGGCACCCCTGATGGTGGGGATGGTTGAGGAGGCGATAGGGAAGGGGGTGTTGCCACAAACCTTGAGGCAGGCATCAATTTCACTGTTGCTAAAAAAAGATAAGGATCTGACGGAGTGTGGGTCGTATCGGCCCATATCACTTCTGAATGTGGACGCAGAAGTGTTGGCGAAGGTAATGGCGGGTAGGCTGGATGAGTGTCTCCCGAAGGTGATAGGGGAGGATCAGATGGGGTTCGTGAAAGGGAGGCAGCTGTTTTCGAACATTAGGAGGGTTTTGAACGTTGTTATGGCACCGGCGGAAGGGAAGAAAACAGAGGTAGTTGTGGCATTGGACGCCGAGAAGGCGTTTGATCGGATAGAATGGGGGCACCTGATGGCAGTGCTGGTGCGGTTTGGGATTGGACCAAGATTTGTGAACTGGGTAAAGCTATTGTATAAGGAGCCGAAGGCGAGTGTCCGCACAAACAATATCAGTTCGAGATACTTTTCTCTCCACCGTGGGACGAGACAGGGATGTCTTATGTCCCCCCCCCTGCTGTTTGCACTTGCGATTGAGCCGTTGGCCATCGCATTGAGAAGTTCGGGAGCATGAAAAGGAATAGTGCGGGGGGGACAGAGCATAGGGTGTCCTTATATGCCGACGACTTGCTGCTGTATGTGTCGGAACCGAGTGCGTCGATAGGAGGAATATTGGAGCTACTGCGGGTATTTGGGTCTTTCTCGGGGTACAAGCTGAACCTGGACAAGAGTGAGTATTTTGTGGTGTCTCGGCCAGGGGTGGGGGGGCTGCTATTCCGTAGGGCAGGGACTCACTTTAGGTATCTGGGGGTGCAGGTTGCCCGGGAGTGGGGGAAGGCTTCGCAGGTACAACATCACTAGTTTGATGGGGAGAGTGAAAGCCGATCTGGCAAGGTGGGATGGCCTACCTCTGTTACTGGCGGGTCGGGTACAGGCGGTTAAAATGAGTGTGTTGCCGCAATTTCTGTTTGTTTTTCAATGCCTACCGATTTTCCTGCCAAAGTCTTTTTTTCAGGGAGATTGAGGGAAGGATTACCTCGTTCATATGGGGAGGGAAGGTGGCCAGAGTAAGAAAGGTGCTGCTACAGAGGGGAAGGCAGGCAGGGGGTTTGGGTCTCCCGAACCTGTTGTACTACTACTGGGCGGCGAATGTGGAGAAGGTGCGGAGCTGGGTCAGAGGGGTTGATTCTCAGTGGGTCAGAATGGAGGAGAGTTTGTGCAGGGGGTCGGGCTGAAGGCACTTGCAACAGCGCCGTTCCCGATAGCTCCGGGGAAATACTCAGGGAGTCCGGTAATAATAGCTTCATTGAAAATCTGGAGGCAGTTTCGCCAACACTTTGGGTTGGGGGTAGGGTCAAGGGAAATGCCGATTCGGGGGAACCACAGATTTAAGCCAGGGAGGTGGGATGGAAGTTTTCGGAAATGGGAAGAGAGGGGGATTAAGACGCTAAAAGATTTGTTTCTTCGGGGTCGGTTTGCAGGACTGAGGGAGCTGGAAGCGAAGTATGAGCTGGAGCAGGGAGAAGTGTTTAGGTACATGCAGGTTCGCGATTTAGCCAGGAAGGAGATACAGAGCTTCCCAGAGGAACCGGCCTCCACATTGCTGGAGGAGGTGCTGACGACAAGGGGACTGGAGAAGGGGGCAGTGTCAGAGGTGTACGGAGCTATTTTGGGGGTTGGGTGGGGGGGGGGGGGGGGAGCGGCGGGAACCCATCCCATTGGTGCCTTAAATGTATAATTTGAAAATGGTTTGTAAGTTTATTAAAGTACACTGTGGAGTTTGTGGTTGCAGCTGCATTGTGGGAACTGAAACTGAAACTCCCATGATTCATTGTTTTTCACACATACAGAATTTGCCAGAACTTTCCAGTCGTTCCTCCCCACCAGTTGTCATGAAACATGTGTTATCCCTGTGCATATTGCCCATAGGAATTGCACAGGAGCAGGGTGAAAAAGATACCTCCCATTATGCTCCTCCAGCTCAAACAAATAACCACAAGCCTCAACTTCATGATGGAATTCTCTAGTTTCGAATCTGGACATTGACATTGGAGGTGGTAGATACCAGGCAGTGTGAAAAGTAGAAAGATATGTGGCTAAAATAATTGGCATTAATTACAAAGTTCACACCTTATAATTTTCAAAAATTATCATAAGAAACTATCAAATTTCAATAAATTAGTGTTTCGATCGGAAGGAGCAAAACAAATTAAAATTAGGACCAGAAATAATATTGTCAGTCAGTCTCTACCCGTTTCTCTTTTAAATGTTTCTGCCTTGTGTCGTCTCTCAGCTAAAAACTAAACATAAAACTTTGTCTAAAAAAATGTATTCTAAAACTTGTCTGATAAAACTCAAAATATCATTTTACGCATTAGACAATATGCTTTTCCTTTTTTTTTTACAAATTTAGAATATCCAATTCATTTTTCCAATTAAGGGGCAATTTAGTGTGGCCAATCTACCTACCCTGCACATCTTTTGAGTTATGGGGCGAAATTCACGCAGACACGGTGAGAATGTGCAAACTCCACACGGACAGTGACCCAGGGCCGGGATCGAACCTGGGACCTCGGCTCCATGAGGTAGCAGTGCTAACCACTGCGATATGCTTTTCCAATTATAAATCTTACTGCCATTTACTCTGATAGAACTGTTTAATAGAATGCTGACTGAAGCTTGATAGAAAATTCAGAAATGCCTTTAGACCATAAAGTTTATAGATAAGAAAAAACATGTAAGGTATACTGACTTCTGTGTTTGATTTCTGATGACCATTCCTAATATCTGAAGCTCTGCACTTTAAACACTAATTTGTAAATTTGCCCCAGGCATAGAGTATAAAAGCAACAAAGTTCTGATGAACTTTTGTCAAACATTAGTTTGACATTTACTGGAGTATTATGTTCGTCTCTGTGCACTGTACTTAAGGAAGGATATGAAGATTCTAGAGAGGATGCAGAAACCGTTTATGACAACGAGAGCCCAATTACAGGGATAGATCAGAGAAGCTGGTGTTGTTCACATTCGAGAAAAGAGGTTGAGAGGAAGTTTGATCGAGGTGTTTAAAATCATGAGGAGTCTAGTCAGTGCGGAAAGAAAGAAACATTCCCCATTGGTGGAAGGATCGAGAAACAGAGGGCAATGATTTAAAATGATTGACAAAGGGACCAACAGCAACAATGTTTTTTACATACTGAGTGGTTAGAAACTGGAATACCTTGCCTGAGAGTGTGGTGGAGGCAGATTCAGTGGTGACTTTCAAAAGGAAATTGGATAAGTTGCAGGGCTACTGGGAAAGGGCAGGGAGTGGAACTAGCTGGGATGCTGTTGCAGAGAACTGGCAGTGCGCCAAATGGCCTCCATTTGTGAGGTAACCATGGGCGAAATTCTCCGTTATCGGCGGAAAGTCCGCCGATCGGTGCAAAAAACAGCGCAAATCCGACTTGCGTCACATCGGAAAAATGGGTCGAAAGTCTCTGGCCCGAAATGGGCTAGCAGCGACGTAACGGGATCCGCGCTTGCACAGTGGTTCACGCCGTGCAGCGTCATACGCACCGCACGGCGTGACGGCTCATAAGGCCGCGCTGCTCCCCCCACCCGACCGGAACACCCGACCGGAACACCCGACTGGATGGCTGGCCGCCGCTCAGCCCCAAGGTTCGAGTCACGGGATGTGGAGGCGCTCCTGGACGCAGTGGAGCAGAGGAGGGACGCCCTGTATCCCGGGCACGGCCGCAGAGTTGCCCCACGCCACAGCCGGCGTCTGTGGAAGGAAGTGGCAGAGGCCGTCACCGCTGCGGCCCTGACACCACGGACAGGCACCCAGTGCCACAAGAAGGTGAACGACCTCGTCAGAGCAGGCAGGGTGAGCCTCCCCCATATCCCCCCTCCCCCATATCCCTCCTCCCCCATATCCCCCCTCCCCATATCCCCCTTCCCCCATATCCCCCCTCCCCCATATCCCCCCCTCCCCATATCCCCCCTCCCCATATCCCCCCCTCCCCATATCCCCCCCTCCCCATATCCCCCCTCCCCCATATCCCCCCTCCCCCATATCCCCCCTTCCCCCATATCCCCCCCATATCCCCTCCCCCATATCCCCCCTCCCCCATATCCTTAAGTGAATCCAGCCTTAACCTCTGCAATGCACACGCAACCGATGGCGTGCATTCATATACCTGCCTAACAGTGTTGCCTTTTACCCCTGCCACCCGCCCCCCCCCCCCCCCCCACAGGATAAGCACGCACACAACAATAGGGAGCACGTGAGGACTGGAGGAGGCCCCGCTGATGAGAGGCCACTGACCGAACACGAGGAAAGGGCCCTGGAACTGGCTGGCGGACCTGACGACCGGGAGGTTGCTGATGCAGAGGTCGGGGGCGTAGTAGCAAGTGAGCCACCGACAGCCCGTCCCCATATCCCCCCTCCCCTATATCCCCCTCCCCCATATCACCTGATCACTGCCTGATGTCTAACCATGCATGCTTCATTGTGTATCGCAGGACCAAACGTCCAGGCACCCATCCCCGCAGATGCAGACCGCCCGCAGGATGCCCCTCGGAGGCCACGGGAGACGGAGAGACCCGGACCCTCCAGCATGCGACGCCCGCAGGATGCCCCTCGCACACCATGGGAGACGGAGAGACCCGCACCCTCCAGCATGCGACGCCCGCAGGATGCCCCTCGGAGGCTACGGGAGACGGAGAGACCCAGACCCTCCAGCATGCGACGCCGGCAGGATGCCCCTCGCACACCACAGGAGACGGAGAGACACGGACCCTCCAGCATGCGACGCCCGCAGGATGCCCCTCGGAGGCCACGGGAGACGGAGAGACCCGGACCCTCCAGCATGCGACGCCCGCAGGATGCCCCTCGCACACCACGGGAGACGGAGAGACCTGGAGCAACAGGGAGACGACACCCCCGTCACGTGCGGGAGCGACCACCCAGCGACGAGGGGGGCAGCCACAGGCCCCCGTCACATCCGAGCCAGGACACCACTACCCAGGACACCACTACCCAGGACACCACTACCCGGGACACCACTACCCGGGACACCACTACCCGGGACACCACTACCCGGGACACCACTACCCGGGACACCACTACCCGGGACACCACTACCCGGGACACCACTACCCGGGACACCACTATCCGGGACACCACTATCCGGGACACCACTACCCGGGACACCACTACCCGGGACAGCACTGCCCAGGACACCCCTACCCGGGACACCACTACCCGGGACAGCACTGCCCAGGACACCCCTACCCGGGACAGCACTACCCAGGAAGACGAAATACCGGACAGTGACTCAGAGTGGATGGGTGGAGACGAACCCCCACCCCAAAGTGCCATGGACTCAGAGTGGGACGAAGAGCACGACACAACGCCACTGCTGTCACCAACACCCTCCAGCATCGCAGAAACACTCACCTCGGTTGGGCACTTTAGTGATGAGGCGTCTGGTACACTCACTGGTGCGCACAACACAGCCGTCCCGGTACAGCAGGTGGAGGTAGGAGCAGCAGAGGGGCGGGGCGGTCGGGGGGCAGCCCAGCCCAAGCGAACATCTGCCGCCCAGATGGATCCCGGGTTCCTGGAGTTACCACACCCACACATAGATCCGATGCAACCACCGACCCGGAGACGAGCGAAGAGGGTGACGGGCGGCTTGCGGCGGCTGCAGTCGCAGGTGGAGGAGTCCACCCGCGTCCAGGAGCTGGGAGTGGTGCCGGTCATGCGTGGCACCCAGGCTGACACCGCACGGGTGGCGTCCGCGGTGGAGGCAATGGGTGCGACGGTGTCAGACATGGGGAACGGTTTGCGAGGCCTGGGGCTTTCCGTGCAGGCGGCGTCTGTGGCCCAGGACATGGCTGCCCTCTCACAGGAGGCCATGAGCCAGTGCCAGCGCCAGATGGCAGAGGCGCTCAACGCCATAGCCCAGTCTCTGCAGGCCATGGCCCAGTCTCAGCAGGCCATGGCCCAGTCTCAGCAGGCCATGGCCCAGTCTCAGCAGGCCATGGCCCAGTCTCTGCAGGCCATCGCTGAGGGCATCGGCGCCAGTGGCCATGTGCGAGCCGGCGTCGCACTGTCACAGACAGGGTTTGCCAATCCCCTGGGCTCCATGGCTGCAAACCTGCAGACCCCTGTCGATACCAGCACGGGCCTCCAGGACTGGCAGCGCCAGATGTCGGGGGGGCGTCGGATGGCCAGTCATTCGCATCCCCCACCCATGTAGAGGCCTGGGGGTCATCGGGCACCCCGAGGGAGGAGGAGGTGGTGTAGTCCGTCCCGGCTCCCCCTGTAAGGGAGGTCCCGGTACACCGCGACACCTCGGACTCCCCCCCTTCCGTCCCAGGTGCATCGGGTGGGCAACGGGCAGGACAGGCTGGCAGCTCGCCATCTCAGTTGCCCGGGCCGCAGCCTGGCCCATCTAGGCCAGGACGTCCCAGGAAATGGCCGCCAAAGGGATCCAGTGTCAGAGGGCAGGAATCACAGGAGTCCATCGGAGTGAACCTGGAGCACAGGGTCACGCCGATGAAAAGGGGGTTTAATTTATGTCGACGTGAACAGTCATCACGTCGACGGGACTTCGGCCCATCCGGAAGGGAGAATATCGGCAGGCCAAAAATCGGCTGCCTTGCGCAGACCCGTGACATTCTCCGATGGCAGCGGCGACATTAACGCCCCGCCAACTTTTCTCCCTTCGGAGACTTCGGCAACCGGCGGGGGCGGGATTCACGGCGGCCAACGGCCATTCTCCGACCCTCTGGGGGGTCGGAGAATGACGCCCTATGTTTCAATAATGTCACAAACGGTAGCTTATAGACGTTATCATGGACACTATAATCAAAATTAAACATAAATAAAGCCAGTGATAATAATTTCAAATATTTGCGATAACTCTTTGGTTGTTATCTTGGTACCTCCACCAAGCAGAGGGCTTATAACTAAAATAAATAAGGTTTGTAGATTAACGAAGACATGAAAAATACAAAATTACATTATCTCTATTTAAAGTAAGTCTTAATGTTTTCAGTCAGAGACCAAAATGTCTTGAATGAATCCAAGCCTCTGACTTGAGTTTGTATGGTAACCAGAATCCTCAGTGTCAGTTCCAAAGAGTCAACAACTACAAATCCTAATTTGCAGCAATGGCCAGAATTAGCAGCTTTCATCAGCTTGTGTAACTTTCAGACAATCTCTGTGGCACAGTGAGGAATGTCAGTCCTATTTTGCAAAAGAGACCAAGAGGAATAAAGTTAAGAACCTTGTAAATTATTTATGGTAGGTTTTCACATGAAAGCTAATTGCAAAGAGTTGTTCATTTACAGAAAGGTAATGTATGAAGGAGTGAGGCTGATGAAAGGAAAGAGAGCGAAGGTAAATGAGGGAAGGCAAGTGACAGAGGGTGATATTTTATGTGAGGAGGCTAGAATCAACGGGCGAATAATTCCAACCCGCCCATGGTGGGTTTGGTGGCAGATGGGCACGGTGTATCTAGTAAGACCAAAAAGTTGAAGCCGGCCGGTGTAAAAACCTATTGCAATTCTCCCAATGACGGGTTAATGGCCGGTCGCTCTTCCCGCTGGCAGATGAAGCCAAGTCCACTTGTATTAATTAGCATTTCATGAATGCTCATTAAAACAGCTGCCCGCATTCCGGTGGCGTGGGCGAGCAGGGCGGCCGCAGCAACAATAGCTCCCGCCGGTGGCCGCAATTCGCGGCGATTTCGGAGAAATCCCCAAGTCGTCACGCATCCCCCGACTATCATCGGCCTTTGGGGCCGTCACGAGCAGCCAGTGGGGCTGGTTTAAAATCCGGCGAAGAACCCCACGCGGGCGGCGGGGGCTGAAGCGCTGGGCCCAGCGCGGCGTCGAGGTCAGAGCAGCAGGGGCGGAGCTACGAGGAGGCCGAGGCCAGGGCACTATGTAGGGAGGGTGCTCCACGTCGGATGGCTCCCACCCAGGAGGAATTAAGAAGGCTGAAGCCTGGTCCCAGGGGAGCTCTGGGTGAATGCAGAGGAGAAAGATTGAAGGTTTAAGGAAGTTTGGTAAAAGTTGTTTTTCTCTCCTCGCTTTTTTTCAAAAGAAGATTAAGTCAGATTGATGAAGGACAGGAGGGTGAAGGGGGAGAGGGGAGAAAAGAATGAAGATAGAAAAATACAATAAGCCGCTAAAGGATGCGAAGAGCAGCGTCGAAGAAAGGAGGAAACGTGGGTTCGCCGCTGAAGGAGAAGACGAGCAAAAGTGTTGACAGGATGGCGAAAGCCAAACTGCAAGGCGATACTTACGGTGGAGAAGATGACCAAGGTGATGGCGGTGGAGCTGGAAAAATAGTTTGCGAGGCACATGGAGGCCTTGAGGAAGGGAACGGCGGTCGCGTTGAAGTCATTGGTGGAGGAGGCAATCGGTCCGGTGAGGGTGGCGGTGGCAAAGGCATCGGCCGATGTGAGGGAGCAGGGCGAGAAGATGAAGGAAGTGGAGGAGGCCGTGTCACGACACAGCGACCAGGTCACCTCGATGGGGGACGAGCTGCGGAGGGTGGTGGAGGTTAACAGAGGACTCCGAGCAAAGCTGGAAGACTTGGAAAACCGATCAAGGCGGCACAATTGGAGAATTGTGGGCTTGCCCGAAGGGACAGAGGGCCAAAGGCCAATGCAATACTTCGCTCAGAAGTTGGCGGAGCTGATGGGGGAGGGTGAGAGCCCCACCCTGTACGAGCTAGACCGAGCTCATCGGTCATTAAGGCCGAAGCCCAAAGTGAACGAGCTGCCAAGGGCAGTAATTATCTGCTTCCATAAGTTTTGCAAGAAGGAGAAGGTATTAAGCTGGGCGAAGCAGCAGCGTGAGGTGCTGTGGGATGGTACTGCGGTTCGGATCTACCAGGATTTGACGGTGGAGTTGGCAAAAAGACGAGCGGCGTTTGGGCGAGCGAAGGCGGCTTTGTACAAAAAGGGGGTGCGATTTGGAAGTTGAGTGTAACATATAACGCCAAAGATTTTTATTTTGAGACAGCAGAGGCAGCTGAGGCATTCGTGAGGGCGGAAGGCTTAGGACAGATGTGAAGAGCGGAACTGGAAGAGAGACTGTGGACTGTGTTTGAGCAGCTGGAAAATGTATAAATGTTAGAACTTTCTTTTTACTGATTTGTATTGCAATTTACTTCTGCATTGTTACAGAGTTCAAGATAATGGTGTTCTGTGTTGCGACGGTTAAATGTTATGTTAGTGAATTGCAGGGATTGGATTGTTGGGTTTGTTTTGGTGTTTCTTTCTCGGGGACTGGGTGGAAGGGGGCGAGATGTCTTGGCGGGGGGAGCCACCCACGCTAGCTGACTAAAGTTAGCTAGTGAACGGGGGTGAGGTGAGAGGAGGGCTGCGGACATTGGAGCCTGATAGCAGGCTTCAATGGGCCTCCGAGGCGAGCGAGAGGGGGGGAAGGGATGGATGTTGGGGGATGTTTTTGCAGGGGGCATTCGTGGGAGGGGGGGGAAGGGGTTCAATGTTAACAATGGACAGGGGCGGGTCAGGCCTATGGGGCAGGACCCGGTGGTATGGTGATGGTAGATAAGAAAGGTGGGGGGATTGAGAGACCCCCAGTAAGGATAGTCACATGGAACGTGAGAGGGCTAGGAGGTCCGGTCAAGGGTGCTTGCGCATCTTAAAAGTTTGAAAGCTGATGTAGCAATGCCGCAAGAGACTCACCTGAGGGTGAAGGACCAGGTGAGAATTACAAAGGGCTGGGTTAGCCAAGTGTTTCACTCCGGATTTGATGGAAGGGCTCGAGGGGTAGCGGTGTTGGTCAGCAAAAGGGTATGCTTCCAGATGGAGAAGGTGGTGGCAGATCAGGGAGGTAGATATTTGATTGTGGCAGTGGCGCTGGAGGGGAGATTAGTGGCGCTGTTGAGCCGTTGGCTATCGCATTGAGAAGTTCGGGAGCATGAAAAGGAATAGTGCGGGGGGGACAGAGCATAGGGTGTCCTTATATGCCGACGACTTGCTGCTGTATGCGTCGGAACCGAGTGCGTCGATAGGAGGAATATTGGAGCTACTGCGGGTATTTGGGTCTTTCTCGGGGTACAAGTTGAACCTGGACAAGAGTGAGTACTTTGTGGTGTCTCGGCCGGGGGTGGGGGCAGGGGTGGGGGGGCTGCCATTCCGTAGAGCAGGGACTCACTTTAGGTACCTGGGGGTGCAGGTTGCCCGGGAGTGGGGGAAGGCATTGCAGGTACAACATCACTAGTTTGATGGGGAGAGTGAAAGCCGATCTGGCAAGGTGGGATGGCCTTCCTCTGTCACTGGCGGGTCGGGTACAGGCGGTTAAAATGAATGTGTTGCCGCAATTTCTGTTTGTTTTTCAATGCCTACCGATTTTCCTGCCAACGTCTTTTTTCAGGGAGATTGAGGGAAGGATTACCTCGTTCATATGGGGAGGGAAGGTGGCCAGAGTAAGAAAGGTGCTGCTACAGAGGGGAAGGCAGGCAGGGGGTTTGGGTCTCCCGAACCTGTTGTACTACTACTGGGCGGCGAATGTGGATAAGGTGCGGAGCTGGATCAGAGGGGTTGATTCCCAGTGGGTCAGAATGGAGGAGAGTTTGTGCAGGGGGTCGGGCTGAAGGCACTTGCAACAGCGCCGCTCCCGATAGCTCCCGGGAAATACTCAGGGAGTCCGGTAATAATAGCTTCATTGAAAATCTGGAGGCAGTTTCGCCAACACTTCGGGTTGGGGGTAGGGTCAAGGGAAATGCCGATTCAGGGGAACCACAGATTTGAGCCAGGGAGGTGGGATGGAAGTTTTCGGAAATAGGAAGAGAAGGGGATTAAGACGCTAAAAGATTTGTTTCTTCGGGGTCGGTTTGCAGGATTGAGGGAGCTGGAAGCGAAGTATGAGCTGGAGCAGGGAGAAGTGTTTAGGTACATGCAGGTTCGCGATTTTACCAGGAAGGAGATAAAGAGCTTCCCAGAGGAACCGGCCTCCACATTGCTGGAGGAGGTACTGACGACAAGGGGACTGGAGAAGGGGGCAGTGTCAGAGGTGTACGGAGCTATTTTGGAAGAGGATAAGGCACCACTGGAAGGGATCAAAGCAAAGTGGGAGGAAGAGCTGGGAGAGGTTACAGAGGAGGGGGTCTGGTGTGAGGTGCTCCGGAGAGTGAATGCCTCCACCTCATGTGCGAGCTTGGGGATGATACAGCTGAAGGTGGTATATAGAGCGCACCTCGCGAGGATGAGTAGTTTCTTTGAAGGAGTAGAGGATGTGTGTGAACGTTGCGGGGGGAGCCCCGCTAATCACGTTCATATGTTTTGGTCCTGTCCAAAGCTAGGGGAGTACTGGAAGGAGGTGTTTAGGGTAGTTTCCAAGGTGGTGCGTGTGAAACTGAACCCGGGTCCCCGGGAGGCCATATTCGGGGTGTCGGACCAGTCAGGGTTGGAAACGGGTGCGGAGACAGATATCATAGCCTTCGCCTCGTTGATCGCCCGAAGGCGGATCCTGCTGGGATGGAGAGCAGCCTCTCCACCCAGTGCCCTGGCGTGGCGGGGTGACCTGTTGGAATACTTGACCCTTGAGAAGGTTAAGTTCGAACTGAGGGGAAGCTCGGAGGGGTTCTACAATTCATGGGCACTATTTATTATGCACTTTCAAGAACTGGATAACATAGAACATTAGTTGGGGGTGGGGGGGATGGGTGGGAGGGTTGGGGGGGTGGGAGGGGGGCTGTGTGTATTAAGGGCGACTATGGGTAATCACTGATTATTTTTTGTCATTTGTTTATGTAAACATGCGGGCTGATGTTTGGGGGTTGGTGGGAGGATGGGATCGTTGTTATTGTTATGGGGATTGACATATCTGTTGCTGATTATTGTTTATTGTTGATGGGTGTAAATGCGGGAGAAAATGCGAAAAAGGAGGAGAATAAAAATATTTATTTTTAAAAAACAGCTGCCCGCCAGCATCCCGTCAGGCCTTCAATCTTGTGTCATGCTAGCATTAAAATGTGTCAACATCAAACCCAATTGCTAATGAGTGGCATGCACAAGGTGGTCCGCAGTTCGCCAGAGACCTTTAAAAAAAATTTTTGAGTACCCAATTCATTATTTCCAATTAAGGGGCAATTTATCGTGGCCAATCCACCTACCCTGCTCATATTTGGGTTGTGGTAGCAAAACTCACGCAAACCAGGGGAGAATGTGCAAACTCCACACGGACAGTGACCCAGAGCCAGGATCGAACCTAGGACCTTGGTGCCGTGAGGCGGCAATGCTAACCACTGCGCCACCATGCTGCCCTTCGCCAGAGACGTTGGGGTGAATGCAACAATTTTCTGCCATAGTGCTGCACTGGTCCTGATGCACTATTCACTATCCTGCCGGGGCAGACCGGTTCCTGCCTCTATCTCCATGTCATGCTTGTCTTCATGGAGAGCACCATGCATGGACTCTCCTGCGTCACCAAGTCAATTCAGTACCATGCCTGGCATTGAGAAGTACAGGGGTTCCCTTGCCCCTGGTGCCACCCAGCAGTCTTTATTTGGACAGCACTGTGATGTGGGACTCATGCTGCCACTGCTACAAAGGTCCAAAGTTCAACCAGCGGTGGAGTGCAAGGTGAGGTTGGATGGGAGAGGGAGGTATGGCTTAAAAAAAGGAAAAGGGGGGGGAAATGTGTAAGGCGGGCCATGCAAGGGGGATGGAGGAAAAGAGCTCACAATGGCATGCAAAGGGCAAGGAGGTGGATGAAGCATGGGAAGCAGAGGGAAGTCTATGGGGAGGGAAGCTGTACCCTTACAAGGCTGTATGAACAGCTCACAAACAGGGAGAGTTAAAAGGATCCCCTGATGCGACCATCAATTCACGCGAGACAGAGAGTTGAAGTGAACAGTGGCTTTAATCGACTAGAACAATCTGTGACTGCTCTGCTAGTGAGAGCCCCCTACAGGGCAGCTGCTTTTTATGCCTCCCCTCAAGGGGGCAAAGCCAGGGGGGGAGCCCACAAGGACACCAACATGATACATTTTGTGTAATATCGTACAATGGTCCATAGGTTGAACCCACATGGGCAACAGCGTGATATAGTGTAATACAGTGGTGAATGGTTAGTACAATACGTTCACCACAACCCCATCATTTACTGGAAGGAGGTGCACGAAAACTTCAGATGCAGTGGGTAGAGGTCTAAGTGGGGCGAGGGTGCCTCACAGGTGATGGGCTCGAAGGGAGGGTTGAATCAAAGAACAGACTTTTTTTGAGGCTGCTAACCTTTTTTCTCTGCGTTGCTGACATCCTGCAGTCCGGAGAAGACAGGTGGGCTGGCGAGAGTGATATGAGTGCGCTGGACTAGTGTTTAAAGACACTGTCTGAATTAGCTACCAGCCAGCCAGCCAAGACTGACGGAGGGGAACTCACTTGTGCATAATTAATCAACTTCCAAGCGTGAAATTTGGGGTGGATCCAGCTATTCTGGTTGGTGGAGTGCCTGCCACTGCACTCAGTCTCAAAATGGGAGAATTCCACCCAACGTGAAATAGAAAGAAAGAGAGAGAAGGAGATGAGCATTGCATGAGAGATCAGGGGCTGGATTCTCCAGTCGGCGACACCAAAATAGCGTTCGGCGATCGGCCGCAGAATCACAGTTCCCGACCAAATCGGGGCGGCACCGCTTTTGTGATGCTCCTCCCCCTCCAAAGTGGCATACTCTCCGAGTACGTTGCGCGACGTATCGACAGCCTCAGGACATTGCCTGAGGCCCCCCCCCCCGATGCTCAGCCCCCGACTAGCCAAGTTCCCGATGGCGTCGGTCGCATGTAGTCTCATCCGTCGGGAACTCGGCATGGCGGCTGCGGACTCAGTCCAGCACCGCCACAGTCGGGGGAGGGCCAATCATGGGCTGGAGCAATATGGGGGGGTGGTCCGGGGCACGCGAGCCGGCCAAAGGGAGGCCACTCTTTTATGGGCCAGGTCCACGAGCGGACTCTGCCATGTAGCATGGCGCGGCTGCTGCAGACTGCCGGCGTGCACATGCGTGGCCACGGACCCGGCAATTCTCTGGGCCATATCGAGAGCTAGACCAGGTGCTCTATGCTGCTGGCATGCAAGCCCCCTGCCAAACGATCAGTGGCCGTTTTACGCCATTATTCTGGCCGTTCCCACGCCAGTGTGGGCACATAGCCTCAGAATTGGAGAATCCAGTCCATGGTGTATGTGGGATCATGTGTAAAAAACACCTGTGTGAGCAAAAATGACATATAAAGAGTAATAGTGGCATGGAGTTCCAGCACTAATGAGAAAGTGTAAAAGATATTGGACAGGATTTTTGAATGGCGGGGTTTCCCACTCTGCCACCTGAAGAATCAGAGGGGAACACATCCTCACCGATACCAACCAGGGCATTAATTAGCTAATGCTGAGTCATCGGCCCCCACTTGGGGAGGAAGTCATGCCTTTGAGAACTGCCAACCAATCAGATGGCCAACAGCTCTGTAGCCCCAGCAGTGCCAGGTTTGAGCAGTAGCAACTGTTGGGACTAAAGCCAGTCCCCAAAGAAAAGGAGCAAATGGAGGCCAGACTGAAGGTAAGTCCAGAGTATCAGCAGAGCCCGCTGGCAGGCCGCAATGAGGGAAGTGAGGAGGGTGAGGGGTTGAGTTTGAGAGGCCAGTAGGGGGCTTGAAATGAGCATGACCTTGCCAGCAGGGTGGGGGGCTGTGATGGGCACAGGAAATCCCCAAAGAAAGTCACCTCCTTGTCCAATACCAGCTATTGTTGCCAGGCTAGCAGTTTGGCATGGTAAAATAGCAATGGGGTGGGGGAAGGCAGTTAACAGGCCATTAATTGGATTATTGGGAAAGAGGTTAGGGGGCAGACAGGTGGCAGCAGGCACGCCATACATTGTATTTTATGACCCCCCCCCCACACACACACACAAAACACACACCTTCAATCCCACCAGCCAGGGACCATAAAATTCCACTATTATGTATAAAGAGAGAAGAGAGCAGGACAGTAACTGTATGAGGTTAAGTTTTTTTAAATATAAATTTTGTGTACCCAATTCATTTTTCTCCAATTAAGGGGCAATTTAGCATGTTCAATCCACCTACCCTGCACATCTTTGGGTTATGGGGGCGAAACCCACGCAAACACGGGGAGAATGTGCAAACTTCACACGGACAATGACCCAGAGCCGGGATCGAACCTGGGACCTCGGCTCCATGAGGCAACAGGGCTAACCCACTGCACCACCGTGCTGCCCTTGTATGAGGTTAAGTTAAGAGCGATTTTGGAAGAAAAGGTCTGGAAGAAGAAATTAACAAAGGAGCATGAATTTATAAAGCAGTTTTCATAACCCCAGGACACCTCAAAGCATTTGACAGCCAATAATGCATTTTGAAGTGTGGTCATTGTTACAATGTCGGGAAAAGACAGTCAATTTGTTCTGAGCTGATTGGCAATGAGATAAATGACAAAATAATGTGCTTTGCTTTGTGCAATTTGAGGGATTAATTCGAGTCAGACCACCAGGAGAATTGACAAAGGGAATGAAAAGTAAAGCCAATAATGTATAAGTGGACAGAGAGCGGGAGACAGAGAGAGGAAGAAAAAGTAGAAGATAAACAGGAAGAAGGTAAGTGGAAGATTTGCAGTGGGAAACAAGTCGAAAGGCAGCTACAGGACCAGGTAATTTGCTTCCTTTTTTCTAACCGTGAATAGTGAAGATCAATATGATTCACTGTGCCAAAACTTAACACTAGTCACGGAGATAAGGCTGAAACTCAGTCAGTGATTGAGTTTTTTTGCCCTTACTGCGATTTAAATTTAAGCAGAAGCGTGTTTAAAAGCGTAGTCCTGCTTATCCACCTACTGCTCTCAGAGGTAGGTTCTTTACTCAGAGAGTAGTATGGGTGTGGAATGCCCTGCCTGCAACAGTAGTGGACTTGCCAACACTAAGGGCATTCAAATAGTCATTGGGTAGACATATGGACGATAAGGGAATAGAGTAGATGGGCTTTAGAGTGGTTTCACAGGTCGGCGCAACATCGAGGGCCGAAGGGCCTGTACTGCGCTGTAATGTTCTATGTTATTTAACTGGTTACTTCACAGCAACCGATGGGCTCCGCAGCATGAGTTAAAATTAAATTTGGATGAAATTGTCAACTGTGCAGTCCGTTGTTGAAGGAACTAGTGGAGCAATTTGAGAGAGGGAGAGAGACAAACACATGTTCATAATGTTGATTGAAATTATAATGCATTGCGTGGAGAAATTAAGGAAACTTGCGATTGAAAAAACATCACAGGATTTGACAGGGGTTTGAAGCCGAACAAAAGGGTTAATTTTGATGGTTGCTCAACTCATCATTTATCAACATTTTTTAAATGTGTTTATGGGACGTGGGCATCACAGGCTCAGCCAGCATTTATTGCCCATCCCTAATTGTCCTTGAGATGGCAGTTAAGAGTCAACCACTGATGCGACCATCAATTCACACGAGACGGAGAGTTGAAGTGAACAGTGGTTTTAATCAGCTAGAACTGTGCCTGCCTGTGACTGCTCTGTACTGAGTGCCGCCTACAGGCTGCAGATCTATATACCTCCCCTGAGGGGGCAGAGCCATAAGCGGAGCTCACAAGGGCACCAACATAATACAATGTAATGTCATGTAATACAATGGTGGGCCATAGGTGGAGCCCACAAGGGCATCAAGATAATACAATGTAATACAATGGTGAGTGGTAGCCACATGGCTGTTGGACCACATTGCTGCATTCACATAATATTAATAATTCTTTATTGTCACAGTAAGAAGTCTTACAACACCAGGTTAAAGTCCAACAGGTTTGTTTCAAACACTAGCTTTCAGAGCACTCCTCCTTCCTCGGGTGAGTGCTCCGAAAGCTAGTGTTTGAAACAAACCTGTTGGACTTTAACCTGGTGTTGTAAGACATCTTACTGTGCTCACCCAGTCCAACATGCACCTTCACATCATGGCTTTATTGTCACAAGTAGGCATACATTAACACTGCAATGAAGATACTGTGAAAATCCCCAAGTCAACACATTCCGGCGCCTGTTCAGGTACACAGAGAGAGAAATCAGAATATCCAATTCACCTAACAGCATTTCTTTCGGGACTTGTGGGGGGAAACCGGAGCACCCGGAGGAAACCCACAGACACATGGAGAACGTGCAGGGAATCGAACCTGGCACCCTGGCTCTGTGAAGCAACAGTGCTGTGCTACCATGCTGCCCATTCATGTAGGGCAGACCAGGTAAGGATGGTAGATTTCCTTCTCTAAAGGGACATCAGTGAACCAGATGGGGTTTTCTGACAATTGACAATGATTTCATGGTCATCATTAGACTTTTTAATTCCAGATATTTTATAGAGTTTAAATTCCATCACCTGCAGTGGTTTCTGGATTACTCGTCCGGCGACGATAACACAATCCCACCGCCTCCCCACAGTGTTAACTTACTGTGAGCAAATCTGCGGGGGGACATCTTAATAACTCCACATGAGCCCGGTGTGACTAAAGCACCTTCATTGAAGTATAAATATCTCACTTGGGTTGAACGGTGAAGCATGAAAGAGTGAACCCGCCCACCTGCCGCAACATGGACTAGTCCCGCTTGTTATGGGCGGGAGCACCTCCAATGGACAGACTTGCTCAAAAACAGCTTCAGGAATTTCATCTGAATCTCAAATCCTGATGGAAATTCACCGTAGGTCTGGGATCCTTGACAGAAAGTGAAGAGGTTGACACTCGGAAAATATAAATGCGGTGATCATTCGGGTGTGTTAATCATCACCTTGGCGATTGGGCTACAGCTTGAAAGCGATTCCTGGCTCGGGAGGCGCTGGAAATCACTTCATTGGGAGTCGGGGTGGGTGGGGGGAGCGGACGAACTGCCCAAACAACCCACCCAGCACCACCTTCCCCACATGTGGCAGAGTATGCGGGTGGAGCACTGGATTCTCCCCCACCGCAGAACCCATCAAACCAGAGGGGGAGGCGAGTCACCCTCCGCCCTGAGTGTTGGGGCAGAGAGACTGAGCTGGTGATCATTCGGGGTGTGAGCAGGTTCTGACCCCCCACCCCGGTGAGAAGTCAGGGAGGGGAGCCAGAGGAGGGAGGGAGGGACGGAGGGGAGCAAGAGGAGGAGGGAGGGATAGAGGGAAGGAGGGAGGGAGAGAGGGAAGGAGGGAGGGAGAGAGTGAAGGCGGGAGGGAGAGGAGCCAGAGAAGGAGGGAGGGAGAGAGGGAAGGAGGGAGAGGAGTCAGAGAAGGAGGGAGTGACTTGCTGGAGAAGGAAGTGACAGGTGGGCAACGGGGTGCTGCACCAAGTGGGAGAGTAGCCCCGGGAGAAGGGGACAAGTATGGGAGGCGGCGGGAGTAAATGGAGAAAGATTTCAGTGGGGGAGCCGGAGGCAGGTGAGTGCAGAGGGCAGAGTGCCACAGAGGACCGGGGAGACAGACAGGCAGCAGGGCAGGAGGGCCAGAGTGGCGGAGGGCAGCAGACAGCAGGAGGCACCGAGAGGAGAGAGGGTGGACGTTGGCAGCATGACCCCGGGTCCAGGAGGGAGAGCCGTCCGCAATCCCCTGCCGAGGACGGGAGCATCGAGCAGGAGCTGGAGAGGGCGCTGGAGGAGTGCCAGGACCGGAGAGCGGAGCCTGGCCCCTTCCAGCCACCCAACGCCCACACGACCCCCCGCAGCCAACCGGCCTTTAACTCCACTCCTCACATCCAGATGGTGGGGAAGCAATCCGAGCCGCTGCTGGGCTCCCAGCAAAGCCCAGCACGACGGGGTCACAGTGAACAAGGAGAGAGGGAAGGAGCATCTCAAACCCAAACTCCGGCACTGAGTCCCCCCAAACCTCACACCAACCTCAGGAAGCAGCAGCAAAACCTCCCACACGTGAGTTCACATTCTGTTACTTACAAAAAAAGAAACCGACAGCCTGGACACTGAGCAGAAATCTTTCAACCAAATCAGTAACCCAGCGACTCGCCTACCGCACAATTTCATTTGAACATCGCTCAGTGGGAACAGACTGCAGAACACGTTTGATTTCGTGGTGGGTTAAAAAAAACTCAACAGTTAGGATCTTAATTATTTCATTGTTTTATAAAAATGTCAATATGTCGAAATATCTAAGTCAGTGTTCTGGTTCAAGTCAAATTCTATGGTTCAATTAAAATTAAACCAGAGCGAATCTGGAGTACACTCCACCAATGGAATGTTCCCTTTTATGCTCACAGCAAACTGAGAGATTTACTTTGTTGCATATCAGTAACCAGGAAAAAGGGGGTGGAGCCAGGAGCTAACTTCTAAACTCTGAAAGTCCGTTAACTGCATGTTGAAGATTGTTTCTGATTGTTTTTTGATTGTTTCTGATTTTACATCAACAAAGCTGGTCAGGAACGGGTTAAATCATTAAAGGTCTTCAGCCCCCTGTCACGTTTCTCTTGCAATCCTTTACATACCTGACGTGCTTTTTTGTTTACTTTTCCCGCTGAAACTATTCAGTTTAGTGGATTCGACAACGCGTTTGTATATTGGGCAGCGAATTTCCACATTATTCCACCCGGGATATACTTGCATGAAGAAAGATGCTGCCGCCCTCCTTACAACCATGCGGAGTGAATGTTCTCCCAGTGTCTCCGTGGGTTTCCTCCGGGTGCTCCGGTTTCCTCCCACAGTCTAAATCAAATCAAAGTTAGGAGGATTGGCCATGCTAAATTGCCCCTTAGTGGTCAAAAGTTAGGTGGGGTTACAGGGGTACGGCGGGGGAACGGGCCGAGGTAGGATGCTCCTTCAGAACGTGTGCAGATTCGATGGGCCATTCTGCACTGTAGGGAGCCTATCGTGTTATTGAGCATCAAAGCCTGAACACAATCATCCCACCTGGCTCCTGCTGTGTGGCAAAACACTGGGAAAAACTATAATTCAAACTATCAACGGAGCAGACAGTACGGTAAAGGGGAGTGAAGTGATGATGGTGGTGGCACAGAGTAGGCTCGATTTTTGTTTAAGAAAGTAGGTGATTCTGACTGCAAGGGGTATTTTGTGTGACGTTGAGCCACCAAATACTGGCAGGGGCCAGTAAAGCGCTGCCCCCCCCCCCCCCCCCCCACCCAACACTCAGCAAACCTTTTTCTATCAACCGTTCTGTAATCCTTTGGAATAGCAGTATTCCATAGCAGTATAGCAAGTGGACTTGCTAAGTGTCAGCATCGCCATGTGTTTTGTAATAATAATCTTTATTGTCACAATGTGGAAATGCCAATGTTGGACAGGGGTGGGCACAGTAAGAAGTCTGACAACACCAGGTTAAAGTCCAACAGGTTTGTTTGGAATCACTAGCTTTCGGAGCGCAGCTCCTTCATCAGGTGAGTGTCACAAGTAGGCTTACATTAACACTGTAATGAAGTTACTGTGAAAAGCCCCCAGTCGCCACATTCCGGCACCTGTTCAGGTACACAGAGGGAGAATTCAGAATGTCCAATTCACCTAACAAGCATGTCTTTCGGGACATGTGGGAGGAAACCGGAGCACCTGGAGGAAACCCACACAGACACAGGGAGAACGTGCAGACTCCGCACAGACAGTGACCCAAGTCAGGAATCGAACCCGGGACCCTGGAGCTGTGAAGCAAAGTGCTAACAACTGTGCTACTGTGCTGCCCGTTTTCGGAGGTTGTTATGAATTGTCATTGAACAACAGGGCAGGGTTTCCCGCTGTTTTAGACACTGTCTGACTCATGGCTGGATGGTAGTGAGAAAGTCGGTTGGGCATCCGTTACACTCACACACACACTCTCACCCATCCAAGTTTCCACCATCTGCCCTCAAATGGGCGAACAGGTAAATAAATACTGCGGATGCTGGAAAGCTGAAATAAAAACAGCAAATTGCTGGGAAGACTCAGCGGGTGTGTCTGCATCTGTGGAGAGAGGACAAAGGCAGGAGGAGACTCCGGATGATCCAGGACATGGGGTGGATCCCCTCTCCCGGTGGCCGTCAAGGTAACGGTCGCTCTGAACGTCTTTGCGACGGGTCGTTCCAGTCGCCGAGTGGGGACCTGTCCGGCATTCCAGGCATCGGTGCACAGGTGCATCCGCGCAGTGACCGACGCCCTGTACAACATCGCAGCCCACTACATGCAGTTCCCTGTGGACCGTGCCTACCAGGATGCCCGGCAAGCGGGCCTTTCCGCGGTTGCCAGGGTTCCCATAGTACAGGGGGTGATCAATGGTGTGCATGTCACCATGCAGCCACCAGCGGATAACAGGGCCATGTTAATGAATAGGAAGGGGACCTACTCCATGAACATGCAGGTGGTCTGTGACCACCGGATGAGGATCCTGCACGTCTGCGCCCGGTACCCAGGCAGTGTGCATGACTCGTTCATATTGGCACAATCGTTCATCCCCGGCATGTTCGAGGGATCCCCCCCAAGCTGCGGGGCTGGTTGCTAGGCGACAAGGATTACGAGCGTGGCTGATGATGCCTATACGGAGGCCACGGACTGATGCGGAGACCCACTACAATGATGCCCATTGTGCGACCAGGGATGTGGTCGAGAGGTGCTTTGGGCTGCGAAGATGCACTTCAGGGGCCCTCCAGTACCCGTCGGAGCGGGTCTGCTGCGTCCTGCACAATATAGCCCAGCAGAGGGGCGATGTGCTGCAGGCAGAGGAGGAGGAGGGGGAGGATCACACCGAAGGGTGCGGCTCTCCAGATGAGGAGGATCTGGAGGGGGGGCAATGTACGGGACATACGGGCTGGACAGGGACGAGAGGCTGCCCAACTATACCGGTTGGGCCAGCAGGCATGGAAGGAGTTGATAGCCGCACGGTTCACAGACTCGGGGGGGGGGGGGGGGGGAGAGATTCGCTGAGCATGGGCACGGATGGCACAGTGCGGCACAACTCCACCATCCTCACCCCGCCCACCACCGGTCACACTCATCCCACCCACCACCAACCACCCGCTTGCACACCACCCCTCCATTGTGCATGCACCTGTGGCACAACGGGCAGGGCTCACACGGTCGCCAGTGGAAGTGGGTCTATTGCAGGCCATGGAGGATGCAATGAGATCCGGGCTCTACATGGTTAGACAATGTCTGACTCATGGCCACGGTAACCACCTGGGTGGTCCCCGCATGCGACCTGGACACTGCAGCGCACGGACCTGTCATCTGTCTGGGGGCTGGGTGGCGAGTGCGAGCTGGGGGGAGGGGGGGGGGCACACGCCACACTCACCTGAGCTCGACATCTTATTACCCCTCACACACACTGGCGCTCAAGTCCCACCCCACCCCCGCACGCATCAGACAGAGCACAGAGGAAGCTTCCATAGGTGTTAAAGTGAGTTAAAGGATGAACATTACATACACGTGCCCTAGCCTCGAGAACTAGTCTGTGCCCTGCACCCGTGCCAACATACTCAGTGCCTACTTTTCTGGCCTTACAAGCCCTATGACTACGTCTAGGTGGTTCCCCAGACAGTGCAGCAGAACTGGAGGTGGACTCCTGTGATTCCTGCCCTGTGACTAGGGTCCCCTTTGGCAGCCATTTCCTGGGACGGCCCAGCCTGGATGGGCCAGGCTCCGCCTCAGGTGAGCAGGATGGCGAGCTGCCAGCCTGTTCTGCCCATTGCCCACCAGGTGCACCTGGGACAGAAGGGGGGGGGGGAGTCCGAGGTGTCATGGTGTTCCAGGACCTCCCCTGAAGGGGGACCCAGAAAGGGCCCCAGCATCTCCTCCTCCCTCAGGGATGCCCGATGGTCCCCATGGGACAGGAATGCGAGTGGATCCAGCACCCGAGGCACCCCCGGCACCTGGCGTGCTAGTCCTGGAGGCCCGCCCTGGTATTGACAAGGGTCTGCAAGTTTTCAGCCATGGAGCTCAAGGAGTTGGCCATCCCTGTCTGTGTCTGGGCGACGCCGGCCAGCACCTGGGCAATGGCGCCGATGCCCTCACCGATAGCCTGCTGAGACTGGGCCACGGTGGTGAGTGCCGCTGCGATCTGCAGCTGGCTCATGGCTGCCTGTGAGAGAGCAGCCATGTCCTGGGCCAGGGATGCCGCCTGCATGGAAAGCACCAGGCCTTGCATACTGGGACCCATGTCCAACACCGTTGCCCTCATTGTCTCCACCGCGGACGCCACCCATGCGGTTTCGGCTTGGGTACAGCAATGACCGGCACCATTCTCTGCTCCTGCACGTGGTTGGACTCCTCCACCTGCGTCTGCAGGTGCTGCAAGCCGGCCGTTAGCCCCTTCACTTGTCCCTGGGTACCAGACTGCATCGGGTCTATGGGTGGGTGTGGGAACTCCAGGAAACCGGGATCCTTTTGGACAGCAGCTGGTTACTGGGGCCGGTCTTCCATCAGACTGTTCGGCCCCTTGGCTCGTTCTACCTCCACCTGCTGTACCGGGACGGCTGTGTGGTGCGCACCAGTGAGTGTCCCAGATGCCTCATCGCTAAGGTGACTAATCGAGGTGAGTGTCTCTGCGATGGTGGAGGGTGTAGGAGACAGCAGTGGCGTTACGTGGAGGTCCTCATCAGACACAAAGTTTGGGGCCCCCTGGGGATGTGTGTCCTGTCTGTCCATCCCCTGGGGTGGTGTGTCCTGTCTGTCCATCCCCTGGGGTGGTGTGTCCTGTCCATCTATCCCCTGTGTGTGGGTGTCCTGTCCGTCCGTCCCCTGGGGTGGTGTGTCCTGTCCGTCCGTCCCCTGGGGTGGTGTGCCCTGTCCGTCCGTCCCCTGGGGTGGTGTGTCCTGTCCGTCCACCCCCTGTGTGTGGGTGTCCTGGGTTTGGGTGTCCTGTGTGTCCGTGTCATCAGTGTAGGTCCCCTGTGTCATGGTGTCCCGCCCGTCTGTCCCCTGTGTCTCCATCCCCTGTGTTGTGGCATCGTGAGTTGACTGGGACGGGGGCGCTGTTGGTGTGACTGCCCTCCCTATCACTGGATGAGTCCCTAGGGCGTGGCCGCCTTAGCACTGTTTGGGGGCAGGCTATGCCTGATGACCCAGGTCGGCCCCAGGCTTGTTGCCGCCCTGGCACTGTCTGGGGGTGGGCTGTGCCTAATGGCCTGGGTCAGTCCCTGGCTTGTTGCCGCCCTGGCACTGCCTGTGGGCGGGCTGTGTCGAATGGCCCAGGTCGGTCCCTGGCTTGTTGCCGCCCTGGCACTGCCTGGGGGCGGTCTGCATCCGCTGAGACAGGTCGATCGGCGTGTGGTCCTGCAAGACGCAATACAGCATGTATGGTTAGACACGCAGACGGGACTGAGGGGGTGGTGGGAGGAGGTGGGGGAAGGGGCGGTGTGAAGTGGGGGAAGGGATGGTGGGAGGAGGTGGGGGAAGGGGTGGTGTGAGGTGGGGGACGGGGTGGTGGGAAGAGGTGGGGGAAGGGGTGGTGTGAGGTGGGGGGAAGGGGTGGTGGGAGGAGGTGGGGAAGGGGTGGTGGGAGGAGGGGGGAATGGGGGATGGGAGGAGGGGTGTGAGAGATGGAGGATGGGAGGAGGGGGATAATGGGGGATGAGAGGAGGGGGAATGGGGATGGGTGGAGTGGGGGAATGGGGGATGGGAGGAGGGAGAATGGGAGGAGGGGAATGTGAGGGGGGGATAGCAGGGGGGAATGGGGGAGGGAGGGATGGGAGGAGCGGGATGGGAGGAGGAGGGGAATGGGGGATGGGAGGAGGAGGGGAATGGGGGATGGGAGGAGGGTCGAGAAGGGGGGGTGGGGAGGAGGAGGGGAGGAGGAGGGGGGTAGACAAGGAGGGTCTCACTTGATGGTGCGCCCCCGATCTTGACATCCGCAACCTCCCGGTCCTCTGGTCCGCCTGCGAGGTCCAGGGCCCTCTGTTCATGCACGGTGAGGGGGCGCAATTCAGGTGGCCCCCCTCCGGTCCTCTCACGCCCCCGGTTGTTATGGGCGCACTTTTCCTGGGGGGGGTGGGGGGCACAAAAAGATTAACAGTGTTAGGGGGAGGGAAGCACGGTGGCGCAGTGGTAGCACTGCAGTCTCACGGCGCCGAGGTCCCAGGTTCAATCCCGGCTCTGGGTCACTGTCCGTGTGGAGTGTGCACATTCTCCCAGTGTTTGCGTGGGTTTCGCCCCCACAACCCAAAGATGTGCAAGGTAGGTGGATTGACCACGCTAAATTGACCCTTAATTGGAAAAAATGAATTGGGTACTCTAAATTTATTTAAAAAACAGTGTTAGGGGGACATATAATTGCAGCCCAGCTGTTGGGTGTATGTTGGCATAGGTTCACAGGCCATCCTGCTAATGCAGCTTGCATGGTGGGTGCAGCAATGTGGGTCTCAAACACCCCTCCCCATGTGGAGGGGGGGTTTGAGGGGTTGGTGCCATGGGCACAGTGGAGGGTATTTACCCTGGCTGCCCTGACTAGGTCATTGATCTCCTTGTGGCTCTGGCTGCCTGTCCTGGGTGTTATGCCCACGGCGCTGACAGCTTCTCCCACCTCCCTCCACAGACGGTGGGCGGTGTTGGCTGCGACCCTGTGGCCGTGTCCGGGTACAAGGCCTCCCTCCTTTGCTCCACGACTTCCAAAAGCATCTCCATATCACGTCCTGGAACCCCGGCGCTGTGCGGCGGGCGGCCATCTTCCCACGTTGGCCTGTGTATGTGCGGGTGGCGTCTATTTGAGAGCGACGCGGCATCAATTACACCACGCGCGTCTGTGACGCCATACCGGGCCGCGCCATCGCACTTTCCGTGATGCCCGTGCTGGCCCCATCCGTGGCGTAGAATATGCGCACTTCTGATCGGGGCGACGCTGGCGTCAGAACTTGGCCGCGATATCGGAGAATCCCAGCCCTGGTGTGTTAACAGGAGTGCTGCACCATTTGGTGACATCGCAACTACAAAGGGTGCACTTCCTGCCTATACACAGTTTCAGTTCCTTTATTAATAACACAACCCACATGGTGTTAATACACTGTGATGCACAATCAATTACGACGAGATGAGAGTAGAGAGTAATCAAGGCTTTTTACACAGAGATCTGTGGCCTCCTACAGGTGCTACTGAAATGGCTGCCGTTCGGAGAGCACACACATTTATACTCCGCCTACTGGGCAGAGCCAGCAGGCAGGGATCTACCCCCGTACCTGTAGTACAAGGGCCTTACCGTAATACCCTCGTATGCAGTGCAATATATACAATATAATACAACAGTGGTGACTACCACATTCACCCCCTGATAAAAATGAGTCCAGCGGGAGTGGTGGAAAACTATTTACATACAGGTTGTCATTAACATTTCAGAGAAGGTTACAAATTTAGACGGTCGGGCGCCTTAATCCGTCGTTGAGAGCGCCGCAGTGCTGGTGGCGAGTCAGGCGTCAGCTCGGTCGTCGGTGACTCCGGGAGCATGTCCACATCCTCTTCATCCCCGGGTGGGACCAAGGAGAGGACGGATTGTCCTGGAGCGGGGGCTGTGGTGGGGTGCGCTGGGGGAAGGGAGGGTGGCGCCAGGGCAGAGGGGGGTGGGGGGGTGTGGGGACCCAGCTGGTGCCAGGTCCCTGAGGGAGACTGTGTCTTGGCGGCATTCGGGGTACACTACGTAGGCGTACTGCGGGTTTGCGTGGAGTAGCTGTACCCTCTCAACCAACGGGTCCACCTTGTGGAGCCGCACGTGCTTGCGGAGGAGAACGGGTCCTGGAGCTGCCAGCCATGTTGGGAGCGAAACCCCGGAGGTGGACTTCCTGGGGAAGGCAAAGAGACCTTCATGGGGGGTTTCGTTATTCACCGTGCACAGGAGCGATCGAATGGAGTGAAGTGCGTCGGGGAGGACCTCCTGCCAGCGGGAGGCCGGGAGATTTCTGGACCGTAGGGCCAGCTGGACTGCCTTCCAGACCGTCCCATTCTCCCGCTCCACCTGCCCGTTTCCCCTGGGGTTGTAGCTGGTCGTCCTGCTCAAGGCAATGCCCCTGTTGAGCAGGTACTGGCGCAGCTCCTCGCTCATAAATGAGGATCCCTGGTCGCTGTGGACGTAGGCGGGGAAACCGAACAGAGCGAAGGTGGTGGTGAGGGCTTTGATGACGGTGGCAGACGTCATATCGGGGCATGGGGCGGCAAAGGGGAAACGAGAATACTCGTCGGCCACATTGAGAAAATACGTGTTGTGGTCGGTGGAGAGGAGGGGCCCTTTGAAGTCCACGCTGAGGCGTTCAAACGGGCAGGAGATCTTCACCAGGCGCGCACGGTCTGGCCGGTAGAAGTGCGGGTTACACTCCGCGCAGACCTGGCAGTCTCTGGTGATAGCCCTGACTTCCTCGATGGAGATGGGCAGATTGCGGGCTTTAATGAAGTGGTAAAAGCTGGTGACTCCCGGGTGACAGAGATCGTCGTGCTGGGTCCGGAGTTGGGTCCACTTGTGCGCTGGCATATGTACCTCGGGACAGGGCATCGGGGGGCTCGTTGAGCTTACCGAGGCGATACAAAATCTCATAATTAAAGGTGGAGACCTCAATCCTCCACCGCAAGATCTTATCATTTTTGATCTTACCCCGCTGTGTGTTGTTAAACATGAAGGCAACCGACCGTTGGTCTGTGAGGAGAGTGAATCTCCTGCCGGCCAGGTAATGCCTCCAGTGCCGCACAGCTTCAACGATCGCTTGGGCCTCCTTTGTGACGGAGGAGTGCCGAATTTCGGAGGCATGGAGGGTGCGGGAAAAGAATGCCACGAGCCTGCCTGCCTGGTTGAGGGTGGCGGCCAGAGCGACGTCTGATGCATCGCTCTCGACTTAGCAGGGGAGCGTCTCGTCGACCGCGTGCATCGCAGCTTTGGCGATGTCGGCCTTGATACGGTTGAAGGCCTGGTGAGCTTCAGCCGTCAGTGGGAAACCGGTGGAGTGGATGAGTGGGCGGGCCTTGTCCGCATAGTTAGGGACTTACTGGGCGTAGTACGAAAAGAACCCCAGGCATCGTATGAGGGCCTTGGGGCAGTGGGGAAGGGGGAGATCCATGAGGGGGCGCATGCGATCGGGGTCGGGCCCTAGAACTCCATTTTGCACCACATAGCCGAGGATGGCTAATCGGTTCGTGCTGAACACACACTTCTCCTTGTTGTAGGTTAGGTTGAGGACTTTGGCGGTGTGGAGAAATTTGGAAAGGTTAGTGGCGTGGTCCTGCTGGTCATGGCCGCAGATGGTGACGTTATCCAAGTACTGGAAAGTGGCCCGCAGTACGTACCGGTCAACCATTCGGTCCATCTTCCGTTGGAAGACCGATACCCCGTTGGTGACGCCGAAGGGAACCCTAAGGAAGTGGTAAAGGCGGCAGTCCGCTTCAAAGGCAGTGTATGGGCGGTCCGCCTTACGGATGGGGAGCTGGTGGTAGGCAGATTTCAGGCCCACTGTCGAGAAGACCCGGTACTGTGCAATCTGATTGACCATATCAGATATGCGTGGGAGGGGGTACGCGTCGAGCTGCGTGTACCAATTGATGGTCTGACTGTAGTCAACCACCATCCTGTTTTTCTCCCCCGTTTTCACCACTAACACTTGGGCTCTCCAGGGGCTGTTGCTGGCTCGATAGTACCTTCCCGCAGCAGCAGCTGGACCTCAGACCTGATGAAGGTCCTGTCCTGGGTGCTGTACCGTCTGCTCCTGGTGGCGACGGGTTTGCAATCCGGGGTGAGGTTTGCAAACAGAGAAGGCGGGTCAGCCTTAAGGATCATGAGGCCGCATACAGTAAGGGGTGGTAGGGGCACGCCAAATTTCAGGGTTCGGCTCTGAAGGTTGCACTGGAAGTCCAGGCTGAGTAGCAAGGTAGCGCAGAGGTTGGGGAAGAAGTAGAGTCGGAAGCCGCTGAATTCTATGCCTTGGATGGTGAGGGTGGCGATGCAGTACCCAGGGAGATTCTTTGGTTAATGGGGTGGACCGTGAGGGAGCAGCGCCTTACCGTATCGGGGTGGGTGAAGCTCTCAGTGCTCCCGGAGTCCAGAAGGCAGGATATCTCATGCCCGTCGACCTTCACCTTTGTCGACCCAGTCGCGAGGTTGTGCGGTCGGGACTGGTCGATTGTGGCGGAGGCGAGACGCGGCTGGTCGTCGGCGGTTGCAGGCGATGAGTGACCCGACGAGGTGCCCGACAGGCAGGGGTCCTGAGGCGGGGAAGATGGCGGCGCCCACGGGCCGCACATGTCCTGAGGCTGGCAAGATGGCGGCGCCCTTGGGCCGCACGTGTCCTGGGGCAGGCAAGATGGTTCCGCCCATTGGTTGTGAGGCAAGCAAGATGGCGACGCCCACTGCTGTATGTGTTGTGAGGGGGAGCAAGATGGCAGCGCCCACGGACCGCACGTTGTCTGAGGCGAGGAAGAGGGCGGCGCTGACTGGCCGCACACAGTGGGTGCAGGGACAATAGCGGTGATTGAGCGGGCCTGGCACACTGCAGCAAAATGTCCTTTCTTGCCGCAGGCCTTGCAGAGCGCGCTCCGCGCCAGGCAGCACTGCTGGGGGTGTTTTGTCTGTCCGCAGAAGTAGCACTTGGGTCCCCCGGGGTTGGTTGGCTGCCACATGGCACAGGCGTGGGCTTGGCTGGGGGCGGTCGCTGATGGGGTGCACGATGGGGTGGCCGCTGGCGGGATCCACGATGCCCAGGAGGGGTGAGCCGTGCGGTTGGGGACATACACCTGTACGTTGCGTGAGGTGACTGTGAGCGAGAGCGCTAGTTGCTTGGTCACCGCGAGGTCAAGCGTAGCCCCTTCTAAGAGGCGCTGGCGGATGTAGGCCGACCCTATGCCCGTAATTAACGCGTCTCTCATTAGCAGGTTAGAATGTTCAGCGGCCGAGACGGCCTGGCAATCACTGTCTCTCACCAGGGCGAGCAGAGTACACCAGAAATCTTCCACAGACTCACCGGGAATTTGGTGCTGCGTGGACAGGAGGTGCCTGGCATAGATCTTGTTGGTCTGCTGGGCGTAGTTCTCCTTCAGTAGCACCATGGCCTCTGCAGAGGTAGGCGCGTCCTGGATGAGGGGAAAGACATCGGAGCTCAGCCGCGTGTACAGAATCTGGAGCTTCTGTGCTTCTGAGATTGGGTCTGGCGCAGACCCGATGTATGCTTCAAAGCAAGCTAGCCAATGTGTGAAGTCCTTTTTGGCGTTGTCTGCTTGAGGATGCAGCTGCAGGCGATCCGGCTTGATGCGGAGATCCATCGTTGTAAAATCTCTGCGTAATAAATTGATGCATGATCAATTACAACGAGATGGGAGTAGAGAGGATTTATTACACATGGCTGCCATTCAGACAGCACACACATTTATACTCCGCCTACTGGGCGGAGCCAGCAGGCAGGGATCTACCCCCGTACCTGTAGTACAGGGGCCTTACCGTAATACCCTCGTATGCAGTGCAGTATATACAATATAATACAACAGTGGTGACTACCACACACTGATGGTTAGTTCAGCTGGTTAGCGTGTGGCTCAGAACATTGCTCACAATGCAGATTCAATTCCGCCTCTAGCTGAAGTGGTCTTGGCGCCTGCCTCCTCACCCTGGCCCCTGTGAGTGGAAGACCACTGACAAAAGACCACTGACAAAAGCTGCCAACAGCTCAGGATGAAGCACCAACACAGCACAAATGAATGAATGAAGTTGAACCTCCCACATACTGTATCCCACACACATACTGCGGATTAACAAATCTGACCTGGGAGACTGTGAACTCCCTCACCCCGGGCCCCCTCACACTGAACCCAGAGAGCCGCTTCTCGCAGTGCTGAGGGAGGGAACAGCAGCAAGAACCCCTCCTACCCCCCATCCCAGGCCTCCCACCTGCATCAAGCCGGCGCCGTCCATCTCCACGCCGAGCCCACCGCCCAGCTCCAGCGCCCACTGCAACCTCTCCGGTCCAGTTGGCACCGAGAACCACAGCCGACGGTATTCTCAGTGGCGGCAACCCGACCATTGGGAGGTGGTGACAGGGGCGGCTAATGGGGTAAACCGAGCACGCGCTGGCGATTGCAATGCCAGATGGGCTTGTCTTTAAGTCGGCGCCAGGAGAGTTAAAATAAAGTATTTTTTTGGACCTTCATTGGATTCCTTCATTTTAAGGTAGCCCGCACTCGATGCGTGAGTCTCTGGGGGGAACCGGAGTGCTGAGAGTTTACCCAGGACATTGACCATTGCTGCAACAAGGTTCATTCTGGCACCAAGGCGATCATTAACACTGCGATGAAGTTACTGTGAAAAGCCCCTAGTTGCCACACCTGTTCGGGTACACAGAGGGAGAATTCAGAATGTCCAAATTACCTAACAGCACGTCTTTCGGAACTTGTGGGAGGAAACCGGAGCACCCGGAGGAAACCAACGCAAACACAGGGAGAACGTGCAGACTCCGCGCAGACAATGATCCAAACCGGGAATCGAACCTGGAACTCTTTGCTGTGAAGGAGAACTGCGGAGTTCTCCCTGTGTCTGCGTGGGTTTCCTCCGGGTGCTGCAGTTTCCTCCCACAAGTCCCGAAAGACGTGCTGTTAAGTAGTTTTGACATTCTGAATTCTCCCTCAGTGAACCCGAACAGGCGCCAGACTTGGGGATTTTCACAGTAACGTCATTGCAGTGTTACTGTAAGCCTACTTTTGACGATAAAGATTATTATTATTAACCACTGTGTTAGGTGCAGCACGGTGGCGCAGTGGTTAGCACTGCTGCCTCACGGCGCCGAGTTCCCAGTTTCCATCCCGGCCCTGGGTCACTGTCCGTGTGGAGTTTGCATATTCTCCCCGTGTTTGCGTGGGTTTCGCCCCCACAACACAAAGATATGCAGGGTAGGTGGATTGGCCACACTAAATTGCCCCTTAATTGGAAAAAAAGATTGGGTACTCTAAATTTATTTTAAAAATTAACCACTGTGTTACCATGCTCCCCATTACTGTGCCACCCATTATAGAGCACAGTTCGAATGCTGATGGCATGGTTCAGGTGCCCAAGACAAACTGGGAGTGTTCTGCAATACATTCGAGCTGGGGCCCAGAGAGGCATCACCAAGGGAGTCATTGGAAAAGCAGGGAAGAGAAGCGCCCCCCCCCGAAGAGAATCAGAGTAGCAGGGAGGAAAGTACATTTTATGGCATTTAAGCAGTAAAACGTACCCGGGCATAATGAACAAAATAACTTCATGACCTGACGAGGCAGGCCATTGGAGCGCCTAGTGGCGAGTGACTAGCAACTGCAGAGTGTCAGGGGAGCTGAATTCTACCGAAGATGTTTTCCATAGCAACAGTGATGTATTATTTTTCATTCAGTGTTGACACAAAAAGCATGACAGAAAAATTAGGATAATTAGTAGTAAGGGCAAATGTGTGCAGGAAATGCACATCATGTGCCAAATGTTATAATTTAGAAATCTACTCTAAAACCCATTAAATTGCCCAAAATTTTACATTTTCTATGAAAGCGTCCCCCCACCTTCCTGAAAATAATAATTATGCATGATGTGTACTTACTCCTATAGTTACCACTGAATTGCTGCTGTTATATAGTCCTGAGGTTGTACCTCTTTAGAGTACTCTTCTCCACTTGAGGTGTGTTTCAATGTCGTACACACATAATCTTATGTTAAATGCTGTGAACCATGTATTGTAGATGTGCACCTTGTATCATTGACTTTTCACTGTTGGCAACTCTTTTGAATTCAGTACCTTTATCTCAGATACATGAAAAGCATTAGCTTGCTTTTGATTTTGCTAAACATATAACATTGTTTTACTTATTTCCTTCAGGATCACATCTGTCAACCATTCCATCCAATATGGACTGATAAATCAGTTCTATCACTCTAACAATAGTGCCCACCATCATGGAGGTCTCCTGACAGCTCTTGCAGCTGCCGTGGCAACTCTGACAGTGGCCGTCTCGACTTTGGGGGGCTATTGTTGACAGGGGTTTCTGGGCCATCATGTACCTTCTGCACTCTGTTCTTGTGCAGAGCTGCAGGAGTGTTGAGGCACTGTCCCAGGAGAATGAACTTACTGAGAAATGCAATGTAGAAGGAGGCCACATGGTCCATCATGTCTGTACCAACTCTCCAAAAGACACATTCCCCTTCCCTATACCCGTAACCTCACCTAACCAACACATCTTTGGACACTAAGGGGCAATTTAGCATGGCCAATCCATCTTACCTGCACATCTTTATACTGTGGGAGGAAACCGGAGCACCCAGAAGAATCATAGAATCATAGAATTTACAGGCCATTAAAACCCACACAAGTACAGCGATCCAAAACCTGGAATCGAACCTGGCTTCCATCTACACTGCAGCGATTCTACGGAGCTCCAGGTAGATGGATGAAAGGCATCAATCACCAATATTCCTAGCTACTAGACAACTCAGAGAGCAGTTCACTGAACTACACTTCACCTAATGCCATCCTGAGAGAAGACTGCAGGTGCATTTCTCAGTAAGTTCATTCTCCTGGGACAGTGCCTCAACACTCCTGCAGCTCTGCACAAGAACAGAGTGCAGTAGGTACATGATGGTCCAGAAACCCCTGTCAACAATAGCCCCCCAAATCAAACCTGGGTCCCTGGCGCTGTGAGGCTGCAATGCTATCATGACTTACGTTGACTCCTGGTTAAGCAACTGCTTGATTTTAAAATCCTTCGTTTCAAATCCCTCCCAACTTTCTACCTCTGTAATTTCCTCCAGCCCTACAATCCTCCAAGATCTCTGTGCTCATCCAATTTTGGCCTCTTACAAATCCCTTATTTGCAATTTGCTTTCAGCTGCCCTGGTCAGAATCTCTGGAATTCCCTTCTTCTGCTTTAAGATAATCCTCAAAACATACCTCTTTGACTGGTCTTCTGTCCCAATATCTCCCAGTGTGACATGGAGTCATATTTTGTTTGATAATGTTCCTGTGAACCGCTAAGGATGCTGAACTAATGTCATTGTAGTTGAATAATCACTTCTGTAGGCAAACATAGCAGCCAATTTGTATATAGAACAATCTCACAAATAGCAAATGAAGAAGTGAAAATGGAGGCATAAGCCCATTTTGCTGATGCCATTAAGAAAGGAATTTTGCCTAGACTGGAGAGGATATTTCCCTGCTTTTCTTCAAGTAACGCTGTACAATCTTTTACATCACAGAAAAATGGGGCTTTGGCTCAATCAGTATTCCACCTTTAAGACCCTGCTAAAATCTCACATCTTTGACCAAGTTTTTGGTCACATTTCTCTGTGTCCATTTTGTCCTTGCGCCTCTGTGAAGTACATTGAGATGTTTTTGCTATGTTAACGAAACTATGTAAATGCTAATTATTATTGTGTAAATTGAATGGATATTTAGAAACTTTATCTAATTTATGTGTAATTTCTTTTTTAATTTTCCAGGAATTATTCACTATCAGTACACAGGACATAGAAAATAACAACTTGGCCAATGGGTAAGCCCAATTTAAATATGACAGCCTGTAGTACTCAAGTGGGATCTTGGAAAGCTAAATAAATTCTTATTCAATTGCCCCTTATTCATGGATTAAGTCTCTCTCCAATATATCCTCCAAATTACCTCAGTCACTGTTAATAGCAAGTACCTCACTAACCATCAAGAGTATTTTTCTATCTCCACAGATCTCAAAGTATAGACATACTTTAAAACAAGCAGTTTATTAAGAAACCTAATTAGGGAGGCACAGTAGTGCAGTGGTTAACACTACTGCCTCATGGCGCCGAGGACCCGGGTTCGATCCCGGCCCCGGGTCATTGTCCGTGTGGAGTTTGCACATTGTTTGCATGGGGCTCACCCCCCTCAAACCAAAATATGTGCAAGGTAGGTGGATTGGCCATGCTAAATTGCCCCTTAATTGGAAAAGAAAAGAATTGGATACTCTAAATTTAGGGGAAAAAAGAAACTTAATTGAGGAATTTGCCTGTGCTTTGTTGTACTTGATGCTATGGAACCGATTTTAAATATTCCAAGCTACAAATAAATTAATTGCCAGAACATTAACATATTGGCTGAAATGTAGCACGTAGAGCTGATTTTTTAAAAAAACTTTTCAAAATAGAGTGCACCATATTCCAGCAAGAGATGTAAATCACTTAACACGAAGAAATTATGATACTTTAATGTCTCTTCTTGTAATTGGCACTGTAATAATTCTCTAATTATTTTGTATTAATAGAATGCTCAGTTATACACTCAATATAGTGATTCCTGAAAGTATCCTCTGACATGTTGTGAAATTTTGTATAATTCACAGTCAAAATAAGCTTGCATGTTTTGTGACAAGCAACATTTCTCCTGTGGAAATATTTGCATAATTGGAACAGGAATGAGCCATTCAGCCCCCTCACTCCTTTTCTGTCATTTAATTAGATTATGGCTAAGGCAGATTTCAACTCCATTTACCTGCCTTTGTTATATATTGTTTGATGCCTTTACCTAAATGCCTTTATCAATCTTGGTCTTGTACATTTCAATTAACCTCGCATCCGTGGCCTTTTGGGGAGAGTGAATTCCAAATTTCCACTGCCCTCTTGCTCCCTGATTTCATTCCTAAATGACCTAACTCTAATTTTACAATTAAACCCATTTGTTCTGGATTTTTCCACTAGAGGAAATAATTTCCTGTTATCTACCCTTGTGAAACCCTTAATTAGCTTATACATAAATCCTTAACCGTTGAACTGCCAACATATATTTCTTGAGGTTCAGGGCCTAAAGCCGGATGCAGTACTACAGATGGAGTTTGACCAAGGCTGACTCTCACTGAAGCATCACTGCCTCACTTTACAATTACAATTCCCTTGTGATAAAGACCAATATTCTGGAAGCCTTTTTGATGACTATTTGCGTCTATGCACTAGTTTTTAGTGATTTGTGTACATGGAAATCCCAATCCCTTCGCTCCTCCACAGCTCTTCTTTCACCGTTCAGAAAATATATCTGATTTTGATTCATCGTTCCAAAATTGATGACGCCACACTTCCCCACATTGAACTCTATATGCTACAGCTTTGCCCACTCACTTACACTGTCCATATCCCTCGGTAATTTCCTCCTCCCATTCACAAATTTCATCATATCTCTAACTTAGTATCATTTACAAACTTGGATGTGCAACTCGCTCTTCTTCATTTATCTATATGGTGAACAGTTGAGGCACCTGTACAGATACCGGAGGAGCTTCACTTTTTTCATCATGTGAATCAGAAATTGAATCTTTTATTCCCTTTCTCTGACTCCTAGCTCCCATCCAATTATTTGCCAGATTACCTCCAATTACATGTGCTCTCATATTTTCCAAAAGTCTGACAATGTTTTTTAAAATTCATTTACGGGATGAGGGCGTCGCTGGTTTGGATAGCATTTATTGCCCTTCAGAAGGTAGTGGTGAGTTGCCTTATGGAACTGCTGCAGTCCCTGAGGTGTAGGTACATCCACAGTGCTGTTGGGGAGGGGAATTCCAGGATTTTGACCCAGCGACAGTAAAGGAACGCCGATATATTTCCAAGTCGGGGTGGTGAGACTTGGAGAGGAACCTCCAGGTGGTGGGGTTCCCAGGTATCTGCGGCTCTTGTCCTTCTAGGTGGTAGTGGTTGTGGGTTGGAAGGTGGCGCCTAAGGAACGTTGGCAAGTTACTGCAGTGCATCTTGTAGATGGTACACACGGTTCATCAGTGGTGGAGGGACTGATGTAAAAACATATCAAATGTCTTCACCCATAGACATTCCCCTTCTATCAGATATGACCTCCTCAGTAAATATGATTAGCCAGACAAGACCTATAGTTCACAAATCCATGCTATCCATTCCGTTTCTCATTATTGATTCAGTGACTTCCCAAACAATTAATGTTAAGTTGATTGCTCGGCAGTTATCTGTTTTTATGCAATTTTTCAATCCGAAAGAAATAATTCTAGAATCCAGACAGCTTTGGAAAATTATGATTAATGGATCTATAATTTCCTCACCTTATTTTTTAATATTTTGGGGTGGAAAACAACAGGTCCTGAGGAGTATTCTAGTAGGAGTAACTATTAGAATAGATAGAGAATGTAACTAGTAGAATAGATAAGGGTGAACCAGTGGATGAGGTGTATTTGGATTTTCAGAAAACTTTTGAGAAAGTCCCACATAAGAGGCAGTGAACAACATTATTGCACATGGATTTAGCATAATATATTGGCATGAAGTGAGAATTGGTTAGCAGACAGGAAACGGAGTATGAGTAAATGGGTCTTTTTGAAGTGACAGGCGGTGATTAGTGTGGTCCCTCAGGGATCAGTGCTTGGGCCCCACTCTTGACAATATACATCAATGTTTTGGATGAGGGAATCAGATGTAATATTTCCAAGTTTGCTGATGACACGATACTCGGTGGGAATGTGAGTGGTGACAAGGATGTTAAGAGGCTTCAAGATGATTTAGACACGTTCAGTGAGTGAACACATTTTTGGCAGATGCATTATAATGTGGATAAATGTGAAGTTATCCATGTCGAGCAGAGAAACAGAATGGACTGTGAGGGAGATGGTCCAGTTGGATCAGGGGGCATCCCATGGGGAGTCATGGGGAGACGAGGAGAACAATGTGGGTGATGGTTACTGGGGTACAGAGACAGTCCCGTGGAGGTGGGGGCAGTTGGAGAATGGGGGAGTTGCTTGGGGAATTGGGGATGTGGGGTGGGAGTCTCGTAGGGGTGTCATTCTGGGTCTTTACAATAGTTAAGCAGAGTTTATAAAAGGTTTTAATTTTTTTTAAAGATAATTTATTGAAGGTATATCCAGAAAATACAAAAACAGGAACAGTCAATAACACAAAAGAATATTGAACACTCCATAACATATTAACAGTGCATATAACACTATAGCAATATAACCCATCTGAAACATCCCATATATACTAATACATCAGCCACACCCCCCCAAAATATTTTTTAGAACAAAGTAAAGTACCCCCCACCCCTTAATAAACAATAGTTACCCCGTCACCCCCTACTTCCCACCCCCACATACCGCTGACGTTCTAATATTTCTTGAAAAAGTCGATGAACAGCTTCCACCTCACAAAGAATCCCTCATCCATAGGACTAATGGTGAACTTAATTCTCTCCAAATGAAGAAACTCAGCAAGATCCTGCACCGATGACCCGATACTTGGTGGATCCGAGGACGGCCAGTTTAGCAGAATTCTCCTTCGGGCTAGCAGGGAGGCAAAATCCACAACAATCGGCCTCTTTACCCTCCAAAACACCCGGATCCTCAGACACTCCAAAAATAGCTCATCATGGAGAAAGCATGACCACCATTCCCACCATTTGAGACAATACATCCGTGGCTCCCTCCCAGAACCCCACCAATTTTGGACAGAACCAGAACATATAAGCATGATTCGCAGGCGACCTGGCACATCGTGCACACTGATCGGCCATTCTGGAAAGAATCCGCTCAACCTTGCCGGCATCATATGTGCTCTATGTACAACCTAAAGCTGAATAAGACTAAGAGGTCTTAGTCACAACGAGGATTCATTAATCCTACAAAGTGCTTCCTCCCAATTCCTCCTCCCATTTTTGCAACATTGCCACCATCGAAACTTCCTCCTTCCTGGCCAACTCAGTGTACACATTGGAGACCTTGCCTTCCTCAATATCATCCTCCGAGAGGAGCTTGTCCTGTAGACCCAAGGGCGGCAACATTGGGAACAAACCCACGTCTTTACCATCTTTCACGTGAGTTCACTTCAGCCATTATCACAGCGGTCTAGATCCCACCCGAGGCAGATGTGAGGAAGGCCCTGGATGAACTGTACACAGTTATAAACAACTACGAAACAGAACATCCGGAGGCCTTGTTCATCGTGGCCGGAGACTTCAACAAGGCCAACCTCAAGAGTGTACTGCCAAGATTCCACCAGCACATCTTCTGTCCCACCAGGGGCGACAACACGTTCCATCCCCGACAGCACTTTGGGAAATCAGACCATAATACGGTGCTCCTTCTCCCGGCATACAAGCAGAAACTCAAGCGGGAGAATCCAGCTAAGAATGTCGTGCAGTGCTGGTCCGAGGAAACAGAAGAGCTCTTACGTGACTGCTTAGAGACAGTGGACTGGTCCATTTTTAAGAACTCAGCAACCAACTTAAATGAGTATGCCACCACCGTCACAGACTTCATCAGCAAATGTGTGGACGACTGCGTGCCAAAGAAAGCAGTACGTAGGTTCCCCAACCAGAAACCATGGCTCAATTACGAGATTGACTCCCTACTGAAGGACAGATCTGAGGCGTTCAAGTCAAACGACCCTGACCTATACAAGAAATCCAGGTACGACCTCCACAAAGCCATCCGGAATGCCAAGAGAGAATATCAAACCAAGCTAGAGTCACAGACAGACCCTCGGCGATTGTGGCAAGGACTAAACAACATAACAGGCAACAAAGCGAAGCCAAGCAGTGATGCTTGATCAATAACGCCAGAAGCGAGATTGGAGACAATTGAAGGCTTTATTACACTAGATGTTTCCCCCAGCAGTGCAGGTACAGAAGGCAGCTGCTGGGGAGACACGGGCTCTTATACTCCGCTTTACTGGGCGGAACCAGCTGGCAGGCTTAACCAATGAAAACAGTACCCCCTACACCAATGGTCTTACAGCATTACACGGTACCATAATATCTCTAATACCGATTACCACATTCACCCCCTGTTAAAAAAAGAGTACGGCGGGGGTGGTGGCCTCGCATTACACAATGGTAGAGGTTAAGGTTATGGAGGTACCCGGTATACATCAGTACAGTGGTTTTGCCTCGTTACATCGCAACTATTTACAAAATGTATTTACAGTTCAGAATGAAGCAATTAGTCGATCGGGGGCCCTGGTCGTCCTCTGCGATCGTCGTAGCTTCGGTGGTGATGCAGGCGCCGGCTCGGGCATCTGTGGCTCCGGGAGCGTGGGTTCAGCTTCTTCGGTAGCTTCATCAACCCTAGACGGGACCGGTGGGAGGACCGATCCACCTGGGAAGGGGGCGGCTGTGGGGTGCGCCGGTGGGAGGGAGGGTGGGATTGGTGGTGGGGGGGTTTGTGGGGATCCAGCGGGTGCCAGGTCCCGTAGGGAGACCGTATCCTGTCGGCCGTCAGGGTACGCCACGTAGGCGTACTGAGGGTTAGCGTGGAAGAGATGGACCCTCTCGACCAATGGGTCCGAGTTGTGCGCCCGCACGTGTTTGCGGAACAGGATGGGTCCAGGAGCTGCCAGCCATGTTGGGAGCGAGGTCCCGGAGGAGGACTTCCTAGGGAAGACAAGGAGATGTTCGTGAGGTGTTTGGTTGGTCGTGGTACACAGCAGTGACCGAATGGAGTGGAGGGCATCCGGGAGAACCACCTGCCAGTGGGAGACTGGGAGATTCTTGGACCGTAGGGCCAGTAGGACGGTCTTCCAGACCGCCCCGTTGTCCCTCTCTACCTGTCTGTTTCCCCGGGGGTTGTAGCTGGTCGTCCTGCTTGAGGCAATGCCCTTGCTGAGCAGGAATTGACGCAGTTCGTCGCTCATAAAGGAGGACCCCCTATCGCTGTGTATGTAGGCGGGGAAACCGAACAGCGTAAAGATACTATGGAGGGCTTTTATGATGGTGGCTATGGTCATGTTGGGGCAGGGAATGGCGGATGTGAACCGGGAGTACTCGTCAATCACGTTTAGGAAGTATGTGTTGCGGTCGGTGGAGGGGAGGGGCCCTTTGAAGTCCATACTGAGGCGTTCAAAGGGATGGGAAGCCTTTATCAGGTGCGTTTTCTCTGGCCTGTAGAAGTGTGGCTTGCACTCCGTGCAGATTTGGCAATTCCTGGTGGCGGTCCTGACCTCCTCGATGGAGTAGGGCAGGTTGCGGGTTTTAATGAAATGGAAGAATCGAGTGACCCCCGGGTGGCAGAGGTCCTCGTGGAGGGCTCGGAGGGATAGGGCATCAGGAGGCTCGTTTAGCTTCCCTCAGCGATATAAGATCTCATAGTTGTCGGTGGAGAGTTCGATCCTCCACCGTAAGATCTTTTCGTTCTTTATCTTGCCCCGCTGTGCATTATCGAACATGAAGGCCACCGACCATTGGTCAGTGAGGAGAGTGAATCTCCTGCCGGCCAGGTAATGCCTCCAATGCCGCACAGCTTCTACTATGGCCTGGGCCTCCTTTTCGACTGAGGAATGGCGGATTTCTGAAGCGTGGAGGGTGTATGAGAAGAAGGCCCCCGGTCTGCCCGCTTGGTTGAGGGTGGCCGCCAGAGCTACGTCGGACGCGTCGGTCTCGACTTGGAAGGGGAGGGATCCGTCAATGGGGTGCATCGTGGCCTTTGCGATGTCCGCTTTGATGCGGCTGAAGGCCTGGCAGGCCTCTGTCGACAGGATAAAAACCGTGAATTGGATTAGCGGGCGGGTCTTCTCCGCATAGTTGGGGACCCACTGGTCATAATAAGAGAAAAATCCCAGGCAGCGTTTCAGGGCCTTGGAGCAGTGAGGGAGGGGAAACTCCATGAGGGGGCGCATGCGTTCAGGGTCTGGGCCTAGAACTCCATTATGCACTACGTAGCCGAGGATGGCTAGACGGTCGGTGCTGAACACGCATTTATCCTTGTTATATGTGAGATTAAGGGTTTTTGCGGTCTGGAGGAATTTTCGGAGGTTGGTGTCGTGGTCCTGCATGTCGTGGGCGCAGATGGTGACATTATCGAGGTACGGAAACGTGGCCCGCAAACCGTACCGGTCAACCATTCGGTCCATCTCTCGTTGGAAGACTGAGACTCCATTAGTGACACCGAAGGGAACCCTTAGGAAGTGGTAGAGCCGCCCATCTGCTTCGAAAGCAGTGTATTTGCGGTCGCTAGGGTGGATGGGGAGCTGGTGGTAGGCGGACTTTAGATCCACCATGGAAAAGACATGTATTGTGCAATCCTGTTGACCAGATCGGATATGCGGGGGAGAGGGTACGCGTCAAGCTGCGTCTACCTGTTGATGGTCTGGCTATAATTGATGACCATCCTATGCTTCTCCCCGGTCTTTACTAGCTAGCCTCAATGACACCTTCCCTCAGTAATCGCTGGACCTCTGACCTAATAAATGTCCGATCCTGGGCACTGTACCATCTGCTCCTGGTGGCGACGGGTTTGCAATCCGGGGTGAGGTTCGCAAACAGGGAAGGCGGATCGACCTTGAGGGTCGCGAGGCTGCAGACAGTGAAGGGAAGGTATAGGGCCGCTGAATTTAAAGGTTAAGCTTTGGAGGTTGCATTGAAAATCTAACCCTAGGAGTGTGGCAGCGTACAGATGGGGAAGGACGTAGAGCCGGTAATTTTTAAACTCCATTCCCTGGACCATGAGGTTCACTATGCAGAACCCCTTGATCTCCACTGAATGAGACCCGGAGGCCAGGGAGATTTTTTGGTTAACTGGGTGAACGGGGAGAGAACAGCGCCTTACCGTGTTGGGGTGTATGAAGCTCTCCGTGCTCCCTGAGTCGATCAGACAGGATGTTTCATGCCCGTTGATGAGCACGGTCGTCGATGCTGTCGAGAGTGTTTGGGGCCGAGACTGGTCCAGGGTCACCGAGGCTAGTCGTGGCAGAAGTTGGATGTTCTCATCGGGCGGTGTGTGGTCAGCCGAGTCGGAGCCCTGAAAGTTCAGCCAAGATGGCGGCGCCCACTGGTCGCACATGGCTGGCGGCGTCGATCCATCACATGTGGTGTCCGAGAGACAAGATGGCGGTGCCCGGAGGCCACACGTGGCCCTGAAGGAGGAAGATGGCGGCGCCCGCGGGCCGCATGTGGCTGGGGGTGCACAAGATGGCGGTGCCCATCCATCACACGTGGTGTCCAAGAGACAAGATGGCGGTGCCCGGAGGCCACACGTGGCCCTGAAGGAGGAAGGTGGCGGCACCCGCTGGCCGCATGTGGCCCGTGGAGAGGGTTGTGGTGGCAGTCCCGATTCGCCTCCGGAGATCGCAGCGACCGCCCGGGCCTGGCATACCGCCACAAAGTGGCCCTTTTTTCCGCATCGTTTGCAGAGGGATGAGCGGGTCGGACAGTGCTACCGGGGGTGCTTGGCTTGCCTGTAAATATAGCAGCGGGGCTCCCCGGGGTTGCCTGGCAGTCTCGCAGCACAAGCTTGTGGGGGGATGGGGGATGCATCGGACTCGTTCGCTGGGGGATTCCACGCTGCCCAAGGGGCTGCCGCGCCGTCGGGGACGTAAGCGCGGGCGTTTCAGGAGGCCACATCCAGGGAGCTAGCAAGGGCCCGTGCCTCCTTGAGGCCTAGTGTCTCTTTCTCCAGCAATCGCTGGCGGATTTGGGGGGACAGCATACCTGCAACAAATGGGTCCCTGATCAAAAGTTCTGTGTGGTCGAAACTTGCGGGCAGTTACAGTTCCTCCCCAACACCAGGAGCGCACAGTAGAACTCCTCCAGCGATTCCCCAGGGATTTAGAACATAGAACAAAACAGCGCAGTACAGGCCCTTCGGCCCACAATGTTGCACCGAAACAAAAGCCATCTAACCTACACTATGCCATTATCATCCATATGTTTATCCAATAAACTTTTAAATGCCCTCAATTTTGGCGAGTTCACTACTGTAGCAGGTAGGGCATTCCACAGCCTCACTACTCTTTGCGTAAAGAACCTACCTCTGACCTCTGTCCTATATCTATTACCCCTCAGTTTAAAGCTATGTCCCCTCGTGCCAGCCATTTCCATCCGCGGGAGAAGGCTCTCACTGTCAACCCTATCCAACCACCTGATCATTTTGTATGCCTCTATTAAGTCTCCTCTTAACCTTCTTCTCTCCAACGAAAACAACCTCAAGTCCATGAGCCTTTCCTCATAAGATTTTCCCTCCATACCAGGCAACATCCTGGTAAATCTCCTCTGCACCCGCTCCAAAGCCTCCACGTCCTTCCTATAATGCGGTGACCAGAACTGTACGCAATACTCCAAATGCGGCCGTACCAGAGTTCTGTACAGCTGCAACATGACCTCCTGACTCCGGAACTCAATCCCTCGACCAATAAAGGCCAACACTCCATAGGCCTTCTTCACAACCCTATCAACCTGGGTGGCAACTTTCAGGGATCTATGTACATGGACACCTAGATCCCTCTGCTCATCCACACTTCCAAGAACTTTACCATTAGCCAAATATTCCACATTCCTGTTATTCCTTCCAAAGTGAATCACCTCACACTTCTCTACATTAAACTCCATTTGCCACCTCTCAGCCCAGCTCTGCAGCTTATCTATATCCCTCTGTAACCTGCTACATCCTTCCACACTATCGACAACACCACCGACTTTAGTATCGTCTGCAAATTTACTCACCCACCCTTCTGCGCCTTCCTCTAGGTCATTGATAAAAATGACAAACAGCAACGGCCCCAGAACAGATCCTTGTGGTACTCCACTTGTAACTGAACTCCATTCTGAACATTTCCCATCAAACACCACCCTCTGTCTTCTTTCAGCTAGCCAATTTCTGATCCACATCTCTAAATCACCCTCAATCCCCAGCCTCCGTATTTTCTGCAGTAGCCTACCGTGGGGAACCTTATCAAACGCTTTGCTGAAATCCATATACACCACATCAACTGCTCTACCCTCGTCTACCTGTTCAGTCACCTTCTCAAAGAACTCGATAAGGTTTGTGAGGCATGACCTACCCTTCACAAAGCCATGCTGACTATCCCTGATCATATTATTCCTATCTAGATGATTATAAATCTTGTCTCTTATAATCCCCTCCAAGACTTTACCCACTACAGACGTGAGGCTCACCGGTCTATAGTTGCCAGGGTTGTCTCTGCTCCCCTTTTTGAACAAAGGGACCACATTTGCTATCCTCCAGTCCTCTGGCACTATTCCTGTAGCCAATGATGACATAAAAATCAAAGCCAAAGGTCCAGCAATCTCTTCCCTGGCCTCCCAGAGAATCCTAGGATAAATCCCATCAGGACCCAGGGATTTGTCGCCTCGTCGCGAGTAGATGTCGGGCGTAGACCTGGTTTACAGTGCGAATATGGTGTCCTTTCAGCAGATCCATTGCGGCCTTGAAATCGTCCGCATCCTCGATGAGATTGTAGATCTCTGGGCTCACCCTCAAGTGCAGAAACTGCACCGTGGGTGTAATTGTGGCCATCCTGAAATATCTATTGAAACACGCCAGCCAGTGCTTGAAGGTTGCCACTGAGTTTGCCGCGTGGGGGCTGAGTTGCAGACACTCCGGCTTGATTCGGAGCTCCATTCTTAAAATCTGGCAGCAGCGCACGCCTTCCCGATGAACTCAATGCATTCTATGCTTGGTTCGAGCAGGTAACCAACAATCCGCTGTCGGGTGCCCCAGCAGCCCACACTCACCCACACCCACCATCACAGCTTCCGAGGTCAGATCGGCCTTTCTGAAAGTGAACCCTCGGAAGGCGACGAGCCTGGACGGGATCCCTGGTCGTGCACTCAGAGCCTGCGCGGACCAGCTGGCAGAGGTATTCGCGGACATCTTTAACCTGTCCCTACTCCACTCCGAGGTCCCCACCTGCTTCAAGAAGAGTACCATTAGACCGGTGTCAAAGAAGAACCAGGCAACGTGCCTCAATGACTACCGTCCGGTGGCCCTGACTTCAGTCGTAATGAAGTGCTTCGAGGTTGATCATGAAGCGCATCACCTCCATACTCCCAGAACACCTTGACCCACTGCAATTCGCATACTGTCGCAACCGGTCCACAGCAGATGCCATTTCCCTGGCCCTACACTCATCCCTAGAGCATCTCGACAACAAGGACTCCTACATCAGACTCCTATTTATTGACTACAGCTCCGCCTTCAACACCATAATCCCAGTCAAGCTCATATCGAAGCTCCAAAACCTAGGACTTGGCTCCCCACTCTGCAACTGGATCCTCGATTTTCCGACCAACAGACCACAATCAGTAAGAATGAACAACACCTCCTCCAAAATAGTCCTCAATACCGGGGCCCGGCAAGGCTGCGTACTTAGCCCCCTACTCTACTCCCTGTACATACACGACTGCGTGGCAAAATTTGGTTCCAACTCCATCTACAAGTTTGCTGACGATACAACCATAGTGGGCCGGATCTCGAATAACGACGAGTCAGAATACAGGAGGGAGATAGAGAACCTAGTGGAGTGGTGCAGCGACAACAATCTCTCCCTCAATGCCAGCAAAACTAAAGAGCTGGTCATTGACTTCAGGAAGCAAAGTACTGTACACACCCCTGTCAGCATCAACGGGGCCAAGGTGGAGATGGTTAGCAGTTTCAAATTCCTAGGGGTGCACATCTCCAAAAATCTGTCCTGGTCCACCCACGTCGACGCTACCATCAAGAAAGCACAACAGTGTCTATACTTCCTCAGGAATTAAGGAAATTCGGCATGTCCACATTAACCCTTACCAACTTTTACAGATGCACCATTGGTAAGCCTCTGTCAGCTCAGATAGGTCCCCAAACTTCCCACCCAGAAACAGGTCCTCAAAGTATTTGATCCCCAAACGGTCCCACTCCTTAAACCTGGCATCCAATCTTGCTGGGACAAATCTATGGTTCCCACAAATCGGGGCCTTTCTGTATGTGGCCTCCAGGCCATAATGTCGCCGGCACTGATTCCACACCCTCAATGTGGAAACTACCACTAGATTTGGGGCAGCACGGTAGCATTGTGGATAGCACAATTGCTTCACAGCTCCAGGGTCACAGGTTCGATTCCGGCTTGGGTCATTGTCTGTGCGGAGTCTGCACATCTTCCCCGTGTCTGCGTGGGTTTCCTCCGGATGCTCCGGTTTCCTCCCACAGTCCAAAGATGTGCAGGTTAGGTGGATTGGCCATGATAAATTGCCCTTAGTGTCCAAAATTGCCCTTAGTGTTGGGTGGGGTTACTGGGTTATGGGGAAAGGGTGGAGGTGTTGACCTTGGGTGGGGTGCTCTTTCCAAGAGCCGGTGCAGACTCGATGGGCCGAATGGCCTCCTTCTGCACTGTAAATTCTATGAAATTTGATGAGTACCTACTCTGTGAGAATGGTAGAGGAGCTGCTGCCAATGCCCTTAAGGATGTCTCCCTACACGAGGCCTCTTCCACCCTACACCACACCGACCCTTGATCTAACACCCACTTCTGAACCATGACAATATTTGCAGCCAAGAAGTAACTCTGAAAATTAGGGAGAGCCAGGTCACCACCCTGCCTACCCCTCTCCAGACAAACTCTTTCAATTCGGCGAATCATCCCCACCCGCACAAAGCCCAGAATAAGCCTGTGGTAGTCACCACTAGTTGTAATACATGTATTACAGCACTGCCCGTATAGTAGAGGTACATGGGTAAATCCCTGCCTGCTGGCTCCGCCCAGTAGGCGGCGTATAAATGTGGGGGTACTGCATCGTGACCCTCACCGTCCAGGGAGTAGAGTTCAGCAACTTCAGGCTCTACGTCCTTCCCCACGTCTGCGCTGCCCTGTTACTCGGCCTGGACTTTCAGTGCCATCTCCAAAGCCTAACTTTAAAATTTGGCGGACCCCTACCCCACCTCACCCTATGCGACCTCACGACCCTTAAGGTCGATCCACCTTCCCTCACCTTTGCGAACCTCACCCCGCATTGCAAACCCGTTGCTACTAGGAGCAGACGGTATAGTGCCCAGGACAGGACCTTCATCAGGTCGGAGGTCCAACGGCTTCTGCGGGAAGGGGTCATTGAGGCCAGCAACAGCCCCTGGAGAGCTCAAGTGGTAGTAGTAAAGACTGGGGAGAAGTGCAGGATGGTCATTGACTACAGTCAGACCATCAATCGGTACACGCAGCTCGACGCGTACCCCCTCCCACACATATCTGACATGGTCAGTCAGATTGCACAGTATCAAATCTTTTCCACAGTGGACCTGAAGTCCGCCTACCACCAGCTCCCCATCCACCCGGAGGACCACCAGTACACTGCGTTCGAAGCAGATGGCTGCCTCTGTCACTTCCTTAGAGTTCCTTTCGGCGTCACTAATGGAGTCTCGGTCTTCCAGTGAGAGACGGACCGAATGGTTGACCAGTACGGGCTGCGGGCCACCTTCCCGTACCTAGATAACGTCACCATCTGCGGCCACAATCAGCAGGACCACGATGCAAACCTCCAAAAATTCCTCCAGACCGCCAAACTCCTTAATCTCACATACAATAAGGAGAAATGCGTGTTCCGCCCCAACCGCTTAGCCATCCTTGGCTATGTCGTGGAAAATGGAGTCCTAGGGCTCGACCCCGACCGCATGCACCCCCTCATGGAACTCCCACTCCCCCACTGCCCCAAGGCCCTGAAACAATGCTTGGGGTTTTTCTCCTACTATGCCCAGTGGGTCCCTAATTATGCGGACAAGGCCCGCCCACTCATTCTGTCCACAGTTTTTCCACTGACAGCTGAGGCCCGCCAGGCCTTCAACCGTATCAAGGCAGACATCGCCAAGGCAAAGATGCAGGGGGTCGACGAGTCCCTCCCCTTCCAGGTAGAGAGCGATGCATGGGACGAAGCTCTGGCCGTCACCTCAACCAGGCGGGCAGGCCTGTGGCCTTCTTTTCCCTCACCCTCCATGCCTCCAAAATTCGGCACTCCTCTGTCGAAAAGGAGGCCCAAGCCATTGTGGAAGCTGTGTGGCATTGGAGGCATTACCTGGCTGGCAGGAGATTCACTCTCCTCACTGACCAATGGTCTGTTGCCTTTATGTTTAATAATACACAGCGGGGCAAGATCAAAAATGACAAGATCTTGAGGTGGAGGATTGAGCTCTCCACCTATAACTATGAGATCTTGTATCGCCCAGGGAAGCTCAATGAGCCCCCGGATGCCCTATCCCGCGGTACATGTGCCAGCGCACAAGTGGACCGACTCCGGGCTCTCCACTATGACCTCTGCTATCCGGGGGTCACCCGGTTCTTCCATTTCATCAAGGCCCGCAACCTGCCCTACTACATTGAGGAAGTCAGGACCGTCACTAGAGACTGCCAGGTCTGCGCAGAGTGCAAGCCGCACTTCTACCGGCCAGATCGAGCGCACCTGGTGAAGGCCTCCTGCCCCTTTGATCGCGTCAGCATGGACTTCAAAGGGCCCCTCCCCTCTACCGACCGCAACATGTACTTTCTGAACGTGATTGATGAGTACTCCCAGTTCCCTTTCGCCATCCCCTGCGCCGATATGACTTCTGCCACGGCAATGAAAGCCCTCCACAGCATCTTCGCTCTGTTCGGTTTCCCCATCTACATCCACAGTGATTGGGGATCCTCTTTAATGAGCGATGAGCTGCGTCAGTTCCTGCTCAGCAAGGGCATTGTCTCGAGCAGAACGACCAGCTACAACCCCCGGGGAAACTGGCAGGTGGAGAGGGAGAACGGGATGGTCTGGAAGGCCGTCCTGCTGGGTCTGCGGCCTAAAAATCTCCCGGTCTCCCGCTGGCTGGAGGTCCTCCCCAAAGCGCTTCACTCCATCCGATTGCTCCTCTGCACCGCGACTAACGAGACCCCTCATGAACGGGTGTTTGCCTTCCCCAGGAAGTCCACCTCCGGGGTCTCGTTCCCAACATGGCTGACTGTTCCTGGACCCACCCTCCTTCAGAAACATGTGCGGACTCATAAGTCGGACCCCTTGGTCGAAAAAGTCCACCTCCTACATGCAAACCCGCAGTACGCCTACATGGCACACCCCGATGAGCGCCAGGACACAGTCTCCCTCCGGGACCTGGCACCCGCCGGATCCCCACCCATGAACCCCAACCTGACACCGCCCCCCTCCCCCCGGTTACCTCATTCACCCCTGCGCCACTCACCCTCCCTCCAGCGAACCTCACCGCAGCCCCCGCCCCAGTAGAATCCGTCCTCCCACTGGTTCCACTCAGGAGTGACGAAGACGAGGACAACACGCTCCCGGAGTCACAGGTGACCAAGTCAGCGCGCACGTCACCACCAGGACTGAGGCAATCGCAGAGGAGACTCAAGGCCCCCGACAGACTTAACTTGTAATGTTTTCCACCACCCCTGCCGGACTCTTTTTTTAACAGGGGGTGAATGTGGTAATCACCACTAGTTGTATTACATGTATTACGGCACTGCCCATATACTAGAGGTACATGGGTAAATCCCTGCCTGCTGGCTCCGCCCAGTAGGCGGCGTATAAATGTGTGTGCTCGCCGGTGCTGCAGCCATTCTGGTTCCAGCTACAGGAGGCACAACATCTTTGCTCAATAAAGCCTCGATTATTCCACTACTCTCGTCTTTGTGGTAATTGATGGTGCATCAAAGCCTATTGACCTTTCTGAAAAAAGATCTGGGCAGGAAGATTGGGAGTTTCTGAAATACAAAACGAACCTCGGCAGGGTCGCCATCTTTATTGTCTGGACTCTCCTTGACAGAGACGGGCAACCTGTCCCATCTTTTGAACTCCTCTTTCATCCCCTCCACTAAACTTGCCAGATTTAACTTGTGAAGTTGGGCCCAGTGCCGTGCCACCTGAATCCCCAAGATAGCGAAAGCTCTTTCTTAAATACTCAGAGTTAACCCCGTTAGTGGAGTTGCCTACTTTCGGTGCTTTATATAACAACCCAGTCCACGAATCCCTGACCGAACCCAAAGTGCTCCAAAATGTCAGTTACGTACACCTATTCCACTCGGTCAAATGCCTTCTCAGCTCCATTGACACCACAACCTCCATCTCGCTTCCTCCTCTGGCCATCATTATTACAGTAAGAAGTCTTACAACACCAGGTTAAAGTCCAACAGGTTTGTTTCAATGTCACTAGCTTTCGGAGCGCTGCTCCCCAAGCATTGTCTGGCATCTTTGAATCTGTCTATATATATGTTTCTGGAACATACCTCTTCATTCACCTGAGGAAGGAGCAGCGCTCCGAAAGCTTGTGACATCGAAACACACCTGTTGGACTTTAACTTGGTGTTGTAAGACTTCTTACTGTGCGCACCCCAGTCCAACGCCGGCATCTCCACATCATCATTATTACGTCCAATAGCCTCCGTATATTGGGTGCTAACAATCTGCCTTTTACAAACCCGGTTTGGTCCGTTCCAACCACATCCGGCACACTGTCCTCGATACGGGTAACCAAGGTCTCAGCCAGAAGCTTTGCACCTACATTTAGGAGTGAAATCGGACAATAAGATCCACATTGTTCAGGATCTTTGTCCTTTTTTTGGATGCGGGAAATGGAAGCCTGCGACAGAGTGGGGTGGGGGGTTGGGGGGTATGACACCCCTCTCCAGCATTTAATTGCACATCTGCACCATTAATGGACCCAGCAATGCACCAAAGCGTTTATAAAATTTGGCTGGGAATCCGTCTGGACCTGGGGACTTCCCTGACTGAATCAAATTCACACATCCCACCACTTCCCGCAGACCTACTGGGGCTCCCACTCCCTGCGCCCATGCTCGATTCACCCTCGGAAACTCTAATCCATCTAAGAATCTTCATCTCAGTTCATCTCCTGGCGGCGGTTCCGATTGGTATAATCTCTGATAGAAGGACTGAAAAATGTTATTAATCCCTGCCGGGTCTGTTGCCACATCGCCCCCCCCCTTCCTATTTCCTTAGTCTGCTTCCTCAGTTGTTGTGTGAGCATCCTGCCAGCCTTCTGTTGATATTCGTACACAAACCCCCAGCTCTGGGCCGTTATCTCACCACCTCCTCTCAGGTGACCAGATTAAACTCCATCTGGAGCCTCTGGCACTCCTTCAACAGCACCTCGTCATGTGATTCCAGGTAACTGCAATCGACTGCTAAGATCAATTCCACCAATCTTATTGTTCCTCTCGCTTCTCCCTTAGTCTGTGCGCCCGGATCGAGATGGGCTCTACCCTAACCGCAGCCTTCAGTGCTTCCCACAACACCCCGGCAAAGAACCCCCATCCCCCCCCCCCCCCCACCTCCCGTGTCGTTCTGATTCATATAATTACAAATGGCCCCTCCCAGCCTCTCCCATATTCCTTTATCCACAAGGAGACCAGCGTCCAGTCTCCACTGGAGTCTTCAGGGGGACGGCTTTTCTGCCCGCAGGTCCACCCAGTGTGGAGCGTGGTCACACACCACGATCCCCGAATACTCTGTCCCCGCCACTCTTATCTGAAACAAAAAAATCTATCGGAGAATAACACTTGTGAACATGTTAAAAGAAGGAAAACTCCCTTGTCCTAGGCCTCCCAAAGCGCCATGGATCCTCCCATGAGCTGCATGAATCTGGACAGCTCCCCAGCCATCTCCGATGTCCTCCCGGAACTGGAACATCAGCGATTGACCGGGTCCAGGACCCTATTGAAGTCCCCCTCTAGGATGAATCTGTGCGTATCCAGATCTGGGAGCAGGGACAGAACCCGCCTCACAAAATCCACATTGCCCCAATTTGGAGCGTATATTTTGCGCAGTACCACAGGGGAGCCCTCCAACCACCCACTGACCAACGCAAATCTTCCACTCGGATCAGCAATGAACCTCTTCATTGAGAAAGACATCCTCTTACTTATTAACACAGCCACCCCCCCTCATCTTCATATCAAGTCCTGAGTGGTAAACCTGACCAACTCACCCCCTTCTCAGTCTTATCTTTAAATGGGTCTCCTGAAAAAACATCATGTCCGTCCTCAGATGAGCAAATATGTGCGACCTTTTAACAAGTCCATTCATGCCCCGGACATTCCAAGTTACCAATCGAGTGAGGAGGCACCTCCCCCCCTCCTCCCCCCAATAATCAGCCATATTGTCGCTTGAGCCAATCACCCCGGGTTGTCAACTCGCGCTCTTTGGGGGCCCCGTGAGGCATCCGCTACCACTGACTTCTATATCTCAGTGCCCTGACATTGCTCACACCGTCAGCTTCCCCATCCACCCCCCTCCCCACCCCCTTACCTCCCTCAAGCTAAACCAAAAAGAAGAAATATTCAAAACCTTGCCCTCCTCACACCACCTTGTCCCCAACATCCCTTCTGTTTACTGGTTCTCACACCAGTATGGGCCCCCCATGAGGCCTGAGACTACCCTGAAGCTGCCATATCACCCAAACCCAATCGTAAAAAAAACACAAATAAATAAACCCTTATCCCACCCTGCACATCTCCTCAGCCCCCAAACATCAAACTCACCTCAATAAAATGAAAAACAGGAAGGAGAATGATAGAGAGAGGAACATAGCAAAGATATAGGAATGCACAGCAATCGAACTAACAACAATATCATCAACGGCACAGAGCAACAACATTTTAACATATTTACGGATTCCCAATCTCCTGGTCCCGAAGAAACTTGCCCGCCTCCTCCGGGTTGTGTGAAAAATACTCCTGCTTATGAAAGGTGATCCACAAATGGGCCGGAAACAACATTCCAAATCTCACACCTTCCTTATGCAGGACCACCTTGCCTTTGTTGAATCCAGCGCCGTTTAGCCAGTTCCGTACCCCAATTGGGTCATATTCGGATTAAACGTCCCTCCCACGAGCTCTTCTTCGCCTGCCTGGCCCACCTCAGAATTTTATCCTTGTCCAGGAAATGGTGCAGTCGCACCACCATCGCCCCTGGTTGTTCACCCACCTTTGGCTTTCTCCTCAACGCTCTGTGTGTGCAGTCAATCTCAGAGTGGGGGGTGGGGGGGTTGTGGCTGAAAACGTTCTCCTCTACCAGCTTCTGCAGCATCTGTGCCACATATTCCGGGTGTTGCGAGCCCACCGGCAGACCCACTATCCAGATATTTTACCGATGCTCTCGATTCTCCAACACGTCCACCTTATCACGTACCTTTTGAAGCTGTCAGCCATCAAGGAAAGGTCTGCTTCCCCCGCGGCCAGCTGGTCCTCGTGGTCAGCAACAAATTCCTCCATTTTCTGGACTGACGTGCCCTGAGCTGCCCTACTGCCACCGTAATCCGATCAATGGCCCTTACCAGATCTTTAGAGGTTTCCAACCTCTGTTTCTGGTACTGAGCAGTTAAAAAGTCTACCAACTGAGCAGTAGCCCATTGGGCCAGAAGTGCTGACGCGGGGCTCGCCGCCATCGTGCCTTCGACCGCGCTTTCCATTGGCTCGCGGTCTACTTGCAGCCACTTATTTCCCTCCATTGCTCTTTGCCGCGTGAATTCCGGAACCTGCACGAAGAATTGCCGACACCTTCACCAGCGAGAATCGGGAACTCTGATCGGATTCAAAGGTCCGACCAGGATTTATGGGCAGATAAATGTTTCCCCGTGGCGGAGCCACCAGTTACACAGCCGTTAGCGCATAGCCGCCACCGGAAGTCTAGAAAAGGTTTTAATTCTTCTAACTTTTTCTGAGTAATTATTTGTGTAACAGCCAGAACTTTATGAAGTTTGCAATTTAAATCACATTTTCGGATGGTTCCCTGTGCAGGGCGTTTGGCCAGAGAGAGTTTGCATTCCTGAGCAATTGCCATGCAAACCCTCACTTGTGACATTCTGAGAGGGATTCCCCAGAGTATCTTGGGGTACCCCCCCCCAAACCCACCTCTGGGGAGCTCAGAAATTCCGATTTCAATTATGGCAGGAGTTGACCGTGTTAAGATTCCTATTGGCGAGGGCGGCACAGTGGTTAGCACTGCTGTCTCATGGCACCGAGGACCCGGGTTCGATCCCAGCCCCAGGTCACTGTCTGTGTGGAGTTTGCACATTCTCTCTGTGTCTGTGTGGGTCTCACCCCCCCCCCCCCCACACAATCCCAAAAGATATACATGGTAGCTGGATTGGGCATACTAAATTGCCCCTTAATTGAAAGAAAATAATTGGGCATTCTAAATTTATAAAGAAAAAGATCTCTATTGGCTTTGTCATGGTAACCTAGAAAAACAGGACACAACAATGTTCCTTGAACTACAGCTCCAAAATTTGATTGGTATGTAAACCTACCCACGGGCCAATTGGTCCATAATATAAAATCTTGTGCAATTGCAAAACCATTACTAATCTTCTTTCTGTAATTTCATGAAACAAAACACTCTCCTGGTGATAAATGAATGAAGATAAGTACAATTACATTGAAAAATGTGTTACCATCTTCTCTTTCAGGTGGCATATTAATAGAAAGAATGCATCTCTGAACGCCACGCCAATTCTGTATGATTATTCTGAAGAGGAACTGATGGCCAGCATTATAAAAGAATACAGCTAACCAAACATTGAAACAGAAATGAAATATGGCACATTAGAAAGAATCCACACACTTTACCAAAGTGAAAAGGAATTACTTTAGATGCATTCATTGCTCATTGTAATATAATTGTCTTGTATATACGTTTTATAGAATAAATGATTTATATCACAGTGTTAATGAAAGCCTGCTTGTGACAATAATAAAGATTATTATTATAAAGAATACTCATTCACAGGGATATTAACAATAATAATTAATAATTGTTAATCTGAAGCTGGATTTTCAAGTTTAATGGATGTATTGACAAGTAGTAATAGTCAGAGGCAAGTCCACTGAAAGAGATATCTGAACACAGTCGATGCTTAGGATTTGTATACGCAATTACCCAGCATTAGAAAGCCAATAATTTTATATTTCAAATGTTAAGGGCAAGTTTTCTGTTGCCAGGTGAAGATGCTACAGTATATTTGATTCAAAATGTAGTCTTAACATTTGGTAAAGAAGCAATTTCATCAATAAATATACCTCAATGTTTGCTTCAGAATAATTTACAATTGGGCCACAATTGAGCTAATCAGTAATTAGGCCACAACAGGTGATGAAATGCAAAGTCTTCCTGTTACTGGTGGGTATGACCACTCTCTTTGACCATTTGATTCCTCTCAAAAGCTTGTCGTTTTTATGGTAGAATAATGTGTGCACTTTTTAGGATGAATAAGAAAAATGAAAATGAAAATCGCTTATTGTCACAAGTAGGCTTCAAATGAAGTTACTGTGTGCAGCGCACAAAGACTCACGAGAGACGAATAGAGATGAAGTCGATGAGGCTTTATTAAGCGTGACTTGTTCCCCGCAGTTCAGTAACAGACTGGCCTGCGGGGGAGAACTCCTGGTTCTTATACTCCGCCTTCAGGGCGGAGCTAGAGGTCAACAGCCAACCAGGACCCGGGATCTGTCAGCCAATGATATCACGGCTTCACAGTCCCACATGACCCCTAATGCATACTACCACATTCACCCCTTGTTAAAAATGAACCCGGCGGGGTGGTGCTTCGCATGGTGGTAGTGGTTTACAAGGCTGGTCCTGGGAGGAACACTTTTGCATGTCATCACAGTATGTACAGGGTTTTTTGTTTTGCACTATTTACAGTAGTCGTAAGGGGGAAAAAGAAAAAACGTTTCTCGTTAAAGTCCACAACATTGTAGTGTTACATCGACGCCACGAGTCGGTCGGGCGGTCTGGTCGTACTTGTCGATCGCCTCGGCCCCGGTGGTGGTGCTTGTTCCAGTGTTGTCGTCTCCGGGAGCCTTATGGTTTCTGCTTCAGCTTCACTTCTGGTCGGACCTGGGAGGAGGACCAATCCTCCCGGGAAGGGGGCGGTCGCGGGGTGCGCCGGTGGCAGGGAGGGGGTGATTGGTGTCGGGGGGTGTGCATGTTGCCGGCGGGCGCCAGATCTCGCAGGGAGACCGTGTCCTGTCGGCCGTCGGGGTACTCCACGTAAGCGTACTGCGGGTTCACGTTGAGGAGGTGAACCCTCTCGACCAACGGGTCCGACTTGTGCGCCCGCACATGTTTTCGGAGCAAGATGGGTCCTGGGACCGCCAGCCAGGTCGGCAGCGACGTTCCAGAGGAGGACTTCCTGGGGAAGACAAGGACGCGCTCATGAGGCGTTTGGTTAGTGCTAGTACACAGTAGCGACCGGATGGAGTGGAGAGCGTCCGGGAGGACCTCCTGCCACCGTGAAACTGGGAGGTCCCTGGACCGTAGGGCCAGTAGGACGGTCTTCCAGACCGTGTCGTTCTCCCTCTCTACTTGCCCGTTCCCCCGGGAGTTGTAGCTGGTCGTCCTGCTCGAGGCTATACCGTTGCTGAGCAGGAACTGGCGCAGCTCGTCACTCATGAAGGAGGACCCCCTGTCGCTGTGGACGTATGCAGGGCAACCGAACAGTGTGAATATGGTGTTAAGGGCTTTAATGACTGTGGCCGCTGTCATGTCAGGGCAGGGGATGGCGAAGGGGAAACGGGAGTACTCGTCCACCACATTCAGGAAGTATGTGTTGCGGTCGGTGGAGGGGAGGGGCCCTTTGAAATCCAGACTAAGGCGTTCAAAGAGACGGGAAGCCTTGATCAGGTGCGCACCATCCGGCCTGAAAAAGTGCGGTTTGCACTCTGCGCAGATGTGGCAGTTCCTTGTGACTGTACGGACCTCCTCCACAGAGTAGGGGAGGTTGCGGGACTTTATAAAGTGGTAGAACCGAGTGACCCCCGGGTGCAGAGGTCCTCGTGGAGGGTTTGGAGGCGGTTAATTTGTGCGTTGGCACATGTGCCGCGGGATAGGGCATCGGACGGCTCGTTCAGCTTTCCGGGACGGTACAGGATCTCATAGTTGAAGGTGGAGAGCTCGATCCTCCACCTTAAGATCTTGTCGTTTTTAATTTTGCCCCGCTGTACATTGTCGAACATGAAGGCTACCGACCGTTGGTCCGTGAGGAGAGTGAATCTCCTGCCGGCCAGGTAATGCCTCCAATGTCGCACAGCTTCCACTATGGCTTGGGCTTCCTTTTCCACAGAGGAGTGGCGGATTTCTGAAGCGTGGAGGGTTCGGGAGAAAAAGGCCACGGGTCTGCCCGCTTGGTTAAGGGTGGCCACTAGAGCTACATCGAAGGCGTCGCTCTCGACCTGGAAGGGGAGGGACTCGTCGATGGCGCGCATCGTGGCCTTTGCGATATCCGCTTTGATGCGGCTGAAGGCCTGGCAAGCCTCTGTCGACAGAGGGAAGGTCGTGGTCTGTATTAGGGGGCGGGCCTTGTCTGCGTACTGGGGGACCCACTGGGCGTAATATTAAAAGAACCCCAGGCAGCGTTTTAGGGCTTTTGAGCAGTGAGGGAGGGGAAATTCCATGAGGGGGCGCATGCGTTCGGGGTCGGGGCCTATTATCCCATTGCGCACTACATATCCCAAGATGGCTAGCCGGTTTGTGCTAAAATCGCATTTGTCCTCGTTGTATGTGAGGTTCAAGGCTTTAGCGGTCTGGAGGAATTTTTGGAGGTTGGCGTTGTGGTCCTGCTGATCGTGGCCGCAGATGGTTACGTTGTCGAGATACGGGAACGTGGCCTGCAACCCGTGTTGATCAACCATTCGGTCCATCTCTCGTTGGAAGACCGAGACTCCGTTTGTGACGCCAAATGGGACCCTTAGGAAGTGGTATAATCGCCCGTCTGCCTCGAAGGCTGTGTACTTGCGGTCACTTGGGCGGATGGGGAGCTGATGGTAGGCGGACTTGTGGTCCACGGTGGAGAAGACCTTATACTGGGCAATCCGATTGACCATGTCGGATATGCGGGGGAGAGGGTACGCATCTAGTTGTGTGTACCTGTTGATGGTCTGGCTATAGTCTATGACCATCCTTTGCTTCTCCCCTGTCTTTACTACTACCACCTGTGCTCTCCAGGGACTATTGCTGGCCTGGATTATGCCTTCCTTCAGTAGCCGCTGGACTTCGGACCGAATGAATGTCCGGTCCTGGGCGCTGTACCGTCTGCTCCTAGTGGCGACGGGTTTGCAATCCGGGGTGAGGTTTGCAAACAAGGATGGGGGCTCAACCTTGAGGGTTGCGAGGCCGCAGATAGTGAGTGGGGGTATTGGGCCACCGAATTGGAAGGTTAGGCTCTGCAGATTGCACTGGAAGTCTAATCCCAGTAATGTGGGCGCGCAGAGTTGGGGAAGGACGTAGAGCCTGTAGTTTTTAAACTCCCTCCCTTGCACCGTTAGGGTCACTATGCAGAAGCCTTTAATCTGTACGGAGTGGGATCCTGCAGCTAGGGAAATCTTTTGCGCACTGGGACGGATGGTCAAAAAACAGCTTCTTACCGTGTCGGGGTGGATAAAGCTTTCCGTGCTCCCGGAGTCGACCAGGCTTGGTGTCTCATGCCCGTTTATCAGCACCGTTGTTGTCGTCGTCTGGAGCGTCCGGGGCCGTGCTTGGTCCAGCGTCATTGAGGCCAGACATGTAGTGCTTGAGCGTCTTCCTCGAACCCCGTGGAGCCGTCGACACTGGGATCCGTTGTTGCCGTCCAAGATGGCGGCGGGGGTGAACAAAATGGCCGCCCCCATGCATCGCACATGGCTGGGGGGTCACACGATGGCGGCGCCCCTCCTCCCCTCGTGGTGGCCGGGACCCAAAATGGCGGCACCTGCGGGTCGCACATGGGGCGCTGGGGGGGTTGGGGAGCGTTAGAAACGCGCAGGACACCTTGTTCTCCGGGGACAGCGGTGGCCGGGACCCAAAATGGTTGCGCCTGCGGGTCGTACATGGGGCGCTGGGGGGGTTGGGGAGCGTTAGAAACGCGCAGGACTCCTTGTTCTCCTGGGACAGCGGCGACCTCCCGGGACCGGCACACAGCCGCGAAATGGCCCTTTTTCCCGCAGCTCTTACAAATCGCTGCGCGGGCCGGGCAGCGCTGCCGGGGGTGTTTCGCCTGGCTGCAGAAATAGCAGCGGGCTCCCCCGGAACGACTTGGCGTCTGAACCGCGCAAGCCTGTGGGGTGGGGGGGAGGGGTTTGTCGCGACGGGGGTCCACGGAGCCCAAGGGGCTGCCGCGCGGTCGGGGCCGTAGGCGCGGGCGTTTCGCGCGGCCACATCCAGGCTGGCTGCAAGGGCCCGTGCCTCTGAGAGTCCTAGCGACTCTTTTCTAAAAGTCTTTGGCGGATTTGGGAAGAGTTCATACCAGCCACAAAAGCATCGCGCATTAACATGTCCGTGTGTTCAATAGCGTTTACCGGCGGGCAGCTGCAGGCCCGTCCCAAAATTAGCAGCGCGGCGTAGAATTCATCTATCGATTCTCCGGGACTTTGTCGTCTCGTTGCGAGTTGGTAGCGTGCGTAGATCTAGTTCACTGGGTGAACATAGATGCTCTTTAGTGCTGCGAACGCCGTCTGGAAATCCTCTGCGTCTTCGATGAGAGGGAAAATTTCCGGGCTTACCCTCGAGTGCAGGACCTGTAGTTTCTGGTCTTCTGTGACCCGGCCGGGGGCCGTTCTGAGGTAGGCCTCGAAACAAGTCTGCCAGTGTTTGAAAACTGCTGCTGAGTTCACTGCGTGGGGGCTGATCCTCAGGCATTCTGGGATGATCCTGAGCTCCATAGTCCTTTAAGCACGCTTAATAAATTGTAGCGCACAAAGACTCGCGAGAGACAAATAGAGATGAAGTCGATGAGGCTTTATTAAGCGAGACTTGTTCCCTGCAGTTCAGTAACAGACTGGCCTGCGGGGGAGAACTCCTGGTTCTTATACTCCGCCTTCAGGGCGGAGCTAGAGGTCAACAGCCAACCAGGACCCAGGATCTGTCAGACAATGACATTACGGCTTCACAGTCCCACATGACCCCTAATGCATACTACCACACTGTGAAAAGCCCACATTCTGGCGCCTGTTCGGGGAGGCTGATACGGGAATTGAACCGTGCTGCTGGCCTGCCTTGGTCTGCTTTAAATGCCAGCTATTTAGCCCTGTGCTAAACCAACCCCTAAAGAAACAACTGAACATAACTTACAGCAGAGCTGCTTTTGAAATTATCTTTCCCTTTCATCTCTATCCTCCCTCGCCACACATAAACATGCACCATACACATGGGGTGCGATTCTCCGATGCCGCGCCGTTTGGGAGAATCACCTGGGGCGCCATTTTTTCACACAACGCCGGTCCGGCGCACTCCCGCGATGCACCCAAGCGGCGAGATCGGCACTATCGAGTTCTGCGCGGCACAGTCAGGTGAATCGCCCAAGACACCCAAAATGGCGATTCTCTGCCACCCCTGTTATTCTCAGGCCCGGATGGGCCGAGCGGCCTGCCCAAAATGACGGCTTCCCGCCGGCACCATCCACACCTGGTCGCTGCCAGCGGGAACAGCGCGGGAACGCTGGGGGGCGGCCTGTGGGGGCGCGAGAGGGGTTCTTTCACCGGGGTAGGACTCAAAAGGGGTCTGGCCCGCGATCGGTGCCCACTGATCGGCGGGCTGGCCTCTCTGAAGGAGGACCTCCTTTCCTCCGCGCCCCGCAAGATCCATCCGACATCTTCTTGCGGGACGGCCTCGAGGAGGACAGCAACCCCGCATGCGCGGGTTGGCGCCGGCGCCACTTTTTTGCGGCGCCAATGCCCGGCGCGAGCTGACGACGCTGCTTTAGCGACACGCCCCCGCGAGTTTCTCGTGGCCCCGATCCTAGCCCATTGTCGGGCCCTGAATCGGTCGAGACCGGGGCCGTTTCGCGCCGTCGTGAACCTCGACGGCGTTCACGACGGCGTGGGCACTTAATCGCGGGAGCGGAGAATCGCGCCCACGGTGTTGCAATTTCCCCAAATTGCACAGTGTTGGATCAGGAGGGAAAAGCTGTGTGAAACTGACCGGCTTCACAGATGCCCTTTCTCATCTGATATAACAGCTCTGTTGTGCTGCCGCGAAGGACGCTCCAATCTCAAAGTTAAATTTAAGACCCCCCTCAGGACCCCCTTCCCCCCCACCCCCGGCTTCCCAATGGATATCGGGATCGCCCCAATGGCCAAGGGGAACACCACTCAACCCTCACAGATAGCAGAGGAACCCTGCCAATGAGGGTATCTGCACAAACCCTGCATTGCGACCTTTACCAGTCCTAATGCCCTCCCAAAATCTATATCTGCCCAACGATGATCATTGTGATTCATGTACTACAACATTGCATGGTAACAGTTACTGCAAGACACAAAGATTTCATAACTTTGGAGTTCCTGTAAGGTGCATCCTCAGTTGCTTCAGTGTGAGAGATCAAGGCTACTGCCATTCAGAACGGATCCAAATGGTTGTCAACCCTTATGAGCTCAGTCCAGACGGGGGCAGGGCTAAAGACTACAGAAGGTTTCTGGCTGTCCGGCCCAGCTGGTTTTGTGCAACCTGTAGGAGTGACGAGGGTTGAGACGTACTGTCATCCTGAGCTAGAGCATTGCATTCTAGTACCAATGCACGATGACTGCTCTTGCTATCAGCTTGTGACTCAGCATTTCAATGGTCTGCAGGCGATGAGCTTGTAGGAGATCCATGACAGGATTGAAAGCCCAATCTATTCACTCCCCGCTCCCATCTATCTAATACTATTGGAGAGCCACTCATATGCAACCACATTGACACCTCTTTTTAAACACATTGTATTAATTAACCAACTCACAGACTTAAGCTTATAAAAATAAGTAATGCATTGCATTATGTTTCTTACTACTGTCTATCTGATGACCTGATGTCTACCTGGACAGCACGGTGCTACAGTGGTGAGCACTGCTGCTTCACAGCATCAGGGACCCAGGTTCAATTCCAGCTTTGGGCGACTACGGAGTTTGCACGTTCTCCCCGTGTCTGCATAAGTATCCCCTGGGTGCTCCGGTTTCCTCCCACAGTCCAAAGATGCATGTTTTAGGTGGATTGACCATGCTAAAATTGTCTCTTAGTGTGCAGGGATGTGCAGATTAGGTGAGGTTACGGGTTAGAGTGAGGGAGTGAGACTAAGTTGGGTACTCTTTCAGAGGGTCGGTGCAGACTCGTTGGGCCAAATGGCTTCCTTCTGCACTGTGTGGATTCTATGATGAATGAAGGAAGAGATTTCAAAACGGTGTGTTTATTTCTTTCTCAGTGAACATTTAAGAAATCAGGAATTTAAACTGAAATTGGCACATAGATATTTCATGTCCAAATGTGCTCTGTATGCCTTTTAACTGTTGTTAAAATTAAGGAATTAAAATATTATGAAATACAAAGAGTATATGTTAGTCTCAGGCAGTCGGGGTTGTAATGGAAGCAAACAGGACTCAACATTTTTATTTGCAGCTCCTTCCTGCACCTAGTGGTGCACTGAGGCAGACTTCCATCTGTTTCTGCAGCTAGTTACTCCTGGAATAGGTCACTATTCTCTTGCCAGAGACTTATAACTTGAGGAGCACCACTCAAACGTGGCTGACCAGGAGTCTCTCCCGCTAATACCACAAGTAATTGCCATGTTGGAAGGATTTACAGGTTGACGCTCAACCTGTTGGCCGCACTATGAATGAGCCTTCATTTGCCATTAAGTCCTGGGGTGGGATTTGAACCCAGAGCTTCTGGCTCAGAGGCAGTAACCACTGCGCCACAAGACCTCCTTGCAGTTCCTTACACGACAAACAAATGTGCAGACCAAAATGAAGCCCCAGAAATTATTTATTAAATTCATTTGGGCTCTTCTGCAGGTATGGTGAAAGCCTCAACTGTGTTTCTGGGCAATAGTCAGCACAATTCACTGGCAAATGTCAGAGATCCTGCTTCCAAAATTGTAATGACTTCAAGCTGTAAGATTGACCAAAGTAGGAAGTGGATTTCTGTGGTGTGTGTAGGATTGGCCCTGCTGGAGATAGAACCTATGGATCCAATGGAGATCCAGGCTGCAGAAACAGATGCTGTCATCTTGTCTATATTTATGTAGAGCAATCAGTCCTACACCCATCCTCATATCTCACCCCATCTGAGACTAAGGGGCTGGAATTCTACAACATAACAAATGGGCAGGGGTTCTCAGGATATGTTCATAAGACCAAAAATTCCCACCCATAGTCTGCAGCTAAACTTTGATCATTCAGTGTGACAGTCCAGGTAGGGAGTAAGGGACGAGTCTGACAGAATGATGCCAAGTTCCTTGAATGGAAGGGAACAATCTGAGATGGGTGTCTCCTTGAGACAGGAGAGAGGGTGGAAGAGGAGTCCTTCAATATCACTGACATCATAAAAGCAATTTAAATACAATTTACCAACAAAGACACACAATGACCTGTGATATTCAGGTAAGAAGAACAATTCCAAAATTTTATTCACAATCTTCCCAAATAAAGATAATGATATGTTGGGTGGTCTGGAGCTTATGCTTTGATAAACCTGTGACCCATTGAGCGTTAATGTATTTATGTGTCATAGGTCAATATTGAGCGGTTAGTTTTCAATTGCAAACTTTCTTTACCATCGTGTCAGCATTTGCTGATGTTCTAGGTTGGCATGAACATCAACTAAATTGTTCCTGGTGCAGTCATTGGGTGTGATCTCTTTATAGCAAAAGGCCTCAGCCAATCAGTGCAAACCTTTGTTGTAAGCTCAGCAACGACCTCAAAGCATATTGCTGGGGTGAACAGTTTCTGTAGTACAACAGCATGCATTGCAGGTAACAATCCACAGAACCAGTATTTCACACACTCTGAAATGTCTTAGCAAGTCACACTTGGTTCATTAGTACAAAGAACAATACAGCACAGGAACAGGCCCTTCGGCCCTCCAAGCCTGCACCGACCATGATACCTGCTTAAACTAAAACCGTATGCACCTTCTGTACATCACTCATGTTCGACAAGCGTCAAACCAGAGTAGTCTGTTCAATGCCCCTTTTAAATTCAAAAAGAAGAAAACTTTCCATTCCCCAATCACACATTACTAGGAACAACAAGAATAAAATCTGCCCCAAACTTCAGAATGGATGATCTAGTCAATTATTTCATTGCTATCCTGGTTGGTTTATGCTTAACATTTTTGCTTTTTAAACACTGAAGTATAAACTCTGAATATGCAGAAGTTTATTAAAATTAATTGTGACGTATGTTTCATTAAGTGTCAGCATGTTCTGAAGCGTAAAAAAAGAAATCTTCCTTTCTCATTACCATATCCGTCCAGACAATTATTACTTATATATAGCACATCACGCATTTTATTTTTAAAAAAAATTTATTTTTAAATTTAGAGTACCCAATTCATTTCTTTCCAATTAAAGGCAATTTAGCCAATCCACCTACCTTGCACATCATTTGGGTTGCGGGTGATGTGTTGGGTGCTCTGGATCCGTGGAACACATACAGGCCACCAACACTTAAAATAGTGCAACATTATTTTATTAAATCAGAAACTGTTGAACATACTTTCACTGTGGGTTAACACGATATTAGATTGAACTAAAGACCTATGCCTTGTCCTAACCGGTCTATGCACTCAGCACATGGTGAAGATCTGTGCTGCAGGCTGTGAGCTCTGTCCTACTAGGAGGCTGCAGCTAGAATGAGCGGGAACTCTGATGCCCCCTGTCTTTATAGTGCGTGTGCTCGAACTGGTGATTGGCTGCGGTGTTGTGTGTGTTGATTGGTCCCGCTGTGTGTCCATCAGTGTGTGTGTATCTGCACCATGATATACTGGTGTATATTATGACATCCCCCCTTTTATAAAAGAATGTAAATGTGTGGCAATAAATAGTGCATGGTGAGAATGTTCCTAACTACGTGTGGGTGTGAAGACATATTTACAGGACTACGTACATGAGAACTAAGCTATGTACATGGGAAGGTGCCTGGTGCAGAGAAGCAGTATGCAACAAGAATAACGAGATGAACACTATATACAAACCAGGTAAACGATCAAACAAAGCAACAAAACAATTCAGAAAGTCTACAAGTCCGCAAAGTTCATAAATTAAGTCTCTGAGGTGGGCGACGAATTCTGGTTGACCGCCTCAAGGGTGGGTCGAGAGCCGCCGGTTCAGGAGCGGGCTGGACTGCGTCAGAGTCAGGGGGATGCAGAGTGACAGGGATTTCTGCATAGTCTGTGGGAGGGTCAGCAGGAGGGCGAGGCAACAGAGGAGGATCACGTAGCGAGCGTGGAACGAGATGAAGGGCGCGTCGATTGCAGCGCCGAATGGAGCCATCCGGTAGACGAACCAGGAACGAGCGGGGGGCCACCTGCCGAAGGACAACAGCGGTCGCAGACCAGACACCATCCGGAAGATGGTTACGGACGTTGTCATCTGAAGCCAGAGCTGGGAGATCAGCTGCACGGGAGTCATGAGCCGCCTTGTGCTGTGCACGAGACAGCTGCATCCGGCGAAGGACCGGAACGTAGTCGAGGTCTGGGACACGAATGGACGGCACCGCCGTCCTCAGGGTACGACCCATGAGCAACTGGGCTGGCGACAGGCCAGTGGATAGTGGGGCGGAACGATAGGCCAGCAAGGCGAGGTAGAAATCGGACCCAGCATCGGCAGCCTTGCATAGGAGCCGTTTGACTATATGGACTCCCTTCTCCGCTTTGCCGTTGGATTGGGGGTACATGGGACTGGATGTCACATGGGCAAAATTGTACCGCCTGGCAAAGTTGGACCATTCCTGGCTGGCGAAGCAGGGGCCATTGTCCTACATAACCATGAGCGGGATGCCGTGTCAAGCAAAGGTTTCCTTACAGGCCCGAATGACTGCAGACGAGGTGATGTCGTGCAACCGTATCACCTCCGGGTAATTCGAAAAGTAGTCCACGATCAGGACATAGTCTCTACCCAGCGTGTGGAACAGGTCGATGCCCACCTTGGTCCATGGTGACGTGACCAACTCATGGGGCTGCAGGGTATCACGTGGTTGGGCCGGCTGGAAGCGCTGACAAGTGGGGCAGTTGAGCACTGTGTTGGCTATGTACTCATTGATGCCGGGCCAGTACACTGCCCCTTTGGCCCGTCGGCAGCACTTTTCCATGCCCAGGTGGCCCTCATGTAGTTGTTCCAGGACGAGCTGGCGCATGCTATGCGGGATGACAATGCGGTCCAGTTTTAGAAGAACCCCATCTACTACCGCCAGATCATCTCTGACATTGGCCCTTGAGCCACCCGTCTGTTAGGTGGCGCATGACACGCTGTAGCAAAGGGTCAACTCCGGTTTTCATTCCGGCGTCGGGACTTAGTCTCCCGATGGGAGAATTGTGCCCAATATCTGCCAAAGGGGGTATTAAATGTGCAAATTTTCCTGCTGGATTTGTCGAGCTGGATTTGCCGGAATCTTTTTGAGGCGTCGAGTTTGGTGAAGAGCTTGGCGCGAGCCATCTCACATGTGAGTTCTTCACGCTTGGGAATTGGATAATGCTCCCTCATGATGGGCGAGATACTCCGACCCCCCGCCTGGTCGGAGAATCGCCGGGGGCTGGCATGAATCTTGCCCCCGCCGGTTGCCGCATTCTCTGGCACCGGAGATTCGGCGGGGGCGGGAATCGCGCTGCGTCGGTTGGTGGGCACCCTCCCGGCGATTCTCCGGGCCGGATGGGCCGAAGACCCGCTGCTAGAATGCCTGTCCCGCCGGCGTGGATTAAACCACCTCTCTTACTGGCAGGACAGGGTGGCGCGGGTGGGCTCCGGGGTCCTGGGGGGGGGCGCGGGGCGATCTGGCCCCGGGGGGTGCCCCCATGGTGGCCTGGCCCGCGATCGGGGCCCACCGATCCGCAGGCGGGCATGTGCCGTGGGGGCACTCTTTTCCGTCCGCCTTCGCCACGGCCTCCACCATGGCGGAGGCAGAAGAGACTCCCTCCACTGCGCATGCGCGGGGATGCCGTGAGCAGCCGCTGACGCCCCCGCGCATGTGCCGCCCGGCAATGTCATTTCCGCACCAGCTGGCGGGGCACCAAAGGCCTTTCCCGCCAGCTGGCGGGGCGGAAATCAGACCAGCTCTGGCCTAGCCCTCAAGGTTAGGGCTCGGCCGCTCAAGATGCGGAGGATTCCGCACCTTTGGGGCGGCGCGATGCCGGACTGATTTGCGCCGTTTTTGGCGTCGGTCGGCGGACATCGCGCCGATTGTGGAGAATTGCGCCCGATATTGCGATTTAGGGGCGGGATTCTCCGCAATCGGCACAATGTCCGCTGACCGGTGCCAAAAACGGCACGAATCAGTCCGGCATCGCTCCGCCCCAAAGATGCGGAATCCTCCGCATCTTGAGGGGCTGAGCCCCCCCCCTAGGACCCGGAGCCCGCCCGCGCTGCCTTGTCCCGCCAGTAAGAGAGGTTGTTTGATTCTCGCCGGCGGGACAGGCATTCCAGCAGCGGGCCGGAGAATCGCCGGGGGGGGGGGGGGGGGGGGGCGCCAACCGGCGCGGCGCGATTCCCACCCCCGCCGAATATCCGGTGCTGGAGAATTCGGCAACCGCAGGGGCGGGATTCACGCCAGTCCCCGGCGATTCTCCGACCCGGCAGGGGGTTCCGTGACTTTGGAAATCACTCCTTGGGTCTGGAGGTCCTGCAGCTGCTGCTTGAGGCAGTCCTTAAGGGGTGCTGGGACCCTGCGAGGTGCGTGCACCACAGGCGTGGCATTCTGTTTCAATAAGATCTTGTAGGTGTATGGGAGCATGCCCATGCCCTCGAAGACGTCGTGGTGCTGGTTGATAATGGCGTCGAGCTGTGCCCTGAAGTCGGTGTCCTGAAAGGCAGATGTGTCATCAGGAGAGAGAGAGTGAACTCTCTGAACTAGGTTCAACAGCTTGCATGCCTGCGCGCCAAGCAGGGAGGCTTTCGAGGAGCCCACGATTTCAAAGGGAAGGATGGCTTTGCGTGACCTGTGCGTCACTTCAAGTTGGCATGAGCCGCTGGCAGCAATGGCATTGCCATTGTAATCTAATAGCTGGCAGGCTGATGGGAGGATGGCTGGTTTGACACGTAGGCTTTGGAGGTCAGAGAAACTACCTTTGGAGGTCAATGTGATTGGCGGAGGCATCAGTGTCCAGGCGGAATCGTATTTGGGACCGGTTGACCGTCAGGGTGGCACACCACTCATCGTCTAGATCGATGCTGTATACCGATAGAGGCTGGATTCTTTGCTTCGGGGACACCCTGTTTTTTGTAACGATACCGACACGAAAAGGTGCCTTCGGGCCCTCGGTGTCAATATCGGGTAGTAGGTCCGCATCGGACTCGGTGACCGTGAGTTGAATGGCCCGGACATTACTGCAAGGCTGGCTGAAGCAATGTGAGTTGGCAGGCTGAACTGCTCTGCATAAGGCAGCATAGTGTCCAAGTTTGCCACATCTCAGGCATCGTCGGGATTTGGCAGGTCATTGCTGCTTTAAATGGGCGGAATGTAGCCACGTAAAATGGCTGCGTTGCGATTAATCTGGCCAAAACCCAGTTTAAAATGGCTAACCCAAAAGACTGCTGGGAAAAGCAGCTAAGAAGACACAGGCAGGCAGCTGCAGACAGTATTGCATATTCGGCTCTGGGAAGTTAGCCCAAATCGATACTCATGGCTATCAACAGCCCATCAACCCAGGTATTCGCAGTTGCATTCAGGACTGTTTGCAGCCCATCTATTCAGACATCCACAGTTAAATCGGCTATCCCCGGGAACAATTGCAACATATTAGCAATTGAATACCGGGCCAGACCTGTCGGCACCTGCAGTGGCCGAAACAAAGACAGGTGAGCGACCACCCCCCGATCGAGGAATCGCCTCACCATTGGACACATCGACCCCAGAGATTGGGGACAAATCCAATCACTTGGGACTCAGGGTCAAGGGCCGCCCCGGGAGGCGGGAAGCCCCTGCGCCCTATAAAAGTGAGGGTCCAAGTTCAGATCTCTCTCTCTCTCCTCTTCGCCTGCTCGAGACCTTCGCAAGAACAGCAACCGGCAACTGTAAGTTTGAATCCAGTGATCGCTATCCGGTGGAGACACCTAGCCACCGACCTGTAGCAGCCTTTTGAATCCCACGGGCCAGATCTGATTGGACAAGCCATTCGTTTCCCTGACCTGGTGGGCTCTTCCTAAGTTAAGTATTGGCCAGTAGTGATAGGTTTATTATATAGAAAGTAGTATTAGGGTATTAATATTGCTTGTATATAATAAATGACCGTTGTTTTAATCCTTACTAAGCGGTGTGCTGTATTATTAATCATAACCTGAACTTGAACCACGTGGCGGTATCATAAAGATACCTGGCGACTCATGAGCAAAGGTGACGTAAACAGAGAAAATAGACTAAGGTTAAAAAGAGCAACATAATTGGCGACTCCGCCGGGACCCGACTTAGAAGTGGAAAACCACTCCGGGAGAACCCCAACATTTTGAATTAGAATCCAATCGGAAACAACAAAAAAAACCACAAGTGTTCAAGCGGTTCTGGTTAATAATTCACAATTCGGAAGTGTGTGTATGCATGCGTAACTAACAGGGTTATAAGGCAAAACTGATAGACTTTTTGTTGCGTCGGCAGTTGGCATTTCGGAAATTAGCGCAAGCCGTGCCCGCATCTACCACACCACCTTAGCCCCCTGTTCCAAATTCGAACGTAACAAGCAGATAAGAGAGAGCCATGCAGGCAATGCAAGCAATGCAGCGCCTCATGAACCCCGAAGATTTTGCTGTCGCATCAGTCAGCAGCGTAGGAGCGGGACAGTGTCCAGTTTGGGAAGTGGAAATCTGCAAAATTCTGCAGGGCAAAGGATGGCCCATGTGGAAGGATTTCTGCAATAACGACGACTCAGGTCCTGGAAGTATAGGGCATACTTGGTGGGAGAACCTGAGTGAGATCCACAAAAAGAGTTTAGCAAAAGCGCGCAAGCCGATGGCAATTGTGTCCTGTCTGGCACAATTGCGAGGCACAGAGGAGGTCGTCAGGATGCTCCGCAAGGAAATAGAAGGCATACATCGGACGAGTAAAATCGATGTATGCGAAATTGAGAAATAGAACCTGGAGTTAAAAGGGAAATTAGCAGCAAAAGACGAAGAGGTGGCTGACGCCAAACGGGGTCACCAATCTTGTCTGGTGCACTTGAGTAGTTTCCAGTCACAATATGAAAAGGCTTATCAGGACCTGCAGCGCGCAGTCCTGGTAAAGAACGAAACAAAAAACCAGTTAGAGACGCTCCAGAAACAATGCAGTGATCTCAAGGCAGAGTACTTTGGACCATGCAAAGTGCCGAAAGCAGATTGCAGACTTGAAAGCACTGCTTTCTGTCCAAAAGGGATTTCAAAAAACCTTTGGGGAAAGTTTAGACCAGGAAGACGATTGGGAAGAATTGCAAGAGACAGCGCAGAAATATGTTCAGGGAGCATGTGCGCAGGGAAAACCCCAAAGGAGGAAAGCACCCCACCCCCCACACAACAGATAATACAGGCTCCCATGAACCCTGTAACAACCCACCGCACCGCCACAGCAGACGAGTCGGAAGTCTAATATTCCACCCCCCTCACAGTGACCCGATTACGGGACGCGTGTGCCAAAATCATACCGTTCCTCCCCGCTTCAGACCCACACCATTTCTTTGCCACCGTCAAACACCAGGCGACCATGTACGGCCTGGATGAGAAAGAGCAGGTAAAGCTTACGGTCCTCAGCTTAGACCCATCGGTCGCAGCAGCCCTTCCTGACCCACAGAATGTAGGAGGAGGCACCCTTGCAGAAATGCGTACCGCGATCCTGGATGCGATCGGGTACAACCGGGGCGACCCCGTAGACGGTCTGAATAAATGCAGACAGAAAAAGTCTGAACACCCCACAGCGTTCGCAGGATGCTTGTGGATTCATTTTGAAGCCGTTTTCGGCAACGTAGATCGTGCCCATTTGTCCCCAGACAATATGGCCAAGTGGACCCGCACCCTTATCTCCCATGCCACGGAAGCAGGACAGAATGCCTGTAGCAATTATGACCCCTCGGAGGAGGCTCATAATGAAAAGTGGGTGGTCAAAAGATTGTCCCGCGTTTGGGAACAAGCGGCTCACGGTAAATCAGCAACTAGAACCCCCGAGGAAAACCAAGCCGCTGCAGACGTGCAGGCAGTAAGAACCACTCTTCACAACCCCGCCTGGGTAAATGAGGGAAAGAGCAGCCCCCCAGCCAAACCGCAAGAGTGCTACAATTGCGGACAATTGGGACATTTTTCTAGAGAATGCAATGGCCCTAAAAAACCAGAGTGCCCAACCGACAGGCACTCTCAATAAGAAAAAGGCAGAACCCATAGCGACCGAGAACTGAGGTGTCCACATGATGATTTAAAGGAGACACTTGGTGAAAAGTGTTGTCCTTCCTGATGGAACCTGCAGAATGTTTTATGTTGTCTGTCTGTTTGTTAAATGTTGTTCGTCCTACAGGAGAATTTTCTCACCGCCCCACACCCATTCACCTGAACTTTTCCCACTGACACCCACCGCGGCCACACGCCCATTCTGCCGAAACCTCTGAGGACTTGCCTCAGAGGCCCACCGAGACCAGACGCCCATTCAGAGGAACTAGCTTTTCAGCTGATACGTGGTCACCAGACCAGACGCCCGATCGTAGCTACTCTTCGGATTTGATGGTAGAATCAGAACAGTAACCCCACCATGATGACTACATTTTTGTCCGTTCTTTGGTCGCTCAGGCAGTGGAGAAACGGCGTGAGACCCGCCCTGCCTGGGGACCCCGCCCGTTGGTCAAAAACGCTCGGGTAGGGAAGATACGGTATTGGTAGCGTCCTACCCGGGGACTCCACCCAAGTCTTACCCGTCGCGGCCCACACGCACCTCATTCGACCTCTTCTTTCAAAAACAGTTTTATTTTATTTAGGCAACCTTTGGGTTGCTGCCACACGCTATTTACATCCTGGAACATTTGGATGATAAACTTAGCACTGGTCCACCATTGGGAAGTGTGCCGTGTCCAAACATTTGTTTTGGAAAAAAAAATGGGGGGAGAGTCACATACTGTGACCAATTATAAGGGTTTAATTGGCCCCAAGAAGGACAGACACACTAACACACCAGATATTAAACCGAAGTATTTACACACACTACGCTTGTCTTACAGAACTCCAGAGGCTCCAAGTACGGAGATAACCAGCGAACACAGGAAAAGGAAGGAAAGAAGACAGCCATGAGGACTCCTTTCATCGTGCTCAACACTCTATTGATGAACTTTTGGTTGCGCGGGAACGCGGACCCCATCACTCCGAACCCCTTTACTGTTAACACTTCATGGCCCAGTAGTACCGAGGGCTCAGTCACCAACCACGCTGCATTATCCTGGTGTGCCAAGTTCATAACTTGGTACTCCCTATCGTACATCATTGAGGCACTGTTGACATTGGCTATACTCAGTTGCGCAGTACAGACCATGCGCCTCCGCAAGTGGAAAAGGAGAGCGTACCGCGCTCGAACCCCGGTCTATCGGATCCGATCCCCGATATTCGGCTATGACCAGACCCCAGACCCCCGCGACATATGAATAATAAAACATGCACTGGCGGTTTTTCCTGTAAATAAAAAGAAAATGTATGGAAATGTATGATCCTGAGCTTGACTGCCAAGCCAGGAAAGAATATATTAAATATTGTGATTGTTATTGTATGTTTAGAGAGATAAGATTGTATAATGCTTGAAAAATTGTTTAGGTAAAATTAGAGGTTGCCAGTTTATTTTTTTATAGATACATGCCCCTGCCTGACATTGCGCCCTCAAGAATTGTTTAGGTAAATTTTTGTGCATAGCTAGGGTCAGAGTAGTGGCCATGTAGGAGGTGCCCCCCCACCCGGTCAGGGAACGAAGAGGACAAAATTTATGTGATCCTTCACGCTTCGCTTTAGGATCACAAGGCGGGAATGTAGCCACGTAAAATGGCTGCGTTCCGATTAATCTGGCCAAAACCATCTATTCAGACATCCACAGTTAAATTGGCTATCCCCGGGAACAATTGCAACATATTAGCAATTGAATACCGGGCCAGACTTGTCGGCGCCTGCAGTGGCCGAAACAAAGACAGGTGAGCGACCACCCCCCGATTGAGGAATCGCCTCACCATTGCACACATTGATCCCAGAGATTGGGGACAAATCCAATCACTTGGGACTCAGGGTCAAGGGCCGCCCCGGGAGGCGGGAAGCCCCTGCGCCCTATAAAAGTGAGGGTCCAAGTTCAGATCTCTCTCTCTCTCCTCTTCGCCTGCTCGAGACCTTCGCAAGAACAGCAACCGGCAACTGTAAGTTTGAATCCAGCGATCGCTATCCGGTAGAGACACCTAGCCACCGACCTGTAGCAGCCTTTTGAATCCCGCGGGCCAGATCTGATTGGACAAGCCATTCGTTTCCCTGACCTGGTGGGCTCTTCCTAAGTTAAGTATTGGCCAGTAGTGATAGGTTTATTATATAGAAAGTAGTATTAGGGTATTAATATTGCTTGTTGTATATAATAAATGACCGTTGTTTTAATCCTTACTAAGCGGTGTGCTGTATTATTAATCATAACCTGAACTTGAACCACGTGGCGGGATCATAAAGATACCTGGCGACTCATGAGCAAAGGTGACATAAACAGAGCAAATAGACGAAGGTTAAAAAGAGCAACAGGACGTCGGAGCGTCAGTACGTTCGTCGACGTCGCCAACTCCTCGTTTGGTGCGCACAACGCGGGAGTCCGCGAAAAGCGCGTGAAATGTCCGCCCTCATCCAGGCTGAGGCCCTGTAGTTGCTTGATTACTTGGACCCGTTCCGCCTCGTGGGGACCTTGCCGCACCGTTTCAGCCGCTTGGATGTGGGAATACCGACTTGTGGCGTTTCCATGTAGCACGCAGGTCTCGATGGCGGTTGCTAGGGTGAGCTGCTTTACCTTGAGGAGCTGCTGGCGTAGGGGGTCCGACTGAACACCGAAAACGATCTGGTCGCGTATCATGGAGTTGGAGGTGGGCCCGTAGCTACAGGACTGCTAACCACTGCGCCACCTTCACAGCTCCAGGGTCCCTTTTCGATTCCTGGCTTAGGTCACTGTCTGTGCGGAGTATGCACGTTCTCCATGTGTTTGTATGGGTTTTCTCCGGGTGCTCCGGTTTTCTTCCACAGTCCAAAGATGTACAGGTTAGGTGGATTGGCCATGATAAATTGCTGTTAGTGTCCAAAAAAGGTTAGGTGGGGTTACTGGGTTGCAGGGATGGGGTGGAGGTATGGGCTTAAGTAGGGTGCTCTTTCCAAGAGCCGGTGCAGACTCGATGGGCCGAATGACCTCCTTCTGCACTGTGAATTTTATGATTCTATGTTTCTATCCTATTATTCTATCTATAGTAGAAATAATGGAATTCATTCTTTTCTCAAATAGGCAACTTGACCTTACCAATTCCGTGAAACGTGGATGCCACAGAAATCCACTACGAGACGTTCGAATTTCAACCAAGCAGCTTTAAAATAGTTGCTTTTTTGTAAATTTGAATGGGACACATGTGGTAAACCACTGTTACACCTGTATTAGGTGATGTAAGGTAGGACCTGTACTACAGGTTCGCCGGTAACCCCTGCCTGCTGGAGGAGTATAAATATGCGTGTCCTCTATTCAGCAGCCATTTCGCCAGCTGCTGTGGGAGACCACACATCTTACTGCAATAAAGCCACAGTTGTATCACAACCTGAGTCTTTGTACAATTGATCGTGCATCAATTTATTGCAGTACGATTTTCTAGAAGATGGACCTTTGAATCGCCTGCAGCTGGATCCGCAGTCTAGCGACGCCAGAAAGGACTTTAATCACTGGCTAGCCTGCTTCGAGGCCTATATCAACTCAGCGACCACCCCTCTGATGGAGGCTCAGAAGATACAGATCCTGTACACAGGTTGAGCTCCAGCATGTTCCCACTGATCCAGGACGCCCCGAACTACGCGGACGCCATGGCGCTCCTCAAAGAAAACTACGCACAGAAAGTGAACACACTCTTCACCAGGCACGTACTCGCCACTCGCACTCAACTCCCTAGTGAGTCCATAGAAGACTTCTGACGGACCCTAATCCCACTCGTCCGGGACTGGGACTGTCAGGCCGTTACGGCCACCGAACATTCTAACCTTCTTCTGCGCGATGCTTTTGTAACGGGGATTGGGTCGGACCTCATTCGCCAAAGGCTGCTTGAAGGGGCCACGCTCGCCCTAGCGGGGACTAAGAAGCTAGCACTCTCCATGACGGTCGCCTCACGTAATGCTCAGGCCTGCTCCTCCGGCCGCACGGCCCACCCCTCCTATCCCTCGTGGACCCTAAAATGGCTGCCCCAGCCGGGGCTTTACCCAGCCAATACGCCTGCGCCACACGCCAATCCACGCACCCCAGGCGTCCCCGATGTTACTTCTGCGGCCAGCTGGCATTTGCAAGGCTTGCAGCAAAGAGGGCCACTTCACCGTGGTATGCCAGGCCCACGCAGTCGCCGCTATCGCCCCCTCCCCCCTGACCCACACACATCTTCGTCCTGGACCATGCACGGCCATGGACACCGCCATCTTCACCTCCCGGGGCCGCGAGCGGCCAGTGGGTGCCGCCATCTTCCCCCCCCTCAGTCCATGTGCGGCCCATGAGTGCCGCCACCTTGTCCAGCCTCCGCAACGTGCGGCCCATGGGCGCCGCCTTTTTTATCCCCTGCAGGATCTTCAGGCGCCGCCATCTTGTCTTCCCCATGGGCCATGGACGCCGACAACATTCCATGACCTGGGCCCCCCACGCTCTCCATCTTCGGACAGTTGTATCCAACCTGAGTCTTTGTAAAATTGATCGTGCATCAACACATTTGGTCAGTGCTTCTCCTTCAGCTCGCCTGGTCTGTGCTGTCCTCTCATGCAGTGACAGGAGGCTTCTCCGTGATTCTATCTTCTCCATGAGGTGGGCGCCTTTATCACGTGTTCCATATTTGGGCACCCAGCCCATTAATGATCCTTTCATCAGGGTTTGGGAAGGAGTTGTGACAGACCAAATATACATTACATTATATACAAAAATAAACCTTGTAAGAGAATTCTAAGTATAGAAAGGAAAAGTAAAACAAAATTAAAATGTTAAAAATATCTAACAAAAAATTACTATCTCCAGGAATGAGAGCCAGCAGCTTAAATTGGTTCCTTTCCGGCAGAGGAGGGCGAGAGGCATTGGAGGAATATAAATCTCATATTTTACAAAAGGTACTTGAAACCTGACTTTCTCAGTGAGTTTGATTGGAAATTAATGCGAAAATTACATCTTTGCCAGGCGAGCGTCACAAACTGTCCAGCGACTTACAGCAGTTCACAATTCATGGTGTAACTCTTCCAATGCCACAAGTTTCTGGCCAGTAGTGGATGCCATTAAACTTACTATTAGAATACATTTTATTCTAAACTTTGAAAGCTAACAATAGAATACACGCTTATCAATATAATTATATTATGTCACTGACCATTAATTTGTTATTAATAAAACTGACAAGCAGCCTCTGAACTTTGTAATAAATCTTGTCAAAGTAAATATTATATGCTGGCTAACAGCAATGGTATCTAACTGGAAAAATACAAATCCATGTTATTTTGTAATTGTTATGTATACATGTATACTGGGAGCCAACTGCAATGTGTGCCTACACCGAAAACATAGGGGGAGAAATTCATCCGTCACTTACATTGATTTTCCAGGGGCAGGCAGCATTCCCGGCCACTACCTGTGGTGACTCACATCGGTTTCTCCATTTATATCATCAAGCAAACTGACTCAACTGTGCAGGAAGTGTCTCATGGCTCTGTGTTCCCTCTGGAATCAATGTAGTCTGTGTAGCATTGCTTGAAACAGCACTCCACGAATGTGTTTCCCCCCACAACACTGTTTACTAAGCATACAACAACAACCTGCACATATAAAGTACCTTTAATGTAATAAAACATCCCGAGGTCCTTTACAGCAGTGTTATGGAACAAAGTTTTACGCCAAGGCACATAAGGAGATATTAATCAAGATGACCAAAAGCTTGGACAAAGATTTTAAGGGTATTAAAGTAGGAGAGAGGCGGAGGCAGTTCAAGGCAACTGAAGGAATGGCTGCCAGTGGTGAAGTGATTGAAATCAGGAATGCTCAAGAGGCCTGAAAATATCTCGGAGATTCTAGGGGATTACAAAGATAGGAAAGGGCGAGGCCATGGAGGGGTTTAAAAACAAGGATCAGAATTTTAAAATCAAGGCATTGTTTGACTGGAATCCAATGTAGACCAATTTGTATTAGGGAGGACATACATATCCTATGTACATACACTGTGGGTAAACTTTAATGTTCAATATTAAGAACAGCTCTACTTTTTAACATTTTTTTCCACAGGGTTTGGTCATTGCTGGCAAGGCCAGCATCTGTTGCCCATCCCTGGTGGTAACCTGCCTTTTTAATCTGCTGCCGCCCTTGTGGTGTCGGTACACCCACAGTGCTGTTCAGGACGGAATTCCAGGATTTTGACCCAGGAAGGAATGCCGATATAGTTCCAAGTGAGGATGGTGTGCTGCTTGGAAGGAAACCCGCAGTTGGTGCTGTTCCCATGCATCTGTTGCCAATGTCATGTTTGATGGTAGCGATAGCAGGTTTGGCAAATGCTGCTGAAGGAGCCTTGGTGAGCAACTGCATCAGTAAATGGTACATTCTGCGGCCAAGGTGCGGCGGCGATGGAGGGAGGGAATGTTTGTGGATGGGGTGCCAATCCTTTGCTTTGTTCTGGATGGTGGCAAGTTTTTTGAAATTTTTTGGAGATGAACTCATCCAGGCAAGTGGATATTCCATCTCACTCCTGCCTTGTAGATGATGAACAGGTTTTGGAGAGTCAGTAGGTGAGTTACTCACCAGTAGATTCCCAGCCTTTGACCTACACTTGTAGCCACAATATTTATATGGCTGGTCCAGTTCAGTTTCTAGTCAATTGTTTTTTTCATTTTTCTTTTTTAAAATTTAGAGTACCCAATTCATCTTTTCCAATTATGGGGGAATTTAGCGTAGCCAATCCACCTAGCTTGAACATTTTTGGGTTGGGGGGCGAAACCCATACAAACACAGGGAGAATGTGCAAACTCCACACGGACAGTGACCCAGAGCCGGGATCAAACCTGGGACCTCGGTGCCGTGAGGCAGCAGTGCTAACCCACTGCACCACCGTGCTGCCCGGTTTCTAGTCAATTGTAACCTCCAGGATGTCGATAGTCAATATCTGGTGCCCACGTCTTCAGTACTACTGTCGGATTGTTGTCAGGGCCTTTGCAGTATCCAGTGCACTCAGCCATTTCCTGATATTGGGTGGTGTGAATCGAATTGGTTGAAGACTAGCTGGCATATGTGGTGCTGGAGACCTTCGGATGAGGCCAAGGTGGATAATCCATTTGGCACTTCTAGCTGAAGATTGTTGCAAATGCTTCAGCCTTTTCTTTTACACAGATGTGCTGAGCTCCTCCATCATTGAGGGTGGGGATATTTATGGAACCTCCTCATCCAGCTTGCTTAATTGTCCACCGCCATTCATGACTAGAGATGCTTAGGAAATCAGAAGCACAAAGGGACTTGGGAGTCCTTGTTCACGATTCACTTAAGGTTAACGTGCAGGTTCAGTCGGCAGTTAGGAAGGCAAGTGCAATGTTAGCATTCATGTCGAGAGGGCAAGAATACAAGACCAGGGATGTACTTCTGAAACTTTTTAAGGCTCTGGTCAGACCCCATTTGGAGTATTGTGAGCAGTTCTGGGCCCCGTATCTAAGGAAGGATGTGCTGGCCTTGGAAAGGGTCCAGAGGAGGTTCACAAGAATGATCCCTGGAATGAAGAACTTGCCGTATGAGGGACGGTTGAGGACTCTGGGTCTGTACTCGTTGGAGTTTAGAAGGATGTGGGGGATCTTATTGAGGGGAGGGGAGTAGTAATTTAAAAAGCCTTGCCTGATCCCGTGTCTGTTCTTCTTTTCTGTTTTATTTGTTTTTATATAAGGCGGGAACCGTAAGTTCGACCTCTGGCAAGTCCCCCCCCCCCCCAACCAATAAATTCTGGTGGAGAGGAAACCCGAGACACTACACGTGTAGTGTCTCCCACCCGCCCTCCTCCTCTAACCTAATAATAAGACCCATTGGTGTAAGGTAAGTGCCATATTATATTATTATATTATTAGCATTGTGCAGGTCAAGGATCGGAGGTGGAGGAGCAGTCTCTGTCAGCGAGAGAACCTGAGAACATCTCAGACACTCAGAAGGTAAGTAAGTGATTTTTACTTTTATACCTTTTTTCAAATTGTGTGTGTCGGGGGGAAACTGAAGTGACATCACAGAAAAGCTGTGGCCAGAGTGGCTGGTTGGGATTCTAACCTAAATTTTAAAAAAATTTGAGTATTTGGGAACTAATTAAACATAATAACTTAATTATAATTTAGAGGATATCTAAGCCAGAGATCGGAGAGTATTATAGTTAGCTATCGCATTTCTATTAGAAATCTAGTGCTAGGAAACAGATAGTTGACAGTAACTTTGCAATTTTTAAAAAAAGTATTTTAAAAAAAAGACAAATTTTAATTTTAATTAATTGACGCAATGTCAGTTAGAGGGGTGCTGTGCTCTGACTGTGAGATGTGGCAGGTCCGGGAGGCTTCCAGCGTCCCGGATGGCTTCATCTGCAGAAAGTGCACCCAACTGGAGCTCCTCACAGACCGCATGGTTCGGTTGGAGCAGCAATTGGATGCACTTAGGAGCATGCAGGTGGCGGAAAGCGTCATAGATCGCAGTTATGTAAATGTGGTCACACCCAAGGTGCAGGCAGAGAAATGGGTGACCACCAGAAAGGGCAGGCAGTCAGTGCAGGAATCCCCTGTGGTTGTCCCCCTCTCAAACAGATATACCCCTTTGGATACTGTCGGGGGGGATAGCCTATCAGGGGAAAACAGCAGCAGCCAGAGCAGTGGCACCACGGCTGGCTCTGATGTTCAGAAGGGAGGGTCAAAGCGCAGAAGAGTAATAGTAATAGGGGACTCTATAGCCAGGGGCACAGATAGGCGCTTCTGTGGACGTGAAAGAGACTCCAGGATGGTATGTTGCCTCCCTGGTGCCAGGGACCAGGATGTCTCCGAACGGGTAGAGGGAATCCTGAAGGGGGAGGGCAAACAGGCAGAGGTCGTTGTACATATTGGTACTAACGACATAGGCAGGAAGGGGCATGAGGTCCTGCAGCAGGAGTTCAGGGAGCTAGGCAGAAAGTTAAAAGACAGGACCTCGAGGGTTGTAATCTCGGGATTACTCCCTGTGCCACGTGCCAGTGAGGCTAGAAATAGGAAGATAGAGCAGACAAACACGTGGCTAAACAGCTGGTGTAGGAGGGAGGGTTTCCGTTATCTGGACCACTGGGAGCTCTTCCGGGGCAGATGTGACCTGTATAAGATGGACGGGTTGCATCTAAACCGGAGAGGCATAAATATCCTGGCCGCGAGGTTTGCTAGTGTCACACGGGAGGGTTTAAACTAGTATGGCAGGGGGGTGGGCACGGGAGCAATAGGTCAGAAGGTGAGAGCATTGAGGGAGAACTAGGGAATAGGGACAGTGTGGCTCTGAGGCAGAGCAGACGGGGAGAAGTTGCTGAACACAGCGGGTCTGGTGGCCTGAAGTGCATATGTTTTAATGCAAGGAGCATTACGGGTAAGGCAGATGAACTTAGAGCTTGGATTACTACTTGGAACTATGATGTTGTTGCCATTACAGAGACCTGGTTGAGGGAAGGGCAGGATTGGCAGCTAAACGTTCCAGGATTTAGATGTTTCAGGCGGGATAGAGGGGGATGTAAAAGGGGAGGCGGAGTTGCGCTACTTGTTCGGGAGACTATCACAACTATACTGCGAGAGGACACCTCAGAGGGCAGTGAGGCTATATGGGTAGAGATCAGGAATAAGAAGGGTGCAGTCACAATGTTGGGGGTATACTACAGGCCTCCCAACAGCCAGCGGGAGATAGAGGAGCAGATAGGTAGACAGATTTTGGAAAAGAGTAAAAACAACAGGTTTGTGGTGATGGGAGACTTCAACTTCCCCAATATTGACTGGGACTCACTTAGTGCCAGGGGCTTAGACGGGGCGGAGTTTGTAAGGAGCATCCAGGAGGGCTTCTTAAAACAATATGTAAACAGTCCAACTAGGGAAGGGGCGGTACTGGACCTGGTATTGGGGAATGAGCCCGGCCAGGTGGTAGATGTTTCAGTAGGGGAGCATTTCGGGAACAGTGACCACAATTCAGTAAGTTTTAAAGTACTGGTGGACAAGGATAAGAGTGGTCCGAGGATGAATGTGCTATATTTGGGGAAGGCTAATTATAACAATATTAGGCGGGAACTGAAGAACATAGATTGGGGGCGGATGTTTGAGGGCAAATCAACATCTGACATGTGGGAGGCTTTCAAGTGTCAGTTGAAAGGAATACAGGACAGGCATGTTCCTGTGAGGAAGAAAGATAAATACGGCAATTTTCGGGAACCTTGGATGACGAATGATATTGTAGGCCTCGTCAAAAAGAAAAAGGAGGCATTTGTCAGGGCAAAAAGGTTGGGAACAGACGAAGCTTGTGTGGCATATAAGGAAAGTAGGAAGGAACTTAAGCAAGGAGTCAGGAGGGCTAGAAGGGGTCATGAAAAGTCATTGGCAAATAGGGTTAAGGAAAATCCCAAGGCTTTTTACACGTACATAAAAAGCAAGAGGGTAGCCAGGGAAAGGGTTGGCCCACTGAAGGATAGGCAAGGGAATCTATGTGTGGAGCCAGAGGAAATGGGCGAGGTACTAAATGAATACTTTGCATCAGTATTCACCAAAGAGAAGGAATTGGTAGATGTTGAGTCTGGAGAAGGGGGTGTAGATAGCCTGGGTCACATTGTGATCCAAAAAGACGAGGTGTTGGGTGTCTTAAAAAATATTAAGGTAGATAAGTCCCCAGGGCCTGATGGGATCTACCCCAGAATACTGAAGGAGGCTGGAGAGGAAATTGCTGAGGCCTTGACAGAAATCTTTGGATCCTCGCTGTCTTCAGGGGATGTCCCGGAGGACTGGAGAATAGCCAATGTTGTTCCTCTGTTTAAGAAGGGTAGCAAGGATAATCCCGGAAACTACAGGCCGGTGAGCCTTACTTCAGTGGTAGGGAAATTACTGGAGAGAATTCTTCGAGACAGGATCTACTCCCATTTGGAAGCAAATGGACGTATTAGTGAGAGGCAGCACGGTTTTGTGAAGGGGAGGTCGTGTCTCACTAACTTGATAGAGTTTTTCGAGGAGGTCACTAAGATGATTGATGCAGGTAGGGCAGTAGATGTTGTCTATATGGACTTCAGTAAGGCCTTTGACAAGGTCCCTCATGGTAGACTAGTACAAAAGGTGAAGTCACACGGGATCAGGGGTGAACTGGCAAGGTGGATACAGAACTGGCTAGGCCATAGAAGGCAGAGGGTAGCAATGGAGGGATGCTTTTCTAATTGGAGGGCTGTGACCAGTGGTGTTCCACAGGGATCAGTGCTGGGACCTTTGCTCTTTGTAGTATATATAAATGATTTGGAGGAAAATGTAACTGGTCTGATTAGTAAGTTTGCAGACGACACAAAGGTTGGTGGAATTGCGGATAGCGATGAGGACTGTCTGAGGATACAGCAGGATTTAGATTGTCTGGAGACTTGGGCGGAGAGATGGCAGATGGAGTTTAATCCGGACAAATGTGAGGTAATGCATTTTGGAAGGGCTAATGCAGGTAGGGAATATACAGTGAATGGTAGAACCCTCAAGAGTATTGAAAGTCAAAGAGATCTAGGAGTACAGGTCCACAGGTCATTGAAAGGGGCAACACAGGTGGAGAAGGTAGTCAAGAAGGCATACGGCATGCTTGCCTTCATTGGCCGGGGCATTGAGTATAAGAATTGGCAAGTCATGTTGCAGCTGTATAGAACCTTAGTTAGGCCACACTTGGAGTATAGTGTTCAATTCTGGTCGCCACACTACCAGAAGGATGTGGAGGCTTTAGAGAGGGTGCAGAAGAGATTTACCAGAATGTTGCCTGGTATGGAGGGCATAAGCTATGAGGAGCGATTGAATAAACTCGGTTTGTTCTCACTGGAACGAAGGAGGTTGAGGGGAGACCTGATAGAGGTATACAAAATTATGAAGGGCATAGACAGAGTGGATAGTCAGAGGCTTTTCCCCAGGGTAGAGGGGTCAATTACTAGGGGGCATAGGTTTAAGGTGAGAGGGGCAAGGTTTAGAGTAGATGTACGAGGCAAGTTTTTTACGCAGAGGGTAGTGGGTGCCTGGAACTCGCTACCGGAGGAGGTGGTGGAAGCAGGGACGATAGGGACATTCAAGGGGCATCTTGACAAATACATGAATAGGATGGGAATAGAAGGATACGGACCCAGGAAGTGTAGAAGATTGTAGTTTAGTCGGGCAGTATGGTCGGCATGGGCTTGGAGGGCCGAAGGGCCTGTTCCTGTGCTGTACATTTCTTTGTTCTTTGTTTGAAACTTACAGGATACTGCGAGGCCTGGATAGAGTGGACGTGGAGAAGATAATTCCACTGGTGGGAAAAACTAGAACCAGAGGGCACAATCTCAGACTAAAGGGACGATCCTTTAAAACAGAGATGGGGAGGAATTTTTTCAGCCAGAGGGTGGTGTATCTGTGGAACGCTTTGCTGCTGAAGTCTGTGGAGGCCAATTCACCGAGTGTCTTTAAGACAGAGATAGATAGGTTGTTGATTAATAGGGGGATCAGGGGTTATGGGGAGAAGGCAGGAGAATGGGGATGAGAAAAATATCAGCCATGATTGAATGGCGGAGCAGACTCGATGGGCCGAGTGGCCTAATTATGCTCCTATATCTTATGGTCTTAGGGTTTTATGTGGCAGGACTGCAGACCTTAGATCTGACCTGTTAGTTGTGAAATTGCTTTGCTCTATTTCTTGCTGCTTATGCTGTTTGGCAGGCAAATAGCCCTGTATTACAGCTTCACCAAGTTGACACCTCATGTTAGGTATGCCAGGTGTTGCTCCTGGCAAGCCCACTTGCAGTCTTCATCAGAGTGGGGTTGATCCTCTGAATTGGTGGTAAAGGTAGAGTGGGATATGCTGGGCCATGATGTTACGGATTGTGGTTAAGTACAATTCTGCTGCTGCCGTTAGCCCACAGCGCCTCATGGTTTCCCAGTTTTGGGTTGCTAAATCTATCCCGTTTAGCACAGTGGCAGTGCCACACAAAGCGATGCATGGTATCTTCAATGTGAAAATGGAACTTTGTCTCCATAAGGACAGTGATCACTCCTACCGATACTGTCATGTACAGATGCATCTGCGGCAGACAGATTGGTGAAGATGAGGTCAAGTAGGTTTTCCCCACCTGTTGGTTCCCTCACCACCTTCTGCAGACTCAGTCCAGCAGTTATATCCTATAGGACTCTGCCAGCTTGGTCAGTGGTGGTGCCACCAAGCCACGCTTGGTGATGGACATTGAAGTCGCCCACCCAGAGTACATTCAATACAGTTGTCACCCTCCGTGTTTCCACCAAGTGGCATTCAACATGGTGGAGTACTGATCAATCAGCTGTGAGGGTGGATAACCAGGAATCAGCAGGATTGCCCATGTTTGGCCTGATGACATGAGACTTCATGCGTTCTGGAGTCGATGTTGAGGACTTCCAGGGAAGCTCCCTCCCAACTGTATCCCTGCTGCGCCACTACCTCTGCTGGGTCTACCCTGCCGGTGGGCCAGGGCAAACCCAGGAATGGTGATGGTGATGTCTGGGACATTTTCCTGAAGGTATGGTTCCGTGAGTAGGATTATGTCAGGTTGTTGCTTGACTAGTCTGTGAGACAGTTCTCCCAATTTGCAGTGTCCTCATCCAGGTTGCTTAATTGTCCACCACCATTCGTGACTGGATGTGGCAGGACTGCAGAGCTTAGATCTGATCTGTTAGTTGTGAATTTGCTTAGCTTTATTTCTTGATGCTTATGCTGCTGATTGGCATGCAAGTAGTCCTGTGCTGTAGCATCGCCATTTTAGGTATGCCTGGTGTTGCTCCTGGCAAGCCCTCAGATGTTAGTAAAGGGGACTTTGCAGGGTTGACAGGACTGCATTTGCTGCTATCATTTCTGGTGTCGAGATGCTGGGTGGTCCGTCTGGTTTAATTCCTTTTGGCTTTCAGCAGTTTGGTACAACTGACTCGAAGTGATCCATCCATCCACATAAACTCCTCTTCACTGGGAGTGTCAGAGACAAGTTGCCTAATGTAGTTGTTGCCTAATGTGCAATGAATGATGATACTTTCAAAGTGGAAAGTTCCACTCAAGCCCCTGAACCAACAAATGGAGTGTGTGTTGCCATGGCAGCCGAATGCGTTCTGCGTATGTGAACTCCGCCCATGTACGCATCGTTCAGTCCAAATCACTTTGGAAAGTGATGATTGAATCTGCTTCCACCAGTCAATCAGACAATGTTTTCCAGATCATCATAACTCACTGAGTAAAATAATCTCTCCTCATCCCCATCCTGGATTTTTACCCAATTATTGGGTAGTGGGTGCCTGGAACTCGCTGCCGGAGGAGGTGGTGGAAGCAGGGACAATCGTGACATTTAAGGGGCATCTTGACAAATACATGAATAGGATGGGAATACAGGGAAACGGATCCCGGAAGTGTAGACGATTTTAGCTCAGACGGGCAGCATAGTCGGCGCAGGCTTGGAGGGCCGAAGGGCCTGTTCCTGTGCTGTACTTTTCTTTGTTCTTTGAGTAGCTTGCTAGGCCATTTAAGAGTCAACGACATTGCTGTGGCTCTGGCGACACATGGAAATCATCACATTTCCTCCCCCAAAGGGGATTAAAACCTGATGGGCTTTTACGACAATTGTTTCATAGTCATCATTAGACTTCTTTTTAAAATAAATTTAGAATACCCAATTATTTTTTTCCAATTAAAAGCAATTTAGCATGGCCAATTCACCCAATCACATCTTTGGTTTGTGGGGGTGAGACCCACGCAGACACGGGGAGAATGATCATTAGATTTTGAATTTAAATTTCACCATCTGCCTTGGTGGGAAAGTGGCAATTCTTGGGTGTCTGAAAGCAGGATGTTAAAAGAGGAAGATTGCTATGATAGATGGGTTGGGAAGCATATGGTCCATTCATCATGTTCATGTTCAAAGTTAAGAGTCCTAAGGCAAGAAGATGCCATTATCCTCAATGTTTTCAGCCACTTTGGGTGCCATAGGCCCCATCACAGCCGGCTCATGAGTGGAGAACCTTATCTCCTTTGTGTAGGGTCTCGGAGATTCAGATGTCCTTGTACTTACTGACCCTGATCTATTCCTTTCCGTTGTCTGTAGCAACACTGCCTGTCCCAAGTGAGACACACTCAATGGCAGCGTTGAGGAGATAGAATACTGGGTGTACAGGAACAAGTGCCAAAATCATTCAGATCAGGTTGGTTGATTAAATCTACGCCTTACCTATCTTAATATGAACGGACACGTGAAGTTTGTGTCCGAGATAGGGGAGGCACGGTGGCACAGTGGTTAACGCTGCTGCCTCACAGCGCCAGGGACCCGGGTTTCATTCCGGCCTTGGGTGACTGCGTGGAGTTTGCCCGTTCTCCCCGTGTCTGCGTGGATTTCCTCCGGTTTCCTCCCAGTTCAAAGATGGGCAGATTAGGTGAATTGGCCATGATTAATGTGCCCCTTAGTGTCCAAAAATGTGCAGGTTGGGTGGATTGGCCATGATTAATGTGCAGGGTTGCAGGGATGTGGGTCTATGGGACCTTTCAGAGGGTCAGTGCAAACTTGATGGGCCAAATGACCTCCCTTCTGCATTTTATGGATTTGATGTTTTAAACATATATCACGTCCTCTGAATTCTTGTTTTGATTGCTGTTGTCATCCTGAGTAGGGTGGTTCTGGCAGCTACATGCAATTCGTCAACACATTGTAATACTGAAAACAGCATGTAGAATTTCAAATGTTGGACCTCTCAAATAAGGTACATAAGTCTGCACTGTCTGAGTGACATTAAATGTTGTCATAGGTCCAAATGGATCATAGGTCCAAATTACGTACGAACATATTGAACTTTTAAGTAAGACATGCATTTTTTTAAAAAGGGAATACAAGCAAAAACTGTCTGAGACTGCAAAGTAACCACTTGCTGGAATGCCTATGTGATTATACTGTCCTGAGAGAGACAATTGAATGTCACATCCTTTTTCAGAGATGTTTGAAAGGAAGAGATGCATTGCAAAAATTGAACTCCTGCAGAGATAAAGGAAGCTGATCACCATCTCAGCAGAAATCATCTCCTGCGAGTTATATCCAGACATGTTTGTGTTTTCCCCCCCTTCCAGGAATACATGAGAAAGGGTATTAAAAACTAACTGCAATGCTGGTCTGTGTGTGCTAGTCTGCTGTTATAGTTCTGCTGTACTTGATTGTACTGTGGAGATCATAGCTGAAGAACATCCAAGACACCCCAGTGCTAACAGGGAAAGTGTCTCTCGCCTGATTGCTAGAAGCTAGTCAAGTCAGCAACTCCACAGTCAAAAAAGCAGGAAAACACCTTTCAGGTGCAGAACGAAGAGGCTCCAAAACAACTGTTCAACTGCCGAAATCAGTGCTACGTGAATCACCCAACTTAACGCCCACAATGTTTCACCATCTAATTCTCTGGGACAAGCTAAAGATTGATTTGTATATCTTTTTACACTTTTATTTTTTGACTGACTTCTCATTTCTATTCTGTGTGCACGTATGTTGCACTTTGCATTTTGGTAACTAATAAACCCACTTTTCCTTTAACTGAAGAAAGCCTCGTTAAATTGGCTCTTTGAAAACAAAAATACATTTGGACTGGGAAACGGTTACAGCGAGGGGAGAGTTCCTTTTTAAATTAACCTTGTTGCGATCAACCGTGGGGGTTGAATAAAGACAGGGAGCCAGTTCACCCTTCATCATCCGGGAGCAAAACAATTCAGGGGTATCCCATCTGGAATTATAACAAATTCAGGGATTTCGCATGGGGACCTGTCCTAACAATGAGGTGTATTCACAAAACTCTGCACTGAAGTGTATAATTTAGTAATTTCAATTCATAGCCGGTCAATTTTTGATTTCAGTTGGCAAGAGATTGCTCAAACTCAAACCCACTTCTGTCAGCAAAACTATTCACTGTGCTTCCAATATTGGGAAAAAGCACAAAAATAAAAGTCCAATATTTTTCACCTGTTATACATGAAAATTGTTTTATTAAATAGAGCAAGTATACAATGTGCATAGCAAATACTATTTACAATACACTTAAAGGTTTACAATATGATGATAACTTTCCATGCTGAACACTGATGGAATTTCATTGCTACAAATGAAAGAAAAATTCCACCCTTAAGCTTATCAGATTTTCATGTCCAGCCAGTTTACAAATGTATCTTGTTACTACTCACATACATAGGAAAGAGAAATGAACTCATACTTGATAATCCAGTAAAAACATGCAGCATTCAGAATTGCTTTAAAAGTCCATCAGGCAACAGCTGCTTGTTCAGTTCCTGCTGACAATTTAGTCAGTTTTAATTTTCTGACAACATAGTGCAAATTTTCTCTGCAGGTTCTCTCATTTTAGGCAGAGGTCGGAGGAGAAATCAGTACGCTGGTCATAGGGATGGCAGAATTCCTGACAGAAGGTGCTGAGGCAGCAATTTTATTCAGTTTGTTAACCTCAGCCTGCCAATTGGGTACTTTCTTTGTAGTCATATGACGACGAGCATGTTTGGTGAGGTGGTCACTGCGCATGAAGCGTCGATCACAAACAGGGCACTTGAACTTCTTCTCTCCGGTGTGAGTCCTGCGGTGTCGCGAAAGCTCATCTGAGCGAGCAAACTTTTTGTCACACCCTTCCCAGTTACAGTTAAATGGTTTCTCACCTGTGAAGATAAAAATTATTAGTGCACAATTCCTTCGTCTGAGTTTCTTAAAATGAATTATTTCACACCATCTGGTAAACATTTTAGGTTAAGTTGCCTTCTTTTGTTTTCCTGAAATGTATTTCAAATTGGTTCCTCTCCCATGGTGATATGCACAGGTAGCAAAAGAAATGTGACAGAAGTAAGTGATTATGCATTTGTTGGTAATTGATGGGGCTCCTCTAGATCCAGCAGACAACTGGAGATCAACAGAGGAATGTGGAACATTAGAAGCATGGATAACCAAATAAATTTAGAGTACCCAATTCTTTTTTTTCCAATTAGGGGGTAATTCACCTACCCTGCACATCTTTTTGGGTTGTGGGGGTGAGACCCACACAGTGACCCGGGGCCGGGATCGAACCCAGGTCCTTGGCGCTGTGAGCCAGCAGTGCTAACCACTGCGCCACCCTAACTTTCATCATTTTAGGGGGAAATTGTAAAATTTTCATTGAGTGTTATCTTATACAACTATATATCTAACTGGGTCAGAAATAAACAGTAACGGAAACCAATGAGAAATTAGGGGCAAAATTCTCCGGTATCGGCGCGATGTCCGCCGACTGACGCCCAAAACGGCGCAAATCAGTCGGGCATCGCGCCACCCCAAAGGTGCGGAATGCTCCGCATCTTGGGGGGCCGAGCCCCAACCTTAAGGGGCTAGGCCCGCGCCGGACTAATTTCCGCCCCGCCAGCTGGCGTAAGAGGCCTTTGGTGCCCCGACAGCTGGCGCGGAAATGACATTGCCGGGCGGCGCATGCGCAGGAGCGTTAGCGGCCGCTGACGGCATTCCCGCGCATGCGCAGTGGAGGGAGTCTCTTCCGCCTCCGCCATGGTGGAGACCGCGCCCCCCCCAGGACCCCGTCCGCGCCGCCTTGTCCTGCCGGTAAGGTAGGTGGTTTAATCTACCCCGGCGGGACAGGCATTTTAGCGGCGGGACTTCGGCCCATCCGGGCCGGAGAATCGCGTGGGGGGGGGGGGGGGCCGCCAACCGGCGAGGCGCGATTCCCGCACCCGCCGAATATCTGGTGCCAGAGAATTCGGCAACCGGCGGGGGCGGGATTCACGCCCCAGATGTTTGATATTGCAGTCTTTCAGATAGATATTTTTTGCTTTTCCATTGTACAGGTCAGAAAATAGATATTGGTTCAAAGAAATGATCTAACCATCAGGAATGCACAGGAACATGGGAGCAGGAGTAGCCAATTGGTTCTTTGAGCATGTTTCACCACTCAATAGGATCATGGCTGCTCCGGATGTGGGAGCAACTGCACTTTTCTGTCTGACCCCCTCATAACCTTTGAGTCCCTTGTCTGTCCAACTCCGCCTAATGACCAGACTACACTGCTTTCTGGGTAAGACAATTCCACACACACATGGAAATAAGTTAAATGCTGAAATATCATTAAACTTTTTTTTTAAACCTCTGGAATTATCATAAGGTAGAAATTTGAGATTCCACAAATATAAAATTAGATTTTCAGAGATTGTTTAACAATAGTTATGATGTAGTGCGGCATTAATAATTCAGTTAAATCTCAATCAATAAAACTCAATGTTTTAAAAGTGATATTACAGCATAAAAGGGGAAGATCACATCAGTTCAAATGATTTCTAAAGTTTGCTGTCTGTGGGGTAATTGACAGTGTACTCTGTGAAGAAGCAGAGAATTAGTGACAGCATCTTCTGGATTTTCATACTTAACTGCGCATGTGCGGATGCCAGACGTTGCTGTCTGCTCCGGAGTTGTGATGACAGTGAATGCTGACAGTGTTACAGTTTCACAATAGCAAAATCAGGGCCATTATTATGCTCAAATTAAAGTAAGTATACCTGTGTGAGTTCGAAGATGTGCTTTTAAGTGAGAACTCTTGAAGTAGGTCTTCCTGCATCCAGTAAAGCTGCAAACATAATTGCGTCTTCTAGAGAAGTCCATCTGTGGTACACAGTTTTGGCCTGATGAGACAAAGACTGGAGCAGGAGCAAGTGGCAATAATTTTGTGTTACCAACTGTCATTACTGTGTGTTGACCCAGAGAGGGTGGAGTAATAGAGGGCTGGGGTAGCACAAACATCACAGTTCCTTGTGGCATGGATGCTCCCATCAAAAGTGGTTGAGAAACTGGCGACATCTGGGTAACTGCAGGCTTTACACAATTGCTCTGCGTTTGGATGAATGCTGAAATGACACCTCCCCCTCCTCCTCCTCTTCCTGCTCCATTCACTGGGAACATCTGACAGATAACTGGAGTGTTTGTCACAGGTACAGATGGCAAGCGTGCTGGTAAAGGTCTGACTAA